>NC_089685.1:25970557-26290735 GCF_031753505.1 Anomalospiza imberbis | reverse complement strand
ATATGCGTTGATTTTGTGTAATTCACTGCAGCACAGTTTTAATACTGTGCAAGATTAGATATTTTTGTGAACACGACACAGGAAATTGAAAACAACACTGAACTACCCTAAATTGTGATCCACTATGAATACAATCATGCTTTTGTGGAAATACAGTAACAGAAAAGTAGCCCTGAGCTAATTCATGGTTCTGGCTCCCATGGGTTGTTCCCTTTATCAGAAATGCTTCTAGTTTCTTTATCTTAAATCCCTGCCCTGCTTAGCAGGCATATCTGCATGGAAAAAGTCAGGATCCAAGAGTAGCTCAAGACAAAAAGCATCCATGGATAATATGGAGGTATCTGAGCAATAATTTCCAAGGAACAGTATGAAAAAAATGAAGGTTAAACACACTAAAAATAGTATTTTATGGGAAATAGAGTAGATTATCTGGAGTAGATTAATAGAGTAGATTATCACCTAGTGATAGATTTAAAATTTTAGGGAGCACCTGGATTGTGCTCCTAATATAAATCATTCACATTGCTGAAAAAGTACAATAAAGTCCAGTCTGAGCTCTGCCTTTAGTAATTGTTCACACCTCCAGAAATTCTGTGCTATTGCTACCAGGCTACCAGGTAATTATGTCTGAGACACAGTTAAAAGACATCCTTAAACAACTCAAAAATACCACATACACTTTTTTTTCCCCCGAGAATGATACTAATTCTCATAGATAATGTTAGAAAAAAAACCCTGTCTTCATGTAGGGTTATTTATTAATAGAGCCCCTGAATTTCCATGACATTCAGAGACTCAAGACTTAAATATCAAACAATCAAATATAGAAAAAGAAACCATATGCAGAAGCAGAAAATCTTAATACCAAGTAATGTACCCAATTAATGCGTATGTATGTATACACATATAAAAAATTTTTTTTCTCCATCTCTCACCAGCTTTTGTACTTAAGATACGTTGCTCCATTTCAAATTATTTCCAAATCTGGATTTAAACTGTCTTCACAATCATTTTCCAAATCTAATTTGTTTTCATCTCTGATGTCAGAATAAAATGAAGGAACAAGAATCAGAAAAGAAGATGGAAAGTAATGACAGACTCACACATTGTAAACCTGGGCATCCTGGTGGACACCAAGTCAAACATAAACCAGAAATGTGCCCTGCAGTACAGGAGGCCAATGATATCCTGGGATGCATTAGACATGAAGGAAGTGATCATTTTCCTCTCTACTCAGGACTGGTTATACCACACTTGGACATGATTAAAGGACTGGACAGAATACTCTGGCAGCTGGGATTCTTGAGCTTGGAGAAGAGAAAGCTCAGAGGAGATCTTATTAATAAATTGGAATATATCTGAAGAGAGGGTGCAAAGAAGACAGTCAAGCAAATTTCACTGGTTCCCAGTGAGGCAATGGACATAAACTGAAGCATAGGAGGATCCCACTAAGCATCAGGGAACAAATTCTTTACTGATGGATGGTGTCTAAGCATTGGCACAGGTTGTCCAGGGAGGTTGTGAACTCTTCATCCTTGGAGATACTTAAGAGCCATCTGGACATGATTCTGGGGAACCAGCTCTAGACCAGATGACTTCTGGACTTTCCTATCAGCTCAACCATTCCATGATTTTGTGATTATGTGTAAGTACCATGTACAGGCAGCCCAGACAGATGGCCGGGTCATTTGGGTCTTTATGAAAATATGGTTTTTTACAGTCTTTTTCATCTTCCACCTCTGAAAGTTAGTAACTGCCACGATGAAACATTCTGCCACTTGTCTGCTTGCCCAGAAGTTCCAAACTACTATAATTAACAAACTATCCCTCACAACAACATGTGACATGGTTTTTTGTGAGTCAGAGTGCCAAGGTTGAAAGTACTGTACCTTTTTATCAACTTCTGTAGCCCTGCACTGAAGTTGCAAGGCTACAGCTTCTCAAATATAATCACCCTACAGCTACACAAATATAATATCCATCTCCTTTGTGGTCTAGAGTTCAACATGACTTAGAAGCAACAAAGAATTTATTTAAGTCTCCTGCATTTAGAGAGCTGATGTCTGGAGAACTGATTCTAAGTAAACTAGATACTGAAAGTCAAGTGTAACCTATTTCTGTGCTTAAAATAATATTGAAGTTTTGAGCTCCTGTACAACAGAGACCATAGGGGTATATTAGAAGAAAGACATCTTGGGTTGTCAGTAGTGAACCTTGAGAGTAGAGAAAATGTACTATTAGCTTGATTCAAGAGGGATCCAAGCCCTTTCTTGCTGTTGTGAACAGTAATAGTGAGTTGAGTAAACTTTAATTAGAGTGATGACTAAAAGTAAGGTTATTTGAAATGAGCAGTTCTCAGGTTTGAAGATGCTGATGGAGGTGGCAAAATAGGTCTTTAAATGTTCTCTCATTATACCAAAATCCTTTTAACATTATTGTGGAATAAGGGGGAAAACTGATAGTATGTCTTTTCAAAAATTTAAGAACTAAAACACCAAGTAGTGAATATTTTCACTAATTAATGTGGACTTAAGCTTTTGGCAAGTGATTTCACTGAATTAAATGAATAACAAAACTGAAATAAGAAAGAGATAAAAAGATTGATGATGTGGATGTCACTAAAAGATGACATTGAGTGTACAATAAAGGAAGGGTAATCTTATCCTTTGGTATGGTCTGGAGTTTACAAAATAATTAAGGATATAATCAAAAGCTCACCAAAAAAATGCAGTTTGCTTTCGCTGGCCTTGGATAAACAGCCTATTCTCTTTGTGCTGTTTAAGAATCTCTTCTCATTTGAGGGCAATATGATAGTTACAAACAAGGTTATTCAAGGTGATAGTAAAAGGAGGATTAGCATGCCAACTTATCTCCGCTCCCCACACTGATGGGGCCAGAGGCATCAATCATTTCTGATAAGATGTTCATATCATATTGACACAGACACAAAATGTATGTCAATGAAAGAAAATCTTAACATGCTCCATCTTACTGAAGTGCTGCCTTGAAATTTTCCCACTAATAGTACTGCTACTTAGAAAAAAGAACAAAATGGTTTAGAATGCTACATAAGAACTATGGGTCATATTACACATTTAAGAATTTCTACAGCAGTGTGTTGGCATAAGACAAAGGCACAAACTCTACATAAATGTAAAGGTCAGCAAAGGGAACGGGACTCTGAGCAGGAGATGATCCAGCATTTTTATGCATACTCATCAATGCCAAGAACAGGGGCCACAGTCTGAACTGAACAAATGTAAGCAGCATCCTTAACACCTTCCATTCCCTTTTTCATAATACATTACCCAGTGCTGCTGGTGTTTTCAAAATTCTCCTAAAAAAACCCAGGCCAGATCTCTAGATGGTAATGTGCTACATATATTAATACAGTCTTATGGCATCTACACTGGAAAGGTAGGAATGTCAGAGAACATGGGAATAACTTGATTTTTTGAACACAGTCATCTGGTAAATGTTTTCTCTGGGATTTCTTGCTTTGTTTTTTTTAATAGCAGCAGAATATTCTTATAAGAACAGATAAAGTTAACACAGCCTCAGTGAATAATGCACATTGTCTAGAAAACAGCTAAGCTCTTACTTTGTCCCTAGCCACTTGTTAAACTGATTCTATTAAAAGCTAATAAGTGAGATCTCTCCAGGATCTGTTAAGAAAAAAAAAATCAATATATTTCTGATTAAATTATTTGTGTTCTTAGAGCTCCAGTGTAAATGGGCCCCCTGTCCATACTCAGGTCATCACTGCTGAAAAAAAATGCTATATTGGGTAGCTGATACTAGTACATGTGAATGGAAAGCACAGACTGCCATCAGATGTCTTTTATTTCTCTGAAAAATTGCCACTTCAAAATTTGTAACTGTGTAACCCCTTGAAGTATTTATCATTGGCTTTTTAAGTGTGATCCTACTGCTGAAAGAAAAGTTTGTTTCACTAACTTCTGCTCAGGTAAGAGAAAAAGATATCCCCAAAGCCAACAATCATCACCACATTCACACTCTTCAGCACTCTGAATGCTGGGACTCTATATATTCACCTTCATATTGCAAGGAATAGAAAATCTTGTAAAACTTCACCCACTGTAAAAAAGCCCCACATACTACAACAGATTTATAAAGCAGCTAATAAAGAACATCAGAACACAGAGTTGTTGCAGTGTGCTGAAATGTTGCAAATACACATTTCCAGTTTTCCTTTGGAGCTGTAGCAATGGCCTCTTACCTAAAGTTATTGTTTCTCACATTAAATCAATTGCACTCAGGGTTCTATAATTCCTTTGAACTCAGAAATTGTTTTTGCAATGTGATTGCAGTAGAAACAATTACATCCCAAAGCACAACTGAGTTACTCTGTTTTACAGAGCTTTCCCCCATTCAAACTATGATCCTGTAATATCCATCTTACATATACTATTTTATGATATTATACATGATCAAGTTGAATAAGGTGTTTTTGAAGACAATCTTCGACAATCTCCACATTTTGATTCACAAGCCAGAGCAGTCTAGCTATGAGCCCAAACTAGAACATATGCTGCTGCCACTCAGTCCACACAACCACAGATTTTGTCCACAGTAAAATCCTTAAAACATGTACACATTAACATAGGGTGTAGTATGAACTGCTGCTCTACAAATCCACTCCTACTGGATGGGACTACTTGCATAAGTAAACAGCAGTCTTAGACTTTCAAACTGTTGATCTGCTGACAACAAAATTAGATTCTATAAAAGCAAATCTTCAAGGCTCTTTACCAAATTGGTAAGTCCTTCTGATTTTGCTTCTCTCAAACATTTGTGCAACATGCCAGATTCCAGAACAGATTTTATAAAAGCATTTCTTTAACAACATGAAGTACCAGTACAGATCCAGATAGAGTATGTTTGAGCTCATATACTTTAGGAACAACTCCAAGTAGACAGTAAAAGCTCAGCAGTGGCCAGAAAAATAGGACTGAACTAAAAGACAAACAAATCTCATGAGATGTGACTATGGACCTCTTTCATTTTCCAACTACAGTAACAGCACCTCTCTACAACTACATATGCTAAAATACTTCCTTTAGGGTTCTATAATAGTGAAATTAGTTTTAAAATTTAAGTGCCATCATTATAGTATTTTACTTTCTTAAACAACCAAAAATACCCAAGGAACACACAAACTGGGCTTCTGACCTTAACAGAAATAAAAGAGGAAGAGAAACATACGGTTAGAAGACAAAACAGCACATAAATCAAAGAATTTTACTGGGACAAGGCATATGATTGTATCATGTTAAAGCAGTGCCACTCACAGCTTGCTCTACCCCACTCAGGGGCTAATATTGTTCTAGGAAAGGAAACTGCAAAGCAGAAGGAAGGGGAGACAAATGGAACATGGTACAAAAACACACCAGGGAAAACTCTAGGAACTATTGGGGCTTATTTTAGCTGTTTATTGTTAATTTAAGTGATAGCAAAAACTATTTCTAGCAGCTAGTTTAGCCAGAAAATATGGATATATACATATGCATACAGATAAGTGAAATTAGCATGCACCAATTAAGTAGAAAATTAATGACTTACAACTGTAGCCTTAATAAGCATAAGCATGTCATGACTCAGATTTAACTACTTGACTTAAATACTGACAGCTTTTATGCTTCCATAGAATTAGAATATTCATGTTCAAAAAAAGCCTTTTAGAGTGGGAAGGCACACATTAGACAATTATTTTAATACAGGAACACTCTGGAAAATAATATTTATTATTATTGTTTATTAACAGCAACAATAAAGTCATAGATAAACCTGTATTTTATTATTACCCCAAACTCAGTACAAGAGGACTGCCATTATTGTGGATGCCAACATATTTAGAAACATTATTTACTTATTTTTAATAGCAATTTTCAGCAACAAAAGAAAAGTCTGGAGAAAAGTATAATCACATTCTGTCCCAAACAAATGGAAAATTATCCCAAAGGGTATTTACCTCTAGATTAGTAAAGTTGATGGAACACATTCCTATTGCCCAAAGTGGGTACTGATCTCAGTCAGTTAGGTGTAAGTGAGGCATAGCAGCCCTTACCAATCCAGAGAAATCTTTAGATAGAAAGTCTGAAAATAATAAACCTTGAAGCATCACTGATTTTTTCTGTCACTATCTGATGCCAGATTTCTGCTCTGGGGAAGTTACTAATGCCTTTCAAAATCAGATTTTCACATCTCATGAAAAACCTATTATCTAATTCTCAGTACATGTTGGAAAAATTATGAGCATTTATACATGCTGTTAAAGATGAAAAAAATATTTAATTGAAAGTAATCTAGCTATAAATATACTTATTCTTTCTTTTATTAATAGAATCATAGAATGGTTTGGGTTGCAGCACAACTTAAAGATCATCTAACATTGAGCTATTCAAAACACTAAAGGAATACTAAGATACATTATCAAAACCAGGACAACTGTTAAATATTTTATGGTTTTAGTTTCCATCTCTTTACTTATTTTAAAAGGTGCTATTCTAAAAATGCACTGGTAGGTCCCACAATGAGAACACCAATGTTTATGTTTAATTAGGAGAATATTCCTTAACCATATACATTGCCTACCACAACAAATCTGTTCTATTTAAACTAAAAAAAAATTCAACACATAGTGAAAAGCAGTAAATTTGTGTATATATGTATATATATGTCAAATTTCTCACTCTGCCTTTGAATATTCAAACTTACACTTCTTATCTGCCAAAGAATCTGAACTGTCTCTTAAGCCACAGCAATCTGCATTAAGATATTTTATAAACTGTAAAAGAAATAATAATTACTACTGTTCTCCTTTTCTTCATCTACTTGTCTTTACAAAGACAAACTGCACCTACATTGCATCAGGTTAAAATCCACTTCTGCCGAGAATACTTAATAAATGTAGTTCCTGTGGCAAAACATATGGGTCACAAGAATTAGAGAGAAGTTTTGTGCTGACATTCAGGCACATAGCTTTCTATTTGATATCTAATTTTTTTCTACTTTATACATCTGTATTCTTTTAATCTGTTCTTAGCATGTAATGACACTGTATTTCCTCATTAGACACTCAATTCTGGTCCCACTAAGCCAATGCAAGAACTGTTGACACACTGTGCTTTCTCCTCACACCTTGGTTTGCCTCAGTTACTACAGGATGCTTTTTTTCAGAGAGAATCTATAACTGTACAACAAGAAAAAGTTTCATTATCTTTCATTGCTCCACAGATATTTTCAATGTCCGATAATATATATATAATTTATATAATAATATAATAATAATATTATTAATATTTTATATTAATAATTGCACAAGAAAACTATAGTTTAAAAAGGGGTAAGCAAATTCCTATTCTTGAGCTATAATACAAAGCTCAGCTATCAAACTATGCATTCCCTATGTTATGAAGTACTTTCATTGCACCTTACTTTCCAAAGCACGGACTTTTCCACAGGGCATTTTCTTGCAATAGTCTGGATGGGAAATACTGTTCCTTTTTGGAGAGACTCCTCACCTCAGTATCTACAATTGATATTCTGTTTACTGTGATACCTGAACAAATATTGCTGTTCAAACAGTTGAATGTATGATACGATAACATAAAACCAACAAAAAAAAGCTGTGGAAAAAGATATTCAGTCAATTAAAGAAGTAAACTGACAATGTTGCTTCTAGTCCTCCAACCATCTTTTAAAGCTGCTATTTTAATTGCATATACTCGAGGTTGGAAAAAATAAATTAGATTTATTAGAAATAGATTTATTGATATAGAGAGATCTTACAATTGCAGGTTTATCTGAAAAGAAGCTAAGTTAGTTTTAAGAAATTATATTATTAAATTTGAATCCTTTACTCCAAGTGAACTCTTTAAGAGGCTACAGAGCTGACTTGCTTTATGTCAATTTATATGAGGTAGACAATGAACACTATTATGCATTCAAACAGTCTCATTAAAAAAACAGGATTATCCACCTGAGGAAGGCTTGGTACACACACAGTGCTTGCAAAATTTAACATATAAAGCGGCAAAGTCCAAAGAAATAAAGCCCAAAAAATTCTAATAACATGAGTAATGATTTGGAGTAATAAATTTTGAGTAATTTATATTCATATACTTCTATCTTTACCTGTGCCAGTAACAAGTTTCATCTGTTCTTTTCATTATATTTTTCTACAGGACCAAAAACAATGACTTGGGAAACCAATGGACAAATGACACAACTAGGTTGTGACAGACCTATAGTATTGCCACACACAGCTTTTGGCCATCACTTTTCCAAGAAATGAGCAGAAGAGTCTGAGTATCCAAGCTCCTCAACTCCACTGCTGCACATAGGCTTTGGCATCATTTCAGGGTGCGAACTGTTGGGGCTGGGGACACTGTCTCCTCTCATGCATCATCATTCTTCTGAGGGAGATTGTTCATGTCAAGTATGCATCAGCAAGGGCCTAAAGATCTCTGAAATATCCCACCCATTTGTATAGAATAAAAATTATGCATTGTACCATACTGTAGTGCACAATGACCAGCCAGCTTTGGTTTCAGTCTGTAATAAACTGGTTAAGTCACTTCCATGTCTAGTCCAGACAGACCACATAAAGATCCATCTTGTACACCTCTGCATTCCAGAGTTCATTCTGTGATACAGCTATACCTTGCATTTAATTTGTTCTTGTGAAAGCTCTCTTAGGTTTAGCTTTTCCAGGGGTTTTTTTGTTGTTTGTTGGGTGGGTTTTTTTTGTTACAGTATGGTATGTTTGTTTGAATTTCAGATGGTGTAAACTACCTTCACAAAGCTTAACCTGTCATTTCCCCCACACCCTAGAAGGCAGTTTGGATTTGTAAAAACACGTTTCTTCAAGGTTTGCCAGTAATGGGATGAGGAAGTTCACAGCAGCTGAAAACAGACACTGGAGTCAGGAATCAATAGCTAAAGGTCAGATCACAGCAAGCACGTGAGAAACAGCTCTAGAATTTGTGCTTTCGTGTAACATGAAATCCAATCCATTTGCTTTCACACCCCCACCGCTGCCTTAACCTTGTTTTCAGCAATCCATATCACCCCAAATTGTTTTCTGTCAAAGTCTGCAGCTCTCTCGTAAATCTATCACCTGCTGTGGCATTCATTGGAGTGAACACAAACAACATGTCCTGATGCACATTTAATTCTCAGAAACGACAGGAAACTGAATTTTCGTGACAACTGTCTGAAGTGCAGGCCAGAATGAAATGTCAATATTTAACAGCTAACACTGTAACACTAGCTGTGTATACATGATCTCACTAACCATAAAACTTAATGTACTCAATATACTCTTCCTTCAAAGTACTGGTTACTTACTTTGCCTGCACTGCAAAGCACAGACGTAATTTTGTCAAATTCAGCCCAACTTCCACATAGTTCCCCAAATTCCTCTTGCCATATTTAAGAGAAAAATCATGGAAAGGATTCAGGCTGGAGAAGTTCATGGAAAACTGCCTCCTGTGGGAGGGCCCCCAGGCTGGAGCAGAGGAAGAGTGTGAGGAGTACTCCCCTGGAGGAAGAGGGAGTGGCAGAGACAATGTGTGACCAACTGACCACAGGTCTGATTTCCAGTCCCCTGTACTGTCAGGGTGGATGAAGGAGAGAAAATCAGGAATGAAGTTGAGCACAGGAAGAAGGGAGAAGTGGGAAGGAAAATGTTTGAAGTTTTGGTTTATTTCTCATTATCCTACTCTGATATGATTGGTAATAAATCCATTTTCCCCTTGTCAAGTCTGCTTTATCTGTGATGGTAATTGGTGAGTGATCTCTCCCTGTCCTTATCTTGACCCATGAGCCTTTTGTTCTATTTTCTGTCCCCTGTCCAGATGAGGAGGGGAGTGACAGGGTGGCTGTGGTTGGCTGGAGGCCAGAGTCAACCTACCACACCCATCACCACTGCAGAGCCATTTAATGGCTCAGATTTCCTGGCGTATTCCTCAAACTGAACTTACTGAGCTCTTGCACTAACTGTACTCTCCTCCTGTGCTCATATTTATTAAATGTATAGTGTTTTCACTACTAATCACTCCCATGTTTTCTCTCTCAGCCAGAATTCTGAAAATAGAAGTAGCTACTGAATATTTTAAAAATCAAAGGTTATCAGGTCTCTCACAGAATTTTAACTCTAGGACAGATTGATTTTGACAGTTTCACTGAAAAACCAGCACCTTCTCATAGAAGTAAAGGCTCCTTTTTGAAAAAATATGCTTACATCACTGACTAAGGGCAGCCCTCCAATCTCACGTACAGAGGAGAATTCCTCTTATAAATATTACAGAGAAAGCAAAAGTTCAATGTTTTGAATGTGCACTGATTAGCAGAAATGAAAATAGGGATACTGAAAAATTACCATTCTATATACATACATGTATATATATTCCTATACTAAAAAAAACAACTGGAAGGTGAAATAAGTAAACAAGACAGATGTATACATTTTTGTAAACCTTAAATGACACTACAAACCATTAAACATAGCAACTGAATTTCAGAAGGAAGTAAAATATTCTCATGAAACAAAAACACCACGCCCTTGATTCTTAATGTGGAATTTGTTACCTGAATCAAAACTTGTAGTATTTATTGTAAAACTTATATAAAATCAGTATTTAAATATAAATCATATGGTACCTGATGGGTCGATTTTCTTTACTATCAAAGAGTGAAAAGATTACTTCCAGTTCCTCTCCCAGATTGGAGCACATTAAACTCTTCATCTGAACAAAAAGATGGTGGCTGCTAGCTGGTACTGGTGTGTCTTTTTTTCGATGGCGATGTTCCATCTAAAAATATCACAAAAACAGTGACCAGTTTGAGTCAATTATAAAATTCTCAAAACAAAAAGAGGTAAAATATGTAATGTAGAACTACTTTCTTATTCCAAATTAGTATTTTTTTAAAAATTTAATACTAACTTGTATTTTTTCCTTTCTCTTTTTTTTTCTTTTGCATCTGAGAAGGAAAACACAGGGAATTTACTTTCCCAGTGTTACACTTCATCATAGTTATCTTTAGGTGAAAAACAGTAATCTCTAGAAGTTTATTTTTTTTTACTCTGAAAGTGTGAAGCCACTTTAAAGCTTTGTGCTATAACAACATAGTATTTCTTAGCTGGTTTAAACAGTTAATGATCTGATATTACAGTATTCAAACACATTAAAAAATGCTTTCGCAGAAGACTAAATGCCAGTATTTTAAACTGGGGAAAAGCAATCATACCCACATTTTATGATCTCTGGCAAACTGCTTTATACAAGCTAATAAATTGTCTTGATTTGATGTCACAGTTTATATCTTCTGCATTTTAGTCATCCATTAAGAGAAGGACAATATTAAGTTGTACTATGCCTCTCTTACATTGTAACAAAAATAATTTAAAATAGCAATCTTTCTAAGCTACATAATTTTCATACTGAGGTTATCTTTTTTCCCCCTTTTTGTTTTTCAAAGTACACTCCATGAGTGTCATTACTAGTTTTCTGGCATCTTTTTCCTCTCTATGTTTCTTTTATTATTAATGTTTTCTCACCATATTTCATCTAGTGCTTCAACAGGATTCCATAATATTACATATCACTTTGAAATTACTCAAAGGTATTCTAGCACAAAGAATTTACTATTAGTCTTGACACTACAGGTCAACAATACAAGTAAAATACAACTTAAAATTATTTCAAAAATACAAAATTATTTCAGATCCACAAAAAATTGTAGCAATGATTTTTTTGTGGGGTTTGTACTTAAATACAAAAGTTATTATAGATAAAATTCAGCTTAAATACAAGCTTAGTCTTAAGCACATAAGGCTCAGAACTGTGTATCTGTAACAGCTGCAGTACTTAAATATGTGCCAAAGCCTATATAAATGAATTGGCAAGTTTTTTTAGACCTTGCTGGATATTTGATCAGAAGAAATATCAGTGCTGGTTTTAGTAAATCAAGATGGGTTTTTACACCCAAAGGAAAGCTTTCTTATGCAATTTAATTGCTATTTACATGAATATATTAGAAAATACCAAGAGCCCAGTATGATTAATTGAGGCAATATTATACCATTATTATATTTCCACAGAGCTTATCTAGACAGGCTCATAAGCCAGGTAAAGCTCTAATGATAAAGAGTCCCATAAGCTTTTATTAATGATTAAATTAATATTAACATTTTAACATAATTTTAAAGGTATATCAGAAACCAAAACTTTTAACAAATAACATTTAAGCTAAGCATGTGTGCATGGACAAATTTGATATCAAATCAAAGAATTTTATACAGAGATGAAATAGCTGTTCAAAAAAATTCTTTCCTTACAGTAAAACTCACTACATTGTGAAATGCCAATTTATTGTATCAAAAAAGGTACTTTTGGTTAAATAGAAGAGTGGCCATCAAACTATCAACACATAATTTGATGGCAAAAGTACCAAATATTACATTCACATACCAGCCTGTAGAGCTCTGTAATGCTGATCTCTTCAGGATCTACCATAGCATATTCTTTTCTTGGAACTAAGTCAAGTCCCAGTTGTCTGTATGAGAAATGAAATAACAGTAAGTAGTTTCTACTTTCAAAAGAAAAGAATTAGCACTGCATGTGTTTGTTGTTTATTCCAATAAATAATGCACATGATAATTGGTACTCTACAATTAGTTGGCTTTAGATTTATTTTGGTGTATTTTGGCTGTAACCAGCATTCACATTTGACTCATTCCCTTTCTCCACTTTGCAACATTAATAGAATGTTTTCCCACAATTTTTAAATCTGTTTCACATAGTGGACAACGTGCAGTGGACATTGTCCTTTGTACTATTCTGAACATTTCAGTGTGAATGCACTAGTGCTGTCAATTTGAATAACAACCACGGAAAAGAAGATAAAAAGAAAATCCATCAAATGCCAAAACATGAGCTTATTTTCAGTTTGGAGTGGATGGTATCAAAGATGCTTGCTTGTATTCCATGAACAAAATACGGAAATGAGCTTGAATCAACAGGAATACAATTTATTTCCAGCACAGCAGTAAGCAATAATGTTTAAGAATGCATAAGGACATGAAGGCAGTCATGCTGAATTTAAGAAAATTCAAAAGATTATAAAGTTTTTCAAAAATGTGTTTTAAAGAGCAGGAACTCTTTGTGTCAAAAACCTTCACATTTAATTCCTTTCAGTTACTGCAAAATTCTAAGCAGACAAGTAATCATACACATTTAGTTACAGCCCTTTCACTCTGTTAGGTGTTTATGCTTTCAGACAGCTGTAGAAACCCTGGAAATTCAGTTAATTCTACTACTGAATATTGCTTCCTTTAGTTAGCATTTAGCTGTATAAATATATGCTAAAGAAGAGACTTTGGAAACAGCACCTAAATGCTAGAGGGCGTTTTAACCATTTTCTTGCTTATAAAAAAGGTAAGATAATACAATTTGCGTTAGCTCATTTCAGTTATTCAAATTAAAGAAAGATGCAGAGCGCAGTAGCTGGATGTATGTTAGAGATGCCCAAGTAGAAACTAAATTGTGTGACCAAGTTAAAAAAGAAGCAATGTCAACCAACAGAGTTTCAGTTAGAACACAAAGCCCTGCTAAATGCATCATCTAGGCATCATGTGTATTAAAAAGATGTAAAATGCTGCTTCAGATATTCCAATGCAATTGGAATAAGTACTATCTTAAAGACAGTACTACTGGTACATAAATTATACTGATATAAAAAGCAGAATAAAACACTAAGCCACTTTTCACTGTTAAAACATAGTGGACATAAAAACAATGAAGGAGAAAGTCCATTAAAAACAGGCAACACTTACTAGAAATTTGTTCTTTACTTCACCATTCTACAATCAGTCTAAAGAAGTGGCTTTACAATTTTATTACATTTGATTTATTTATATTCACTCACTCGTTGCCCCAGTCCAGACGAGCAGTGATGTGTCGCTTGACGTCCTTCATTCGATCGTGGGTGAGATGGCCAACAAGCACCTGCCTTCGCAGGTCCAGGATTTCATTCATTATATGCCACAGCCGGTGAAAGAGATCCCCCTCATTCCTCTGTGAGATAAAAATATGATTGCCCCTACATTATCTGATAATCAGGATATCGCCTTATAAACTGATAATCCTAATAAATACATACCTGATGAGGAAATTAGGAAAACCCCTTTTTCCCCTTACTTAGTCTTTTATTCCCCATCACACTGTGACCATTTTACTTGCATGTGAGTGTGTGCATATAAAATAATTTCAGACCTGGACACAGACCTTGTCTATGCTCCACACCCATCCCAATATTCCATTCCAATTCCTTGTCTCTCTCACATTAACCTACTCTAATGTACATGACAGGTATGACAAAAATTCAACAATAAATGTTCATGTGTTGCATGACGCAGCATTGTTTTACTCCAAGAGTATGTTCATTCTGTGCTGCTGCCTCATCCAAACTGAATATATAATCTATATTTCAAGACTATTTGAACTCATACACATTAGGGGTAGAAAAAGCAATAGCTCTGAGCAGTCAAACTCTGAACCACAGTGTTAATTTGTTTTAACTTTCCATTGCATTGATATAACTCTACACACTACCATCTAATCATAAATAAATAGTATCATATAGACAGAATCTTGTCCAGACAGTTCTTCTTTATCTAATTGCGAAGTAGCAGAAAATATGTGAACATGACTGCTTTGAAACCACATCCTCCTACTCTAATTATATACCAGCTGTGGGCATAACAGTTTCCCATAAATGAACCTCTGTTCTGGAAAAATCTATTAACTCTTCCTTCACTAATTCTAAGTAGTTTTACATCTTTTGTTGAGAACCTTTAACTTGAGAAAATTACTACAACCTCCATCTACATGATTCATCACACAAAGTTGAAAAAACACTCCTGTTAAGATTTGTTCTATTAATTCTTGCCAAAAGCCCTAAGAACATTTCCCTTTCCCTTCTTCCTATGAATAAAAGGCATAAAAATAAAGTTCAGCTAGTTCTCTTGCATAAGTTAAACCTAAAATTAATTCAGAAGTACCATTACTCTCCATCAACAACTGTTATAATCCAAGCACTCTGAAAAATTGCAATTTGATAAATCCGCTCTTTTTACTTCACAGTCATTCACTTCAAAAGCTCACTAAAAGGGCATTAATTTATTGTTTGTCTTGGCTTTCTGTCTGGAAAAGAAGAAAACCAGGGTAATTTTGAACATGCAATAACAACAGCAGTGAAGAAAAATGTTGCCAAAAAGAGAAACAACTGCTGTGACAAGAGGGAAATATGAACATTATAAGTAAAAGAAAACCAAGGGAAAAAACTCATAGAGAGAGCCCTTGAATTAGAAACAAGAGACAAAAAGGACTTCGTAGGAACATTATAGAAACCTATACTGATAATATGTTTTCACAATTTTCAATCAGACACTAGTATATAGAGCTTTCATTTCTGCAGTCAAAAAACCAAATTGAACAGTAATTCAGGTGCATCTTTGGTCCTGGTATCTGATAAGTTCTACTGAAGTATATTATTGTTATTCACGTGAATACAAGAGACATGTTAATAACACTATGAAGCTCAAAATAAGATTTGAAGGTATGAGTAAAACAATTAAAAAACAAACTGAATGCTTTGGGGTTTTTTTATGAAATATATACTTCAACCAAACCAGAGCATCTAAACAACAGTGCACCTTTTGAGATGACGTTAAATCAAAGCAATATTATTAAGGGTACTTACCACATAGAGTTGTTTCCACATTGCTCCCCAGTCTCTTAGAGTTGATGTCATTTCTGTAATAACAGAATCTTCTGTTGGAATAACCATTTCAAATTGTCTGTAACATGCAGAAGAACACATGATATTGCACAAGCATTACTAATCCCATTGCAGTTACTAATATGTGGACTTCCTACTGCCAACAGTGATGTCTGTCAACCTACATGAGTGCTCCTTCAGACCATGACACTTTTTACTTGTAGATTTATTTAATCCCAATGGAAAAAGTTTGGGTGAAAATAGTTTAATCCCCATGCAAAGTCTTGGCCCTAGAGAAGTCAAGGTGAATTGTTTTTTACTATGAGATAAGCATATAAAAAACTACTTTCACAGCAGAATAAATCCCATCGTTTCCAAAGGGATCTTGACACTTCAGCTTTTCATGCCTGGATTACTTTTTTCATGATATCTTGTCTCTCTCACTAAATTAACATAACAATGTGACAGCTCTTGGCCATGATGTGCAGTAGGGAACATGGTCTGAATGGGAAACTAACTAACAGAGGAAATAGAGGCAACAACAGTTGAAATCCATGCAAGTACTGTCATGGTGTCCACTAACAAAAATTATTCTGCCTTTAAACTTTATTCTATTGTGATGGCTTACAATTTTGCTTCACTGAACCTTCAGTTTTAGCTACAACTTTAAAAGGAGAAAAGGATCCTAGGGCAAGACAAACCACATGTGGCTGTAACTTCATAGCGGACAACAGGGAGTTTAACAGTAATGTGGGGACATTTTCACCTCTGAGAATGAAAATTGTTTTAATATTATTACAGTCTTCATCATTATTTCCGCTCATCGTGAATAATGGATCTCCAACACACTCACTCATGTTCCCAAAACAAAGGTCACTTCATGTTCAGGCATCCATCTATTATGAGAAATGTCCTTACCTAAACAGTTTTCAAACTGTTTTGTATCAGTTATCTACTAATAAATCCAAAAAAAGAATACAATATGAACTATTACAAATTAAGCAAAACTGAAAAAAAATTTAAGATCACTGACAATTTTTTAAAGTTTTAAATTTTTAAAAGTGATACCATAAAGATATCAAGTTTTATATTAAAAAAATCAGTGTTTTTTAAAGTCAGACAACTTGAATTCCAAAACAAAATTTTAAAACTAATTTTAACCAATGATTCTGGTTTTTATCAACTCTTCTAAATGTGAAAAGACATCAGCTGCTGTCAAAAATAAGTATTGGCTCTCCATCACCCGAAGAAAAGAAGTAAAGGAAAAAGTTTCTCTATTCATTTACAGGTTTAGCAATATCTTTTGCCATTTAACTGATACATTATTTTACCCATTTTTGTAAAATGGCAACCGGTAGAGCTACTGCCCTCAAAGAAAACAGCTAATCTTAAACAGCAGTTTAAAAGACAGCTTATGTACAGAATAATTTCTTCAAATTAAGGCAATGTTATTTTCAAGCCAAATTTAACATAACTGTTTCCCCTTTGCTCTAGACGATATAGAATGATATTCCCAATTGCATTCAGTGTCTTTTCTAGATACAGCATTCCAATTTTATGACCATGCAGGAGTATCAGGTTAGCTAAACACAACCATTTCAAGTCATCTGGCTGTAAGCTGAAGATATCATAACATAACTACATTATTTACTTTATAAGCAAAAGATTTTTTGGTACAAGTAACTGACCATGTTTAAATATTTGAAATTAGAATATTTCACACGTACCCTTTGTTCTTAACACATGCATTCTTCAAGTGAATGTAGTTAGATGGAAATATACCCTGAAAAATAAAAAAGTTTAGGTAAAAAAAGTCCTTTTACATGAGTTTGCCGTTCCATTTACTATCATTCAATATGCAAATGCATACTGAATTCAAAGTCCTCCAAATAATTAACAAAAAACACACACAAAGAAAGAATGCAATAAATACTCAGTATAGCTCTAACAGGAACTAAAATGCCATATTCAGTAGAGTTTAAAATCTTCAATACTTCAGAAAATTAGAAGATAAACACACATAGAACATGCAGAAAATTGTTGAGAGCTCCCTTATGGCAGACTGTTTTATTAATTATTCCTACCTTGATAAGAAACAGAACAGCTGTGGAGGATACTGTCTTATCCACCACATCTTAAAAACAAAGATTTTCAGACAGGGATTTTTAAAATTGAGCAGATTAAATGAAGTTAACAATATTCAATAAAAATAAAGTCAAGTAAATAAAATCAAAATGGAGTCTAATTTGGTGGCTACTCTGCCTGCAGTGCACAGGAAAGTTGTGGTAGATTCCTGTCACAGAGCCTGTGTCTGCCAGGACACAGTTTCCCAGTTGTTTAGGGGCTTTCCACCATGCTGGTGAACACTCAGCACTGCTGCAACAGTCCCACTCTCTTGCAACACACTTGCCTGCACAAATCAGAATGAGCAAAATAAAGCAAGCTCCAAGCCTCTGGCTGGGAAGATAATACACTACAGCTCATGAAGTGAGAGAAAATGCATATATGGTCTCTTCATAATAGGCACAGCTGCATACAGCTTTCCTTTGTGATGATGGTGTCCCATTTTCTTTTCACATAACCATTAGACCTTCAACAAAACCAAATCTACTCTGTAGAGGCAACTACCCTTTTAAATGCTCCTACTCCTCTGTAATGCAAAGTAGTTCAGGGGAGCATCTCCCAAGGACAGTAGGACATACAGCCCGGCAGGTGTAACAATATGTCAGGGATGCAGATGCACCCTTGCTGCACACCAGCTGCCACAGATAACTTCCAGTGTCAAAGCTGGCAGAATAACAAGGGAAGAATCTTGACAGAGCAATACCAATAACAAGAGGAGGTACAAGGCGCTCTTATGACTTTACTCTTGGAGAGACTCCCTTCAAAAATCCAAATCAGAAAACTGTTTGCATTCTCACTAGGAAAAGAGAGAATTTATATCTCATCTCTTCACACATCAAGTCATGTTTAGAAAACCTATTCATAACTTCCATCCCACATTTAACAGACCACAAAGCAAGACTGACAGCAAGCATGTGGTGAGAATTGCAACAAAAGACACAAAAGATGCAATAACAAACCACAACTGCTCATGTCTTATAAATCAAACTGTAATATACATCAATGAGGTCAAAGTAGTAAACATAAAATTTGATTCTGTGGCTAAATTTATTGTTTGAATTGACCTTCTGTATAAAGAAAGGAAATTTATGTGATTAGAGACCACAGGCCTTGGCACAAAAGGCCAACGACTTGATATGAGCCCCTAGAAACCTCTCAAAATTATTGTGTATGTGCTTTTTTTGCAGCTGAAGAATCTTAGAAATGAGGACAGAAAAAGAAGAGCAAAGCTTACAATGCAAGTTAAAGAATCAACAGATAATTTAAGACCTTTCTTTCTCAAGAAAAACAAAATCTGTACAATCCCAGAGGCAAGACAACAGGAGAGATCAAGAAAATGGAAAGACAAATAAGACAAGTAAAGCTTAAACATACAACACGAACAGACACTGAAATATAAATTTCAGTAACTTTTCATGTCAGAATGTAGAAGAAATAAATCAGTGAAGTCTGGTTTAGAATACTATGCTACTATGGAAACCAAAGACTACACATCAAAGAAAACCAAAATGAACTATATATTTTACATGGCAACACATGTTTTATTCAATTGATACTCTGCATGTGGCTCCTATTCTAGCTGTCTCCACTGGCTGCTCTAAATTAATTTATAGCATCAAGAAAAACAGGCACAGTTTAACCAACTTTTCCGACAGTGTTTACAATTTGTTATCTCAGTAGTCTTTTCCCTTCAACTTAGCTTCCTCTGAGTGGAAAATCTAAAATTTGGAAATGAAAGAAAATTCATCACAGCCCTGGATTTGTAAAGTGTATTATCCTAATACATAGAAGCATTTCAGAAGGGTAATCCATGTCCAAATCAAATTAAAGTAGTACCAATAATATACTTAACACTAAGCTCTGGTTTTCTTTTAAGAGTAAATATCATACACTTTCAAGCAGATTATTACCTTTTAAAAAGTAAATATACATTTTTGCCCGAGAATGCAAAATTGCAATTGACCTTTACCTTAAGATTGGGGTTTTTTAAGGCAAATCCTCTGTACCATCCTGTGAAGAAAGCACATTTTGCTTTTTAAAGAGTGCAAATCATTTACATATGTAAAACAGATTTCATCTTTCCCTTTTGGACAGATATAACAATTCCACAGTGCTGTCAGACTGAATTAATTTAAAAGATTTTCCATATAGTGAAAGGTATTTCATTTAAACCAGTTCATATTTGGATGACTTCATTCACACAATTTCAGGAATTACTCTTTAACCCTGTACCCCTCAATGTTTCTAACAATGTAACCCAAGTCATTTCTGCACTGGACACCACAACAGTCAAAACAGAAATAGTTTCTTACTAACTAAAAACATTTACACATCATTTCTGGGCTTCAGGTTCTACATCTATCAACCACAATGCTATATAAAATTCATAATATATCTGATTCAACAGAATAGATCCTATGCCTTCTAAAAGAACATTTCTTACAAGGTTAACCATATATAAACCTGATATTATATTACAAAAAAAACCCTATATGATCCCAAATGATAAAAAAGATTAAAAATTATTTAAAAATTAATGTGTTGATTTTTAAGTGATAAGGAGGGAGATTATTAAAAGAAAATGCAACTTTATTTCTCTGACACTAGCAACAGACATTTGCTAAAATTTTATTTGCATTCTCTAGCACAAAAAAGAGGTAGAAGAGAATGCGTACACTGCTTTAAGATTTTAAAGTTGTGTTGAATTAATTTGAAAATGTCTTGATGACAGCCAGATTTCCCTCAGAAATACAAAGAAAGCAGAAGAATCATGAGAGACTTTGTCTCTGTTATAACTCTTATTGTCTGTAAATGTTTATTAAACAGAAAGATTAAATAAAAATTAATGTACTGCAAATTAATTATTTCAGAGATTAGCGCTCACTGGAACTATGGAAAAAATTAAGATGCCAAAATGTATTATATTATTGTCTTAAAAAATGTGTTACTTTAACAAAATAAATGAATATTAATGGGCTTCACATTATCAATACACAAAACTTAATTTTCACTGGAATCACCTGTGAACTCACCATCGCATTTCTCCAATATTTGAACGGTGTCTCCAATCTCCAATGATAGGCCATGTGGGACTGTCCCTCGAAAACCAGCAATTACTGAAAAATATAATATGCTTCAATTATTCACAACATTAAAATATAAATTATTCCTATTGTTAACAAAATAGTATATTACCACGAGAAGTTACATGTTAGAATGAACAGGCTTACTCAAATGTAATAAGCTGTGAAAAAAGTCAAAAGAAAGAATCATTAAGCTACTTTTATGAGCAGAATATTCAAAACACAGGACTCAGAAAGAAACCTAAACACAGCCTTATGATACATGAATGGAAAGCTTGTACTAGAGAACACTATTAGCTAGTGTAAGTACCCCGAAGGACAGAAAGTGTTTTATTCCAAATGCTTACGCTAACACACATCAGACCTCAGAATTTTGCGAGCTGAAAATGCCAGTATGTGCCAATATTTTTGTTGCCATCCATACCACTCACACACTATGAAAAGAAAACCTTACTTCACATTTGCTTTATGGATGCTATAGACCCAGCACTCCATATAATCCCAAATGTGAAGAAATGGTTAGGGGGTGGAGACCGCTAAAGCATGTCGTTCACTCCAATACATCAAGTGCACACTAAGCTTCCCCTGCAGCTTCACCGAAGCAATTGAAGGGAGGTCATGAGCTGGCACAAGAGCTACAGAAATGAGCTGGAGATAAAACATGCTTCAGAAACAAAACATCCACCAGGCAGTGATGTTCCCAAATACACACAACGGCCAAATATTAAGTCTTATATTGTTAATTCTAAAGCAATAGACAGCTATTTTTTCACTCTGAATCAAAACAGAATACCCAAAAGCCACTCAAAGAGTTCACTCCTAAAAATGCTGAAAATACATTCTAGATAGCAATTCAGCTATTCAATCCTGTTCTTCCTGTACTTGAAATGCTGAATTAAAATATTGCCTAATTCAGGCCACGAGACCAAGCAATAGTGCTTTTGATTCTCTGTATTGTAATCTTCTTTCAGAGCTGAATTTTGAAGTGGAAGAGGAAAACAGCCTATTTACCAGGGCATGATGCACAAAAAGACTTTGTAGGTAACATCAGTCTTACTGCTGTCAAATACCTACCCATCTAGACAGGAAACCCCAAATCTCATAAGAAAAAAAGAAATCCCACTAACTGAGAGGGATGACAAGAAAATGTCACATAAAAAAGCCAAGAAGATATGCATATATGCAAGGACATATATACACTCTTGCCTGCTGTAGGAAGTCTACCCTGCCACAAGCAGACACTACACTCAAACACAACATAACCTGTCATCCACCATCTGTGCCTGCCACACTGTTCATCAAAGGCAGCAGGAGAGATTCTGTCAGCAACCACAGAAACTGAAAATTCATTTGTGAATCTTCAGAAGAAAGTTCCAGATTTTAAGAGTAAACCAAGAGGATATGGTTTATGCTATAGGACAGCACGTTTAAAAATGCACAAAAAGTACTTTTTTGCCAAATCCTTTTTCAGAATGTGAAGACTTCAAAACTCATTGTATTCAGTTATCACTTCACTCATGAGAAAATCACCACTGTGCTTAACCCACAGTCTTTATGCCTGAAAAGTCTTGTGAGATCATATCCCTGGACAGTCCCTAAAATTTTGATACAACATGAGACCAGTATTTATAGTATCGATCCTACTCAAGAATGTGTATTGAATCAATCTCTATTTGTCTTGGTGTTACTCCCACTCTTCAAGTTTTTTACACTGAACTGAAAACTGTGAGATATGCAGCATAAAATAAAAAGCTACTTTGGTTCCACACCATGATCAAGTGCACCAATTTTAAAGCAGCTCAGTAGCAAGACAGCATTAGTACAGTGAGAAAGTTTGTCCAAGAGTTGAAAAAAACCTAGAACTTTTCAGTTAATTATTCTACAAAGATCTGAAAATTAAAACAATTTATTAACTATGAAGAAATAAAAATAAGAAGCAAACTCCCTGAATATCAAGGTGATGTACATCTAAATTCTGCTGTGGCACTGGAATGACAGAAGTCACTCTAGTCACCTTTCTAGTTTGAAAGAAGTAAAATTGAAATATGAAGCCTGCCAAAATAGCATGTACAGCAACCAAAATAAAATTAAGGAATTAACTGAAGAAGTTTGCAAAACCAAACCAAACCCTCATCTGTTATTACAGTTATGAGGTGTCTTAAACTCCATTGAGTAAAAAAAAGACAGTAATTTTCTCCTTATGAGCCAATATATCCTGTCACATTGTTATGATTTGACTTTTCTGTGACATTCAGTTTTCATTACTTAGTTACTAGAGTTGTTAAAGATGTTTTTCTTTTTCTCTTCTCTCTTTTTTTAAAAGAAGTTTAAAAAAGAACTTTCAGGACAAAACAAGATTGAAATCTGACACAGTGTAGAAAATAGCTAGAAATCATTTTAGAGCATGTATGAAGAACAAAAGAACATGAAGAATGAAATTATACCCTAAAATATCTTCTAGAAAGATGGCCTGCAGAGTACTAGAAAAAGAAAGAAGGAAATGAGGTCATCATCTTTACCTCTAAGCACATTCACCTGACACACTTGAAAAACTCTCTCTGGATTATTGTGGTATAAGGTCAGGCTCAAAACAAGTAGCCTGTGGTGTTTAGCGGTGTCAATCAAAGTAAAATAAAGAGCACTGCAGAGCAGCATAGGATTTAATGAAAAGCACAGGAACTCACAGATAAACTTACCTCACAAATGTTGATTCAGCTAACTTTGTAATAATCAAATCATGCTACTGAAGTTGGAATAAGACAGAAGGTGGCCATCATAACAACTGTTATAACAACTGCTAACAACAAATGAGGGCCGAAGAACTCCACAATTTTTTTTGCCTCAGTCTTCAATGGCAACCTCATGAGATACATGACTGATACATGATTAAAATTAAGGCATGGAAAGAGGTAGCTGCTGTTCCACCAGAGAAGATCCCAGGGTTCAGCTAGGACATGGAGTTCTTAAGCAAGCCATAATATAAATTTAATGTACTAAACATCTCACTCTTTTCTCCAGTGACCACATTGTTCTGCAAAAGCAGATGCTCTTTAATTCTTTCTTCTAGCAGTAAGTATATAATTAATCACTCTGCAGTGACCATGGCTTAAGGTGTTCCCAACCTAAGAGCAGTACATATCTATCGTACTCATAGAACCAGACTTTTTTACATACAGCAGTCACTGACCCATATGCACCATATTTGTCCCGTTTTAAATCTTCTAACAACAATAGCTGTTGTAATTATCACTTTCTCTCTCTTCATTGCAAGTGTATACCAGAGACCTTGAAAAGGAAGATGGACAGGAGAAGAAAAATCTATTCTGAGTACAGGTCATTTACCAATACCTGCAGTCTTTGCAGATGGATAGTCACATGCATGTCCCTGGGAAGTTATGTATCAAAACCACATCTAGATATATTTTTTTGTCATTGTAGTAGCTGAAGGTCATATAAATGTCATTTTCAAGCACATGACAGTGATTGATGTCCTCTTCAATCACCTCTCAGCCACAGGAGAAACATGGAACTCCACAATAAAGGTTTGTAGAAGGATATATGCTCAGAAATATTTTAGAAGCTGTGTTCAAATACTGCAGCCATCTGGCATTATTAAATATTTTCTGGCTGCCAAAGGGTGCTCAGAGAATAAAAAAACAAGACAACAGAACAGGATACAAAAGTCCTAATCTATACAGAAGATGAAATCATACAATGAGAACTATAGTGACATGGAATATTAAAGCAACTTCAGTTTTGGTTTGCTCCTAAGTTCAGCTTCTCAAAACAAAATTCATCTTTGTGCTCTCATTCAAAATCTCTGGTTGGATACACTCACTGTTGGACAGTTTTACGTATGAAAGTGCCTGCTGTGTGAAAAGATCTGTCCAAGCCCAAGGTCCTAACTAAAGTCTAAACTAAGTGGGAGGTTTTGGTGCAGCTTCTGCTCATTTAGAGTGCTGATAGCATTGCTGTTCTAAAAACTAAAACAATCTATTTTTCTGCTTGCAACTAGCATATAGTTAGCATTATAAAGAGGATTTGAGACACTCAGAGCAAGCTGGTTTCATGGCTGGTTTGACTTTATATTTAGGAGATGAAAATGTCTCCTCACAAAGGGTGCAGACATGACATGGTGCTCAAGATGCCCTCATCACAAGTTAGAATTAGGATCAACACCACAAAAGGAAACACACATTACATTCAGTTCTGGGTTGTGTGGCAGGACATACACCCCCATATATAAAAGGGATGAAAAGAAGTCATATCTACAGCAACTGCTCAATGTTCAAAAACGAGCACTTGTATGACGAAAGCATATTTGGGTTTCACATAATAAAAAACAGTCCTTCAACTGAAGAGAGAAGAGTTGGGAAAAGATATGAGGTAGAAGAACACAAATTACTTTAATAATTAATTATTGCTTAGCCATATTCTGCATGCAAAATACTTGAGTGAAAAATAGACTCTAGTTCAAATGCCCCAAGTCATGATGCCCCAATTAAGAGAGGTGGCATTTAAAGCACACAGAAATGTGGTAAGTACACACTAGATTATCAGATTTGAAGGGTGGTAACACTGTGTCAGAGGGACTGGCTTTGACAGGGAACAAGATGCTCTGATAGAAAAGGAATTGATTAGCTGGCAACAGGGGTGGTTGGCCCACTTCAAAGTTTTGCTTGGGGTTATATTCTTAAAATTTTTATGCCTGAAATAACTGGAGATCTGCATGTAAGAACTAATGAGGCAGATACTGTTGTTCTTTTCCTCCTAACAGATGGCCAGAAGCTATTATTGATTCCAGATATTATCTGCTATAATTGAAATCAGGTCCTCTTGGTAGCAAAAGCAATTTTTAAAGTTTTTATTCTGGACTTAAAAGTGCTTTTCTCTTAAGAGATTGAGACTTACAGGAACAACTATTTCAAGGGGTTTTGCTTCTGTTCAACAGTTGAAAAAGAAAATCTGTAACAAATGAAATTGGGAAGTTTCTAACATTATGAAGTTATTATATTGGTCATAACAGTCAGTATTGTATTTTGACTTGATAACGGAAAGGGTTTTAGTTTTTTGATGAGTAATGACATGTATGTATTACCTTTGAGGAAGGTTCTGATTCAGTGGTTTTTTTGCAGAAATATAAAAACTATCCTTTGATATGGCCTTATCCATAGTAAATATAACAGGCATCTGGCACTGTGAGCAGCTGAAGAAAATGCAACATCATTTTCATGACAGCCATTATTAAAAAAGAATAAAAATCTGTCACAACTCTCCTGAGCATACCGTTTGTAAGTTCACATCTGAAGCTGCTGACCATTGGCAAGCTGTGCAAGCATCCAGTAGTACAACTCTCAACATTTTGTAGCACAGAGATCTCCTGAGCCAGGCATGGTATTTCTGTGTTTAACAACTATGGATGCATTTTTCTTCTATGAATTTTCCTAACTAGAATTTATATGCATCATAATGTCAGTGTCCACAAACTCACAGTAAGCTTTCCAGTTTAAGTATGCTCATGTAAGAGAAAGTCCTCCTTTCATTTCACAGTGCAATTTCTTATGCCCTTGTTCTTGTGGGGAAGTTTGAATACAAAATCTCTTGTCACCCTCTCTGCTGTACCTTTTTCAGGATAAAGCCTTTTCCTCCTCAAAAGAAGCTGAAAACCTTTTCAGGATTCAAAATAGGTAGGATTACTAGCAGCAGAAACACATGGAGGCATGCAGCTTTCCTAATGGCAAATGGCCAGAGCTGACTGTAAAAGGCCATCACGTGCACTGAGCTTTGCCTACATATGAATTGATCTGGATGGAGCAGAACGATAGCACAGCTACATGCTCATGCTTCTAATACACGAGTTAATTCAGGCATCTGTTCATAATGCATTGTGCTGCCTACAGCCACCCCAGGAGGCTTGCTGCAAACCAGCAACAAGCTAATGAAGACAGCGACAGAAAAGAGAGAGGGAGCAGGGTGGGGAATCAATTTAATCTCCTTTCAATAAACACAATATATACAAATGTTAGTTTCAATAACAAAAGTGATTCTTAAATCTCTTGCAGATTATCAAGGATAAACACGTTCAAATTTGTATTGAAATAAAAGAATGTGAGTTCTCTTGTCTGTGTACACCACAATTAAAAGGATCAAATGCACAGTTCAGATAATGACAGCTCAGTGTGACTTTTGAGCATCTCAAGTGCTGCTCACAGGCAGCACTTTTCTTAAGAGATGAGAGCTTACATAGAATTTTCCAAACATGGATATTTATTGAACAGCTATTCATGAAAATATGTCGAGGCATGTAAAAAATAATCAAAAAACTTTGCATCAATGTCCAAGCATTGAAAATACTGTATAAAGTAGAATAGATATAGAAAACTAGTCTTCAATTGCCTGTAAAATAAAAATCTGGAATTTCTACTGCTAATAGCACTGCCTACCTGTACAGATAAGGCAAATACCAAGTCTGAAATACACAAAGGACATGGAGCTGCAGCAGATTGTACTCCCTCCTGTGCCCGGCTCAACATTTGAATTCAGCAAGGTAATCACTTTCAAATCCCTGATTACAATGCTGCCAAAAACCATAGGACAACTCTAACACAGATAATCAGTTTAATGTGAATGTCTGAATGCTTGTCAAGCTCTCTTCATCCTGCATCTCAGCTACAGACAGGCATGTTATAACCTCTTTGATGATGGCTTGATCAGTTCTCCCAATATCTGCAAACGATTTTGTTCACTCTTTGCTTTGGGTACCTGAGATATTAGGACTATATATTACAACAGAGCACTATAAGTAACAAGAGATGATGATACCTATTTGCTATTGAGAATGGCTGTCCATGTAGAACACCAAAGCTGCAATAATTCAGCATGCACCACCAGTGTCCCTGTCCTTGCAGGTATGAGATTTTATTATTTGGTTTTTTTCTTCTATCAAGCATCTAGTTAAGCCCTTTATATTCCTTGAAATCCTGCTTGATATATTTTAAAGTCTATATGTTCTCTCTGTTAAGAGCATTCTTTTGATATGCATTAGTTCTGGAACAAGGAATTTAAAAGTAAAAAGAAAATAAAACAAAAAAAAAAAATCTTTACAACTCCAGAAAATCTAGTACAACTTAAGAGTTTATGAATAAATGACACAACTCTTCCCATGAATTTGGTCAGGAATGTCCTTTACAGAGAAGGAATGTCAATGTAAAACCCACCAGAGACATCATGGAAGAAGGCAAGGGGACTCCATACAAACAGGTGTAGTCTTCATGCATTTAATCAAATTATGATAAAAGAACTAGTCTGCAACAAGTTCAACCAGTTGGTCTCACTTTAATTCTTCACTGTAGAGCTAGTGATGCAGTATCAATGCATTAAGACTGCCATGATAAACAGGAAGGATTAAATGTGAATTTTCTTTTATTACCTGGAAACAGCAACAACTTAAAAATCCAGCTAGTAGGAAGGAGTAAGTGAAAAAAGTAGGTTATGTTCAGATGATACTATCTGTAAGAACAACCTCCTTTAGCTAAAAATAACGATATCTTTTATTAAGACTAAGTACTTCCAAAGTTCTAATAATTTTTAAACTTTGTTAAGAAATTGCCTTAATTATTAAAATAATGATCAAGAAAAAGAGTTACAACTGTTTACTTGGAAAAATATTTATGTTTCATTCACAGTCTGTGGGAAAATATTTTCTGAGCAAAATCAAATAAACTAGCAAGGGATTTTCTAACTTCCTATAAGTGTCAGGTACGATAAAGAGGGGTGATGAGAGAACATAGCCACAAGTTGTATCAGGGGAAGTTCAGGTTAGAATTCAAGAGGAATTTCTTCACAGAAAGGGTTGTTAAACATTGAAAAAGACTGCCCAGGGAAGTGATGGAGTCACCATACCTAGAGGTATTCAAGAGATTACTGGACATAGCACTTACTGCTCTGACCTAGTTGACAGGGTGGTGATTGATCAAAGGCTGGACTTGATAATTGTAGAGATCTTTTCCAACCAAAATGATTCTGTGATGTATCCACAATGCAAGTGCATCATCTGAGGCCTACCAAAGCCAACAAAGCTGCAAATGCCAGATCTCATAGCAACCCTTCAGTACATTTTGTGCTTCATTAAAGCCCACCAAAACTTCCAAAGACTTAAGAGATGCAAAGTTGTACATTGTTTCAAATACATATCTATGGTGTAATTTTGTATCTGCCAAAGGGTTTGCTGGCTACATGTCATATCCCCACAAAGCCAGTAGAAACTGAAGCAGAAAATTAGAAGCCTCACATGATTATAAACACAGGAGTTATCTTCCAGAAAACAGTTAAATTTTTCCAGAATAATAGGATGACAATTATTTCAAAGAAGGCCTTGAATACAAGAGTATGTGCTTACAATTGAATGCTGAATAATAATGTCAGAGCAGTGGGTATGGTCCAAAGTCTAATAACTACACATTTCTCTATTCTCCTCTTTCCTCCCCAAAAGCGTTATAATACAACATGCTTCTCTGAACTCATGTGACATAATTTTGGAGCTCTGAACAAACTTTAAGTAGCACCATAAACAAACATAAACACCATAAACAAACTCAAGCTCAGAAGAGCTGTAGTCTTATGGACTGCAAAAAAAAAAAAAAAAAAAAAAAAAAAAAAAAAAAAAAAAAAAAAAAAAAAAAGACAAACACTATGCAAGCTGCAAGAATCACTCTACGAGAGGCACCCAAGAGGAGCATGGTTAGACAAGAGCGCAGTAGCTCAAAAAATCCATGTGCTTGCTATCAAAGACTTCAGTAAATGAGACTGGCTTCCTCTTAAAATTGCACGGTTTGCTCCCACTCAAGTAAAAAATAGCCTTCAGGGAAACCAAGAAAACCATAGCATAAATTTTCTTCACTAATACAACAGGACACATTTCCTCTACAAAAAGTTGGGTCTGCCAATTGACCACAGAGATGAAACACCTTCCATGTATTGTACGCTGTCTTGTATTTCCTTTGGAAGAGCAGGGTTTAATTCTGTATTTGACCTGCCATCAGTGGAAGACAATTAAATAAAACCAAAACCAAACACAATAGAAAACTCAAACACACGCACAAAACCAAACACAAAACATACAAAAAATCAACACAGCCTGCAATTTTCAATGGCATTGTTTTTCAGCTTGTCTGGTATTGTATTTCAGATGAGTTTTAGTCTTCTACTAAGTTGTATTTCTCTGATATTCAACCATATAATTATAAATGCATTTCAAGTACTTTCTTTTTACCAATAAGACTTCTGTTTACTTTGACTTTAGCCTTCATGCAATGTTCTCTGTGGCATTTTATAACTAAATAAATTATTCTGCTTTTCTAAGCTATGAGCCTTAACCATATTGCTACTTACAAAGAACACTTATTAAATATAATTTTTGCTGCACTTCAAAAATTATTGCAATATGGTATTTTTCAGAAACAAAACAAAAACCTTATCAACTTATGCAATATGCAAATTGTGCAATTTAGGTAACATGAAAAATAAACTGGAATTGTGAGCTTCTGTAGCCTGTCCCACACATCAACCAATTCTCTGTAAATAAAAATATCCGTAAATCTCCTTAAAGGAGAATTTCACAAGGTGTGGAATTAAGTGCAACTAAGGAAGATGATTACAAATCACTTACAAGTACCCTGGCATATGCTTTGTTATCTTAAATGAGGCATAACTTTCTTGATCCAGTGTAATTGAGAGGCATTTCAAATACACTGGAACACAACTATAAGGACTAGTAAAGCAAAACTACTTCCTCCTGTGAAAATCCTCAGAGACAGCCGAATGAAAGTTTAAACATCCCACTCTGGCTTTAAGCTGGTTTATTAGGTTTAATGGTTGGAAATAACCACTGCACTTTTCAGCCTGATTCCAACAGCTGAGCCAGCAGAATTTAGTGTATTTAGCCCTGCAGGGTTTCATCACTAATCCATAATCTCTGTAAAGTTAAAACTTCAGGGATATTTAAAGAAATCCTCCAATTATTTTAAAATGTGTGACCAAATAGAAATGTAACAAGTGCATACACTTTTTTCCTTACTCGAAGCTCAAAAAATACTACCTAGATGTATTTTAACAATGTTCCTGTGGCACAGTAGCACAGTGCACTTTCAAAATCCAAGTGTAGGGTCTTCTTGGAAAGTCAGAACCTTCACTTTCTGCTCATTCTTGCTTAAGAATAGTGCCTATTATTCCAAAATTAAGGGTGAAGAGAGTTTAGGTTCAGTTGGCAACTGTTTATAAGTGCACAAAAGAGTATGAGAAAAATGTATCTGAAAAGTATATGCAACTAATAAAGATAATGGAGGTTGCTGACAAGGGGGCGATTATGTTTGATGCCATGGGGAAAGGAAGCATATGAGGCAACAGTCCTTTTTAAAGGTTTATATTATGATTCATTGATTCATCTGATTTTTTTTTTTTTTTTTTTTTGGTAGGAGTATTTCAAGAGACAAGGTAGTTCCTTTGGTTTTTAACACCTTGGAAGAGTCGCTAAAAATCCCTGCCATTGTAACAGTTCTATCCTTCCTCTAGATTTGGCATAGAAGCCTAGGAATACATTCAAATACCACAAGTGCAGAAAAACATGAAAAAACAATGATGTTGTTCTAAGAAATTAGTACCGTGAGACACACACTATCATCTGGGACCATAAAATACTTCCTGAGTGAAACTAATCACGGTTTTGACAAGCAACTGGGCAGTGCCAGGCAAACCAGACACGGGGACTTCTTGTCTTTAAGTATTAAGGCATTTTTCAACCCTTCTTCAGTTGAAAGAACATACAGAACTCTTTCCTGAAACTTAAACACAAAAACTCTCTTTTGTACCTAAGAAAAATTGGCAAAGACAGGTAAAAAGATTTTTATGTCAATCCAGTGTCTGCCAGCAGGTTAGGAACAATGCTGAAATAAGCTAACACAAATTAAGATTTGTGATCTATCCACTTGGCCACTGTCCACACCATTAAACCAGATGCCACGTACTTGTTTTGCACTGAATCAAGCTGAAAAACTCACAGAGTTAAAGAAAAAGACACTGCCAAACTTCACTTGAATGTGGCATAGACAAGGCAGGGAATGAAGGGAAATGAAAAGGCAAGACCTTCTGCAAAGTACAGAGCTTCCTCCCAAGGAGGGACCATTCCCAGGGAGGGACAGCAAAAAAACTGCAACTCCAGGGCTACACTAGGCCACAGTGCCACACAGAGCCATCACACCACATATCATCAGAGACACCTGATAGAATTAATACACTGATTTAAAATCATTAATTTTCATAAATACTGCAAGGTTTTCCCCTAAAATTAATAGCCTGCAAATAGAATAACATAGACCTCATAGGATTTATCCAGGAGCTAAAGTAAGGAAAAGACAAAACTGTATTTTTCTCCCATGTTTGAAAAGACCTTCTGAAACAAAAATAGGAAACTCATGAAGACATTAGTGTCTTGATTTGGCTTGATAGTTTTTCAGTGTCTGTACTCCACCAAGCAGTTTCTGATCCCAACTTCAGCTTCAGTAGCAAAACACAGGTGTTGAATATTAGTAAATTAGACAAACAGTTCACTGCAAAGCTGGTTTTGAAAGTGAGTGAAACAAGCCCTTAGGACTGGTAAGATGAACATTATGTGGCATATCTACTATACAGAGATTTCTTCTTTTTAAAGAAAAGACTTTCAAAGGCACTGAAAAAAAATTATTTGCCAAGAGGGAAACCAAATGGCAAAATTTAATATGGTTAAGAACAAACATATTTAAAAACAGTAACTTTCCTTAGTCACAGCTGACTTTAGAACAACTGTATGATTTGGTATTTCTGCATTATTCTCCTCCCCTCTCTCAAGAAATTTTTTGCCCAAGAACTCTAAATTTAAGTAGTCAAGAGATAGATAGACAGTCATCTAGACTGTGCACAAGTTCATAGGACCCAAGGACATTCATCTATGACTCTTGATCTTTAAGGTCCACTCCAACCCTTAACATTCTGTGTTTCTATGAAATATTGAATCCCTGGAGCACTATACATGAACAAACACTGTTTGGATTTGATCCAGCCATTGGATTTGATCCACATCATAATCCCACTCACTAATTAAAACAATTACAGGTGTGTAAATAATCAACAACACACCTAGCCTGCAATGAGCTTACTTTTCCTAACAGCAAATTGAAGGGACCAAATAAAAAACAAGTAATATTTCCTTGCAGAAAGAAAGTAGGAGTAAAAAAGAGCAGAAAGGGATTTGCAGTACACTACACATTTAAATTTGAGGAGGAAAAGCAAAATAAAAGGCGCATCAAGACTTGCAACTTGCTTTTAACTTCCTTAAATAATTTTAGCTCCCTTATTAAAAATATGCTATTTATGAACTGTAAAATTACCATCCAAATTAAAAGGAATCCCTGTTCCTACTACACTAGGATTGCTTGAAAGGTCAGCCAACAATCACTGCTGGACTCGGAATGAAATTCATTACTTCCAGCCAGCAGTAACGTTAATGGCTATGATAATTACAGTCATTGGTGATTTGGTTACTTGTTGTGCCAGAAAGAGATACCATTATGTGACCAACATAATCCTACCTAATCCTTGAAGGCTTGCATATAAACCACAGAGGTGTCACAGAAAGGAAATTATATATGAGCAAAATCAATGAAGTGTTATGACTTTTCATACTTGTTTTCTAAAATGCATGGAAATTAGATGATTTAACGCTTTCAGTTTCCAAAAAGGATGGGAGATGTCAAGTGAGCCAAAACAGAATATTCTTCCTGAAGTACATCTTGTGAAATTTACAACCTTTGCATTTCAGATGGATTAGAAGTGAGAAAACGCACTATGAATTTTATTTGGGAATATCCCTACCAATGTTTCAACTTTTCTGAAAGTAATCTTAACTCTATCATTTCTATTTTACTGTTTCAATTCATTACCTTCCCTTTTAAGGACTGAAAAAACCACCAACACTGGCACATAGAATGATCAAGTAGTGATGGACAAATTAGAATTAAATTAAATTGAAGATATCTTTAATTTGTGCCTTTGTAAAAGCATGACAGTAGTACCTGGGACACAGAAAGAATGTGACCTTAAAAGTGAAGACTGGTCACTACAAATACTAAACTGATCAATGGAATTATTGTAATGTAGGGTAAGTACATTCCAAAGACTAAAATACCACCTTAATCATTCAACCTTCCAACTTAATTTGCCCAAACCATTTGTTTTTTGAACATGCTCCTTCAGGACTAGGGATTTACATTAAGCATTCAGGGTTGACCTGGTTTTAACAAAGTTAGCCCTATTTAAAACTTTTCTGGCTAGGACTAGGAAGGGGAATTGGGTTACAGGACAAGGGTGTTCTGAGTTTTCTGGTTTGGGGTACATTTTGCTGGTTCAGTAATTCTTGAAATATATCTAATTTATTCCAAAAGTATTGAAAAAGAAAAGGTCTCTGGTTTTAGCAAGACAAAAGCTAACCCAAAGTATAGCAGAGCAAAAACTGGAACAGTTCAGATAGACGTATTTTATATTATTCCTTATTAATTTAGGGTAGTAGTAAATGAGAAAAAAACTCACCAGTTTTGTCTCCTCCCTTATTAAAACCTTGCTTTACACCTTTGGAAGCATATCTTGCAATTTAGCACTTCATACTTATTTTTTTTAACTATAGAATTACTAACGAAAAGGAAAAAATTAATTTATGCTTCTCAAAACTATGAATTATTCATAAACTACAAGACAGGATATATGTAGAATCATATTCTGATTCCTACTGCAGTAGTTTGACATAGCAGCAGTAGTGGCAAAATAACCACTATTAGACTCATAGAATCACTTATCTTGAAAGGGACCCTTAGGATTGAGCCCAAACATAAAACACACTACAGTGCTTCCATACATACTATACTGCACCCATTTCTCAGCAGGCTCATTAACTCCTGCCTACTTATGACACAAAACTATCTAATCTTAAATTTGTTATCAAGAAAGTTCTTTCAGAGTAATTTTGATGTCTCTGCAAGACACTACACTCTGCCTACAGCCAGAAAATCCAAATGTCAGAGTGGCTATGGTTCATGTATGTGGGTTTTACTCTTGTTGTATTTCCAGTATACATAAGATGACAAAAATAAAAACAACTACCAGACTTTGACAAAGCTGTGGTGACAAGAAGAATATTCTGGCAATGACCTACAACATTTTGGCACAGGACAAATGTTTCCAGTTGAGTTTGCCCTGGAATTCATAAGGCTGACACTGGGAGGATGGTACGAAACCTGTAGCTGCGATATTTTGCCTGCTATGAATTAGAAAGTTAAAATCATGAAAACAAGATGGTATTCTCTTACATAACAAACAATAAAAAAATTATAAAAAACACTCAAACAACAACAAACAAATGAAAACCCAAGAATCAAAAAAATTAAGGAAAAACAAAAAGCAAGGAAAATCAAAATAAAATCAAAGGAAAGGAATTAAGGAATTCATCAGAGGCTTATGATGGGAAACTGTGCATTATTCCCAGTAAAACAAAGTGGCAACATAAACACAAGTGCTGAAACTACTGTATCCTGCAACAGGGAATTCACTGAAATTCCTAATCTCATCATAAGACTCTAAAGTAGGTCACAGCAAGCTTAAAAATTCACAGAAAGCAAAGAATAAGGGGTAATAGTATGCAAATCACCTTTGCAAAGTTGATATTTCTTCCCCCACCCCCCTTGATTTTGGCAAAGCCTCAAATACAAAAGGATCCATTGTCTCTGAAAACAGAAAAATGTTTATCAACACATACACAAAAGCATGTACTAATGACAAATGATGTGCTTTTAGACCATGTCTAATTGATCTAGAATTCCTTCAGTAATTGTTTTTTCTTAATTACTGATTTACATCTGGTCAGTGCTATCTTAAATGTTCTAATTAGAAGGTATTAAAAAGATCAATCACATGATTCAGAAATCCTAGTTTAAAATACACACATAATTATAAAAATCTTTTTTCCCCACACAAAATTATACTCTCACAACTCAGGAGAATTTAGTCTTACTTTTGCACAGAAGTATGTTAGAACAAACTTCAATAAAATTATGTTCTTTTGAAAGGCAAAGAGGAAAACAACAGCTATTTCTTTTTGAGCAATAATTTTAAGTAAACATTGTGCAACCAAATTTATCTTAACATTCAGCACATCCTGAAAATTATATTTTTTGGTAAAACAGAGAAAAAAATAACCAAGAATGAAAAATGTCTGCAAAGTGTCTGGCTTTATTACATCACAAACTGTAACCATGATTTTCAGTACTTAATATGCTTAACACTTAGTAACACTTAGTAATTAAGTGATATTTGTCTCCTCCCTATGTCTAACAAGTTAACTTGGACTAAATTTAGGATATCAGAAGCTCAAGACAGTTTTCTTTGGTCCAAGGATAGGTGAACGCTTGATGATAAACTTCTCCACTATAAGTAAAATTCTTATGAGCAGTTCCAAAATCACATTATTAAGCCTGAAAGACATATTCTGATAGACAACTAGCAGCTAGAGATTTTGTTTCCTGCTCAAAGTTTCAGATTTCACCCTGGGAATAAAGCATTGCGCTCATGATATATTTAGTTAAAAGTGAAATGCTACTGCACCAACTCTGCATTTAACACAGCATATCTGTCTTATTCTACATTATTATACTTAATAAATAATCTACCTCCTGCCAAACAATGCTTTATTTCTTTACACCTTGCTTTAAAAACGTTTTCAGACTGCAGTACTTTGCACTTGCAGGGCTTTGATAGAAAAAAGACAAGAAACATAAGTGGTTATAGTAGGGAAAATTATGCTGGATACAATACAGTGATCTGGTGGAACCATGTGTGTTAAAATTTCAGTTTTGTTCTCTAGATTTTAAGAACCCCAGTACAATACTTGTATTTATTGTCAATATACAATCATGTTTTCAAATGTCTGCTTTGTAATCAAGGTAGTTGCATGTAAGGAGCTCTTTCAAACCCGAATTTTACTTAAGGTGTTGGAACTCCCTAAAATCATTTAATGAGATTTTAAATATTCAGTAAATCAACTGCCACAGTTTAGAGTATTTGTCTATCCCTGCCCATGTTATATCACAAGTACTTCTATTGCTAAAAGGTTGGTGACATGTCTGCAAACTGACTTTTGGGTGGCCAATGGGGATCAAGAATCATTAAACTTCAATGACTTCTGTGAAAACCAGACTATGTCTGTTGTAAAGGGAAAATACTCCAAGACAGAGCAAATTTTATACATTATTAATGCAAATTCTTCCAAATCTTGGTCTCATGTGAGCTGAGGTGGAGAGATTTGGAAGAAACCACAAAAGGAAGTGGAAGAATTGAGGAATCTGAAGAAGTTGCAGAAAGGTTCTGCAGCAGAGAGAATGATGGATGCTTATAGGAATGAGGTAATGTAGGCAAAAGGAAGCCAGCATCAGAGAAGTTAGAAAACTGAGGCAGGGAGGAAATGTTAAAATATTTCACCTGTGAGAAATGGAACAATTATGTGAGAAATCTTTTGGGAACATACATATTCTTAAATATTGTTAGTATCTTTTCAATAGAGCATTTACTAGAGAGGAAACCATAAACATTCAGTGCCAACAGAGTGGTTAGACCAGCATCTTTTCAGGACAGAATTCTTCTGAGAATCTAAGTGGTCCATCAAATCAGAGATGGCCCCAGGACTTGCTTTCATGAAAAAGCAGGATACAGATAGCCCACACTAGGTAAGTGCAGCTGAAATTCTGCATGAATCCACCATAGCCAAAGAAACTCTAAGGCTGTCATTCTGAAGTGACATCCAATAATGTTAACACAAGCCTACAGCTCTCACACAGTTGGATTTTGGTATTTATTCAGACAGAATGTTAACTGCTGCCATAAAGGAAACAGCAAAGGACCTTAAATCTGAAAAGAAAGGAGAGGTGCCGAATTCAAAAATGCTGGAAAAGAAAGCATTTTGGTTTTGGCTTCTCAGACTTTTTACCCCAAAGAAAATCTGCAAGTGTTAACACTGATGAGGGAATTTTGGGGGGTCTTGTTTTGGTTTCTCTTATAATATTGTCATTTGTTCTCAGAGAATGGGACTAAGACCAGAAGAATCATTCCATATAAGCCATTAAACAAGGAGCAGATTGTTGTGATTTCTGGATTACATTGACCATTTCAAAGGTGAATGCCCCTTTCTGACTAGGCATGAGCATCCCTTCCTATTTCAAAACATTATTTATTACTGTTTTGACAGAGGCTAAAATAAAATTCAGTCACCATTTCATATTTGACAGATTTCAGTATGAAGAGATTTTATAGTAATTACTGTGCATGAAAGCCTCAGTGTTGCAATTTATCTCGACAAAAGCACTGTAAAAAAATTGGTGATGAAGGGACACTACAAAAGTTTGCAACTCCTAATAGTCAATGAACTTGTTAGTTTACAGTTGTACAAAGCTAAAATTTAATAGAAAGCAACAAACTAACCTAAAGGACCTATATTTACACAAATAGATGAATTAAGGAGATTAATTAACATTATGATGTGTCAGAGAAAGTAAAGTGTCAAGATGAAAAGGGAAGAAAAATTATTTAAAAGGTAAGAAATAATGTTTCTAGAAGAAAACTAATTAGCAGCTAATTTATCACATTGCAACTACCTACCATCCTGAGGGGGTTTCTGACAGGCTAGAAGGGGAAAACTAAAGAAATCCTCTGAAGCAGATCTAGGGCAGTATTCTAGGTCAGTGTGCCGAGAGAAGCAGCACTGCAGAGGCTGAGCCCCAGCGGCACTGCAGCCTCACAGCTGCCCCTGCGGGTTGCTATGGGCACAATCCCACCAAGGACTCATCCTCAAAACCCCAGAACTCATCTTCCCGACACTGCAATAAAAGTGTTATTTTGGAGGAAAACTTGAGCGATACTGTGAGCGATGTGAAAAACAGTTGCAGCTAAGATCCTCCTCTCCGCGAGCAGGGAAGCACTTGCTAAGCCCTGTGAATTTCTGCTTTTTGGGCGCATGGGGGAAACTGCCCGCAGGTGGGCCAAGGCTTCACTCTGATGGCTTGAGCCCACCGTGAAGAACCTCCTGCCCTCATCCTCAGCAGCCAGCAAGGCCCTTTGTCCTACTTTAACACCGGTGGTGGGACTTGAGCATCTCCTTTCAAAACAGGCAATTAAAAAAACAAGGTAAATCAAGTATTTCAGAAAGACAGCCTAGGTAACTGTGATTTAAAAGGCTGTTTTAGGATACAAGGAAGTAATAACAGCAACAACAACAAGAGAAGAGAAGATAAAACAAAACAACTCTCCAAACAATCAAAAAAAAACCCCTACACACAAAAAAATCTCCACAAACCCCAGCCACCAACACACCCCTTCCCACAAGATTTGCATTAGTATCTCAGTCCCAAAGGATGACAATTCATTTCTTCAATTACCTCCCCCATACCCTTTTCTAAGCATGTGTTAAATAAGTTCGTCACATTACACTATATTTTAAACTCAAGATGACTGAACAAATTGTACTGCCATAAATATAACTGTCAAAGTTAGGCAATTCCAAACTGCTTTTTGTTACGAACTGAAAAAATTGCAGTTTATCCTAGAGATCAGGATAGACATGCTCAAGTAAATCACAAATACCTACATCCCAGAATAAACAATCCAGCAAAATCTGAAGTAGCAATTACAAAATAATTAACTACTTCATTTTAAAGGAGAAAAGGACATCAACTAGTATCTACAAAGGTATTTATTATGCAACAAGCCTTCAGTTAAGATAAGTCCAAAGAAATGGTTCTAACATCTAGAGGGCCCTAGTCAACAGCTCAATATGCATAGCACAGGAGTCCAGAGAGATTTGGCTTTGTTTATAAAAATATATATAACAGCTAAATTAAAATACATTAAAGAGATTAATTAAAAGACAGCTTTAAAAGTTCAGGAAAGAGAAGTAGGAATCTGAAGCAAACTCAGGAGTATCTGCTCATTAACTTCAATTGAGCTCAAAATGTTTGCTTATCCTAAAATTCAGTGTTTGAACAGCTAGTCAATAATGTGAGGCTCTAAAATTAATATTGTTTCATTCATCTGACAGACCTGCAACAAAGCATCATTTTGAGTTACTATACCTGGAACAGAAGGCATGGTCACATGTCACAGTCAAAGCAGCCTTTGTGAGATCCAACTACCAAGTGGCAAATTGATAAACCATTAAGTATTCTTAAATTAGTTTACCAGTATTTTTTCTTATAACTATTGCTTAGGGATACATGATGGTGTTGGCTACACTTTTTCACCCAGTTGTATTACTTCTGAACAAACTTTCTGTGAGTTTGCCAAATAATTTCATGTAAGAGACAGAACCATGAGGATACTGTCGGCAAAACAAGTTATTTTGCTTCCTAATTTCCAGCTGTGGCATACTGTTAGTCTCTCAATTTAATATTTATACCATATCCAGGACCAATCTTCTAAGCCTGCAGACCCAAGTGAAATATGGAAAGTGAGCCTCCACACTAATAAAGAGAACTTTGCAAGTTATTTGCTTATATTCATAGCAGCTCGTATGGGGCTGTGTTTTGGATTAGTGCTAAAAACTGTGTGGATAATATAGGTATGTTTTAGCAATTGCTGAGCAGAGCTTACCCAGAATCAAGGCCTTGAGGCTGGGAGCGCACAAGGACTTGGGAGAGGCAGAGCTGGGGCACACTTGGCATTGCAGCCACTGGTGCTCACATGTTGCAGAAGTAAAGCTCCTATAAAATGCAACTTTAAATAAGCCTCTTTTTATTCTTCCTTATTAAACTGACATAAGTATTCCTGTCAAGGTCCTACTTAAATATCTTACATCCCCTTTAGTTACTAGCAAATGAGGCTGCAGCTATTGAGATAACAATCCATTTAATGCTCAGAACCAAAAAAATGGGGAATCCTTCACTTTATAACTACCTTATTCATGAAACACAGAGTTCCTCCATTGCATAGCAAAGTACCAAGAAATCAAACATGGATATAAACCTAAACTATTTCTTAAGGATTAAGGATTTAAGGACTTGAAGTCCTCCAGTCTCTCCAAGAAAATACAGAGATTGGAGATCTGGCAAAAGAACATCATTAAGAGTCACTAACAAGCATCAAAATTGCATGAAATTCAGCAACTATGATGTATCCTGTAAACCATACAATCCATTGCACATGCTGATCTTGATTATCACAAGACCTACACAAACATGTAGTACAAACACCTATCAAACACACCCACTGAACATACCTTCAGGAATAAAGAAATAAAACTGAGGTAGAAAGCAAGAGTTCAAAAAGTAGAAGATCGGGCTGTATAATTATCATAAAATACAAAGAAACAGAAGCAGACATTGCCTATTTAAAACACAAAACTACATGGAAGTACAAAGGGACTTTCTTCACTTCTTAAAATTTATTAAAGGCTTCTGCAAAACAGCAATGAGGATAAGCATATTAGCTCAAACCACAGAACTCACTGCGTACACAGCACAGTCTGTTACAAAACTAGAAATACAGATCAGTAAATATTTATCTGCAGCTTAAACATACAAGTATCAGCTTAGAACAAAATATTTCTTTTCTAAACAAGTTGACACCTCCTCTCTGATTTTATTAACTATGTCTTGTGTTGATAAGCAGGATTGCATGCATTTTTTTACTTACCACTCTAGCTTTCTGATGAAAACATTTTGTTATTCTAGAGTTCAGTACTTTTTATCTCTTAAAAATGTATGGTCACTCCAATTTTAATAAGCTATATACCCTCAGAAAGACTTCTATCTGTATTAAATACTGTAACCCCCAAAAACAAAGCCTAGAGCTCTCATACACTTTCTGTAGGTCACATTTTTCAAGAAAAGCACATTTATTCCTAGAAATAGCCTTTGCTCAGGATAAAAAGCTTGAAAGCAGCTATTCTTTATGTTGACAGATTTGTAGGAAAGAAAAAAATAGGAAAAATAATATATTCATGCAGCAGATTTGCTCACAATTCACAACACTATGATGAAGATTGCAGGGTTGCTTACTAAATTTGCCTTTTACAAGACCAGTTACAATGCTTTCCATCGTGCATTAAACTGTATGGAATCACCTGGGATCACTTATTTGTTTTGAAGGACTTTTATTTTTTTTTAAATTTGTCCAATCACTTCTTACAAGAAATTCAAATTATTCCCAGAGATGAATGACATTACATGACCTGGTTTCCAACTCTTTTTTTTCAAGATTCTGGATAATCTCCAAATTCATCGTGTCTGAAGCACCATCTACACATCCGGGTAACAAAACTACTTCAGTTCCCAATTAGTTCTTGGCTTATCTATTATTTCATATTGGCTCAATAATAAGACTATAAACAAACATTGTAACTTGATTTCTGACAAGAAACAGATCCATTTCACTGAACTACCCTGCTTCAGTCTTAGTTGTGACATTAGAATTCAACACTACTTTGGCTGAAGGCAAACCACCACGTCAATGGATAACTGTTCCACATTTTTGCCTATCTGTTTTCAAAAGAGCTGAAGAACCCCATTTGCTTCTGGTAGCATAATCTTTCAAATACACTTTTAACTCATGTTATTCTCTCCTTAAACAGAAAAGAACTACAAAATAACCACGGTGTATTCTTTGCTTTCCATTTGTACCAGGCTTTGAGTGTCAAAGAAGCATTATGGTTTTATACATAATGTGACCATTAAAGCATTCTTTGCCTTAGTTTCCTTTTCTAGTTACTTTTGTCATCATCTTTACAAACTTTTAAAGAGTAGTGCTTGTGGGAAATTCAAAGGTTATGGATACATCACATCAGTGACACCAGGAAAGGTAGAAGAGAGGAGGTTAGAATAGAAGCTAAAGAGGGGAAAGGTTACAAAGGAGAAGAATGGAGGTAGGAAATCTCCGTTTGAAATTCTGGATCTTTGTATCTGGCTTTTGAAAGGATATAAGGAGAAACTGTCACAATAAAACAGTACAGCAGTGCAAAAGGCTGCTCAGGAAGCTTGTGCAGTCTCCCATACTGTAAGTTTTCAAGGGTACCAACCAGATAGTGTGCTGAGTAACCTGGGCTCATCTCAAAACTGATGCTGCTTCAAGCAGAAACATGGACTAGAGACTTTCTGAGGTCCCTTCCACCCAGAATATGCTGCAATTTATTCCGAGTTCCCAAGCTGAGTTTGTGAATACATTTCTAATTCATGCATGAAAAGGATAAAAGAAATCCAAAACAAACAAGTAAATTCTGAAGAACCCTTTTACTATGATTACAGCCTTCCTATAGTCATGTTCAGAAGCAACATTAAGGGTAATCTGCTTGATCTTCAAAACAAGGAAGAAAAAACTGTTATTCAGTATTCCTACAAAATCCTGTTTCCTTTAAAAGCTATGTTATTGTACATTTTGTACACAGTTCAGAATATGACTTGTACTTAAATGAAGACAAACTTGTCCAGATAAAGCTGAAGCTCTTCCGCTCTTCAGAGCAGAGTCGTTTGCCTAAGCCCTGCTCTCAAAGAGGGAAAGGGGAATTTCTGATGAACCACTAGAATCAACAGCACTCCCGGGTCTTGCTCATGTACATCTATCTGAGTTCTAAACACTACTGTTAGTGACAGAATTGATATCCACAATGACAAAGACATAACAACAGTCTAACTACTGAAGGCCATCTAGGAAATTTTAAAGATATGTCCAAAGCAACACACAACACCTTCCCCTCCATGCAAAATCAAAATATAAATAGCTTGCAGAGGAAAAGAGTTAAAGACAACATACAAGCTATTTGGATCTGCACTTTACTGCACATACTGCAACAAAATATAGACATACATTGCACACCAAATTAGGAAGATGTTAATAAAAATTATAATAAATAGTGACAACTATATTTTTAGAAAGTATGGTACATCCTGAATTAGCACAAAACAAGCATAAGCACGGTCTTATTGTGGAAAAAAGTAGCCCCTAAAAACCAGAGAAGTGGACAAAATCACTGCTGTATTAAAAGTAGAACAGTGAATGAAAAATTCCAACAAGTAGAGCTAGAACTGGACATCTGGACTTTAGATTTCAGTTTTTCATGACAACCAAACAGAACCACCTTTCACCTCACTATACCATAGTTAAAAGTGTACTAAAATAAAAGTAACAAAAGAATAGACTGTATCTATTAACTCAAAAGGGAGGATGGGAGAAAATGCATTAAAAGAACACCTATCCCTCAAAAACCACCAACAGAACAAAGTATCAAATATATATAATGCCTGAAAAGCAGAAGGTCCTCTACTTTTGCACTTCTAAGCTACATATAAATATATGTATCATTCTGGCAATGGGCTGAGTCTCAGAAAGTGAGACAGTAAGAAAACAAACTTATTCACTCGGAGAATGATGAAAAATAGGCCCATTAAATAACATGTTGCATACAAGTTTGACTCCCTTTAAAACAAACAAACCCAAACATGAAAAACCGCTCCAATTCCCAACAACCCCACCACCACCATCACACAATCATCAAGTTGTATCAATGAAAACATACAAACAAAAATCAACGATGGTATTCAAGGTATTTCCCAAAAAGCTGGGTATTGAGCATCTGAACCCATTTGTACACAAAAAACAGTGCATCTTAAATTCCTACAGTTCTATACAGAGTGGGCTGTTACATTGCCCAGAAGTCAAGTTGGAAAGGGAGAAAAAAAAGCAAGTCTTAGTTTCCCTTCTACCCAAATTACTCCTCAATGAAGAATTTACATCTTAAGTCTCTATTTTAAATGAACCATAGTTAGGAAGAAAAGTTATCTATGGGGTCACTAGTGAATTCTTCTACCAATGAAAAAATTATATCTTGCAATACACAACAATGTTTTATTCAATCTAGTTTAGACACCAGTCAATAGCACTTTCCAGGGATGATTGACTGCATATACCCTATTGGAAAAAGCTTGCTGTTTAATCCAAATATTGTGTATTTAATATCTAGTCACCAGTGACAGCGAAAAATTTCCATCTGTGAGTTTTGTTCTTTGTAGTTATCTTCCTGCTTTGCACTGCCAACCATCTTCCATCAACCTTCACAATCCCTCAGGTGAAATTCTCTCATCCCATTTTTCTTCTCTCGGTATGTATATTGAGACAGGGCTGATAAAAGCTGCTCAGCTCATACACCACTTTCCACTACAGCAGCTCTGTCCAATACTGATTCAATACAGGCAATGAATGCAAGGGAAGATTCTAGAGGCAATAATTTCATGGGACTAAGGAGTCCTGGGGACACTGGTAACACCAGTTACAAGCAATTACGGGGAGAAAATAGCATGCAAAGCTTGAATAACAAATAGCTCAGGAGCCCTCAGCGACAAGAAAGAAAAGCAAACAAAAACTAATGATAAAATAAAATAGGGTTTACAAACTTCATAATAAATCCTGAAAAGGCTCGTGTAAACATAGCTCAGAAAAATCTTATCCACGCTCTCTCCATGCCTTTAACTTACAGGCGTTTATTACTTGTGCATCAATGCTTCTGTGGCTGTGCTGGGTTTTCACCAGACCACTCTTCCCAATAAATCAAAAGCTTCTGCTGAGCCACAGTTTCAGACCTGCAGCAGACTCTGCTTTCAACTCAGTTGACAGGGAAGGGGGACTTCAATTCTTAACTTGCATTTTCATTGCTATAGTGTTACTTCTTTCAACTGAACATTTACTGCAGGCCCCACACATCAGTGAGTTGTGAGTGGTAGTGTTTATGTTATTTGTGTGCTTGGTGGCACCTCCTAAGCAAATGATTTCAGAGATAACTGGCACCTCATAAAATCCATGCAGCATCTAGTGCTTAGCAGAACTGTAAAAAATAAACCAGATAATGAAAGTCCAAATTGTCAGCTTGCTCAAAAAAGAGCCCATGCCTTGGGAACAAGGTGAGGCATGAGAAGAGTAATAGACTTGCCCAATCCCTATCTCACTTTGAAACAATAAATCTAATTTACTAAGCTTAACTTTCAGAACAAACCCACACATTTAAACAAGATAGGCAAACTACCTGGGAATATGCAAATTGATCCATTATGGAATTTGCATAAAATCTGAGGGAGAAAAGCTATGAAACATTTGGCACTTATGCTTTAATCCTCATGCTGTCTCCCCTGGCAGGCAGAGAAAAGGCTCTCTTCAAATCATTACAAAACTCAGCATTATTAATGGCCACCCGCCTCAGAGACACTTCTGTGGAGAGGGTTTTCATAGCTAACATTAATATCTGTGCAGCAAATCATTTTTATTTCATTGTTCTAGTGCAGTAAGCCCCAATGTACCAATTACAATTGCTTCACAGAATTGCAAGTCTAACATTCCCAGACATTATCTCATAGAAAATAAATAAAAAAGTAAAGACAAGAGAGTGTGGGGAGGAAAGTGATTACTTAACTGCAGTTATATATTTCTGTGTAGTGTTACAGCATTTAGCTGAATGGAACCTGAATCTTCAGCTGCTAATAGTCCCTAAGTCAGTAAATAATGAAAGCACTTCTCTTCCTCTTGGTCCTGTCTGAACATGCAAAAGACATTCCTAGTATCTATTTTTGGACTACTTAGTCTACCTGGCCCAAAGTAAAAAGAAAAAACATTCTTACTTCTAACTGCACATCCTCATGTGGACAAACTTGATGGAAAAAGTTCTGCCTAGGAAGAAGTATAAAATCTACTGAAAATTTTTTCCTGTCATGGTAAGTCAAAGAAAAATAAATCAGTGCTTCTCTGAAAAGAGAGTATCTTTTTTATCCCCATGACATTAAAATCTTAGCAACATAAACTTTTTCAATGTTACAGGGAGTGTGTGTCACTAAGAAATTCTGTTTTAAGCCATTAAATATATGCAGATCAAGTAAGCTCTTTGTATTCCCAGGGAGCTTTCCTATGTCAGACATGCCTATCATGAAGGCCTGTATTAGAAAGAGAGCAATATAACTTGCTCTGAGTCCAATGTTTTGTTATTTCAGTCTCCAGAAAACAGAAATGGAATAAACTTCCAAAATACCTAGGAAAACAATAAACAGATAATCTGGTAGAGCATTGCAAAGAAATGCATTGATTACTAACATTTAAACATACTATTTCTAGTAGATATTAAATTGTTTCCTGAAGTTTAAGAATGGTAATCAAAATTACTATGGGAAATCTAGTACTGAAATTATTTGGCTACCACTTTATTTCTCAATATTAAGCAAAACTTTGAGACCTCAAGTACTTTTTAGATTTTATTTGGTCTTGCACACTGCATATATACTTGATTCTCTTTCATGTGAAACTTCCCAGAGAAGAGGAGATGAATGCAGTCAATAACTCAGTGTGAGAAACGATCTGCATGACTGAGCCCTGTCCCATTTTCCAGCTGAAATAGGTTAACTCAGCTGTCAGCAAAACCATTGGGCCCTTTCAGGAAGACTGCTTGGCACACAAAATGGTCCTCACCTCTCTTCAGCACCTACAATTCAAGATAGAATTCCATAATTTCTATAAATTATTAATATAAAAATTGTATTTTTAATACTCATTGCTATAATTTTATGAGAATACTTGAAAACCATTTTGAAGCATCCTCCTAACCAAGAGTAGTAACATGTAATGCCAATGCAAAGCTTAATTTGCACAAAATGCATTTATTTTTTAATAATTCATTTAAATAAATGTATTTCAGACAAGGAAAGGAAAATTACTTTAAAACCTGGATTTTTTTTTTTTTTTTAGTATCAAAAGAAAGCTTTTACTAGAGTAGAAAGTTGTCAGCTTCTGGAATGCTGGTGAAGTGTTACTCTGCAGCAGGTACTGGCAACAACAAGCAGGTACAGCATTATTGAACCACCTCCCCTCAGTCTTCAAATCTCACCATGATTTAAATACAATTTGCAATTCTGCTCCCAAAAAACCCAATCTGAACCAGTACTGATGCTTAAACCCAACAGCCTGCAGTCCTGAGCAGCATGCCATGGCTGACCCTCCCCTGAGCAGAGCGATTGGACAAGATGATCTGTGCAGGTGTCTTCCAGCCTTTGCTCTCCTATGATTCTGTGATCTTTGAAGAAAGCATGGCTATGAGGCAGAAAGCTGTACACATCTGTACAGATGGGCTCCTTTTACCAAATTGTCTACTCATTCAAAACCAAACTAAAAGCAGATAATCATGAGTGACTTTGCTATGAGTAGAATGAAAATAGACATTGAAAGGAAATGGCAAGCCACAATTTTAGTTAATCATGGCATAACAAGAATCCAGGTCAAAGCTACAGCATTCCCAGCATGGTATCTCCTAAGGACACCATTCTTTTAATACAGACAGAGCCCTAGCTAGGGAAAGATGATCTCTTTCTGTTGACATAAGGTGTATTAACCTGAAGTACTAACCACAGTAGAATGTATAGCTATCACAGGTTCAAAATTGGAACAAACCCAATTTCCAAGAAAGAATACTTTTTAGACAAACAGAATAGCTGGTCAGTTTCAGTTATTAGGAAAATTTCTTGACTAAGGAAGCATGTGATTAAGTAACTCACAGAATAAGCACAAATTCAGCTACACTGCCACAAAGAAAGCAAAATAGTCCTGCAAGTTTTCTTCTTTTGTCCTGAAGAGGTTTGTTATCTAAAACATAAGTTGGAAGGCTGCCACCACCAGCAACACTAATCAGTGCTCCTGGGTCTAGTGATGATACCAATGAACTTCATTCTCTGCTTTCCGTACACCTTTTGTACAGTTACACATGGTCAGCAGTGTTCTGCCTCTGCTAAATGCTCCAAAACCACAGAAAACAAAGTCAGAAACAGCAAGGCAACGCTCCTGTTGGCTGTGGATGGGATATCATGTAGGCTTTTCCAAACCTACTACACTTTAGCATCAACCAACCTATTGTTTTGAGAAGCTTTTCACAGAAAGCTGTTATATTCTCTCTTTTACCACATTAAAATAGAAAGGCAAAGGAGGACAAAAACAAGTAGTCTGAATAAGTAACTAGAAGCCAGTGGGAGCGTAATATTTTTTAATTCAAGTTAACATCAAAACCATTTGCTAAATGCATGCTATTACTGTAGTGTAATGCACCTGCACTTTTAGTGTCTTACTAGCACCAGCTTCCACCGCTTAGTAATAAGTGATAGCAATTCTTACTCAACTTCAGACATTAGATGCTCCTTATATAGCCAACGACAATTATTAGTTCCAGAATTCTTGAAAACCTTCTTAACAGTAAAAAAGGCTGCTTGTCTTACATAAACCTCTTAATGATAGAAGAACCTAATTTAAAGCAATAACATTTGACAATCAGTGAATTCTGAGAACAAAGCATGCAGGCTTTCAGACAGTTTTAAAGAATATTACCTTACTGAAAATGAGCAAACTATAAGACTTCTGTACTCCTGTTAAATGCATATTTGAAAAATATTAGAAGAGCATCAGGTCTCTTACAAACATTTCTACAAATTCAGAATAAACTTTTATAAAATAAAACAGCAAAATATTTCAGTGATGGCCTATATCCTACATATTCCTTCTGCTTTCTCAAACTGGTACCCATTTGCATTCCTTCAATGTTTAAGTCACTTGAAAAAAGAAAAACAAAATTTAAGAACAACTACTGTAGCAACACTAGTCAAAAGAATGTTGTGTTCTTGTACCTCCCTTTATCAAAATTCCTGTTGACAGCTGAAGAGGGTAAGTTTAGATATAAAGATGCCACAAATATTTTTCAACCCTTGAACTGTTATACCTTACTACTGGCTTCACACCAAAAGGCAGCTGGCAGTCTGGTCTGCTCTGGCCAGCCAGGTACACTGGAGCTTCTCCCACCACAGACACTAACATTATCACAGTAACTTTTCACAACAGCTCACCAAGACTTCATGGAAGAGGCTTCCTGCTCCCTCCTAACGATAAACTCCTGCTCATCAGCTCTGTATCAGAAATCTCAGTAAATTTCTCTAATCGCCTCTTTAAGAATGCAAAGAACAGGTAGTATTTTAATAGAATAAAACAAAAAAATCTTTAGCACAGAAGTTGGAAGACATGCTCAAAACTCCATGATATTAAGTATCACATGTAGCCTAGGTGATGATATGCTATAAAGTAATTTTTAATTTTCAAATGCTAAACAATAATTATCTTCTGACAGAAGGAGGAATTGGATTCATCAGCTGCAACTCTTCTTGGTAGCAGTCATTAAATCCCATGCCTAATCTCAGGCTGTTTGCATTTTTAGTGCTAAAACTCCTTAAAAAAACAAAAAGAACACAAATCACAGGAAAAAAAATTCTAAGGACCTGAAAGGAAACATGTAAAGCGGCTGCTCAAACAACTAAGCTCCAGTTCAATTAAATTGATTTTTCAGCTAACTTCTTGCTATTTGGCATTTTGAGTCATAGGAAGATAATTACATTTTTTCTGTATAGGACAAGGGAGGAGCTGGTCACAAGAACTGAGCAGAGGAAATGTCACATTTTTAAAAATAGCAAACAGCATCTAATTTTTGTAGATTGACAAGGATGATTTCACAGACAGCATGAGACCTACAGGTACCCATAGCTTTAATGAAAATATGGAAAATCAGAAAGGGCATTAAAAAATCTGCACATGTTCTGTAGTACTACTCTCATTTTTTCCACATCAGTCAATTGCTGTCCTTTTCAACAGAACACTAAGCCAGTTCAGATACCCCATTCACTTCCTACTCAATAGAAATAACATATTGCATAGTTCACTACCATTGATCTGTTGTAGATTAAGTTAACAGTCATTATGCAATTAATGGAAAAACAGATATAGTAACACTGGGCTACAGAACAATGATGGCTTCTGATTGGATCTTTGATATAATTCAACAGTTCTATAAATTAGAGTAATTTGTTGTAGAATTAGTGTATCTTCACTGGCCTTTAGAGCCAGCAGTGCAGTTTTATGAGAGATGCTTTACATGCAGCTGAGGGCTTTGTTTATATTAATAATTTACTTGTGTAGGAATACAGTATATGATGCTTTCAATTATCAATTAATGTTTGAAAACAAACAAACAAAAAACAACCCAGGCTTGTCATTCCAAGAATTAAGCCAAGAGCAGCAAATTGCTTTTGTGTAATCCTTCTGAATTCTCATTTTGATTTATTGCTTATGCACGGAGACATGTAAAGTGGGGTGCACTTCACATTTTTGATCACTGCTAATTTCTCCCATGTGCCAGCAGTGAGAGTGGCTGCAGCAATTAAATGATCATGACAGCAGCAGTAGCAGCTGGGGCCATGGCAGCAATCTCCTTTCTTTGTTTTCCTCCTCTCTTTCCAGAAAGGAGACAGGTAAGAGGAGCCAAAAGCCCTTCATTCCCATTTCAAAGAGGAGGCTTATGATCCTGTTCATAATGGTTTTGCTCCCAGGAGTCCACAGCAAGGATCGCTCCAGACCCTACTCTATGAAATGAAAAGCTCTACTGGGAAGGCAAAGTAAGACACAATCTGCAGAGCCAGGGAGTAAATGAATGAAAAACAGAAAAGGTAGTGCAAACAAAGGGAAGGGGAGGGAAAATGAGGGCAGTGGAGTCAAAGAATTTTCAATGGGCGTGAGTTTTTATTTAAGGAAAAGAAGCCGCAAGTGTAACAAAAAGGGACACTGAATACTCCTGAGAGCATCCACCAGCTTCTGAAAAACTGTAGATTTCCAAAGCACAATGATCAGTCACAGGCCACGTGGTCAATGTAAGCCACTTTTTCATGTTTCCTCCCCATCCATAGAAGTCTGGTTCAGCTGGCAAAAACCCCACAGAAATCTGTGGTGTGTTGGAGTATCAAATATTAGGCAAATGCAAAAGTGTCACTAAGTTTTGTGAGAGAGGGTGGGCTCACTCGAGGAGGAGCTTGTGGTCTTCACAGGACAAAGCCCCCACAGCACTTGACTGTGTAGCCTCAGGCATGAACTGAGGTGCCCCACGGACAAGAGAGCATCCTCTCTTTTCCCACTAACTGTGATGGGTGTGGCTGGGGAGCTAAGGCATCCTGATCACCTCCTGCCTTTCCCCACAACTCTGAGAACCTTTCAATCCATAATCCATATTTAACCAATATACAATACTATTAAATTTAACATCTCAAACAAAAAATACCAACTTATTAAACATATACACCTCAGGTGAAGAAAAAATATAGATCACTTTATGGAAAGTAATCTAAAATAGGAGACAAAATGGCCATTGGAAAGTATGTCTATTATGCTCAATTACCATCAATGGATGATTTCCAGAAACTACATTTACCATGTGCATCTAAACATTTCTTGAATGATTCCTACATTGCAGATGTTGCTTCAGCTTCTTTAAAGCAATACATTTCTTCAGGTTTGTGGGGGTTTGTTGGCCTTTTTTTTGAGGATGGAGTTTTTTTGTTTGTGAGGGGTGTGATTAAGTTCAGCTACAAAAGAGCATCCAGTCTTTATGGCTGCTGTATGTTAATGCAAGTGTATTCTAGCATTCAACAAAATAACGTCTTCTACCATAGCAGGAAGCATCCAGGAGGAAGAAAGAAGCTTGTCCTCAAAGCTGACTAAAAAGCTTCATGAACTCTAAGAACTCAGCTAATTTCAGCTTAAATAAAATAAAATACTTGTCAAAATGATACACTGATTGTATAACACAGCAATATCAGTTCTCCGAAACGAATCGCATCTCTGATCTCTATCTCAATTGCTTAGTGTCCAAAAATTGAATAATTAATGGAAGTAATTTGTTTTCTTCAAGCATTTATGGGATTTTCAGCCTGATGCTAAAGGAACCCCCTATCTACACTGCTACGCAAATCCACATTGACTGAAAAGCCTCATAGGGCTCTGGGCTCTTTACCATATATACATTGTATTAAGGAGTGCTGAGCATTACTTCAATAATGCAGCAGGAATGGCAGAAAGCATATCTTCTACACCACTTCCATTTTCCCTAATTGGTGATCATACAGGCATAATTTTAATATCTTGCAGAATATAGTAATTAGATTATATTTATGGGTATTTTCCATGTGGAACTTGCAGGATTATACAAATTTTCCTTTTCCTTTTACAACACTGAGTGAGGACTAAAAACATCAAGAAAGTTTTGTTTCCAGATGTTTAATTGCAAACAGAACAAGTGAAAGTCACACCTAGTATTAAAAACCATTTATACAAGTCTACAGACACACAGGATAGGATCAAAGTAGAAGTAAACACATTAATGCAGAGTTCCCACATTATTGAAATGTGTGCGGACCCATTCTCCATGTGCTGAACTACCATTATTGGAATATTACTTCAGAAATTATTATTCCCTAAAACCTTTATTTAGAAGGTAAAATACATTTTGAGGGTTTTATTCTACACCTCTAGTCTTATGACCAATAAAAAGTGGCAAAGCAGTTCATGTTAATGGATTCTTAATTAGTCTGGGATGCACAAAAGAAATTTAACATAAGATCAACTTCTAATTCTAAACTTTAAAACACCAGAGAGCTTCTCAAACACAGCAGCAGCAATATGTGTTCCAGTGTCATAGTAAATAGGAAAGCTAGAGATTGAAAATTATAACTGTAGAAGTCTCTTCTGCAGAAAAAGAAGCTATTTTCAAAAAATAAAATGAACATAAAAGCAACAACAATAAAGCCCAAAACCCTCTACATTTAGTTGGCAAGTATTTACAGCAAATTATATCAAATCAGATTTATAAATTTACTGATTTTTTTTTTAAATACAGGAAGATGAACAAAAAAAAAAAAAACACCAAAAACAACACACTAAGTTTTTCCAGAAAAAAGATCCACCTCTAGTAAATGGGGAACAGTAAGTCCCACTGTTGCCCTGGAAGCCATCCAAACACAAGTACCAGGTGTCCAGATATGACTGCAGCCACGTGCTGCAGAGCAATCCAGACTTGCCTTGCTTCTCATTGCCATGGACCAGAGGCAGGAGTACAATTCCATATCACATTTCAGCCTGGGATAGACGGAAGCACCGTCTCATTCTATTGATGATCTATCAATTACTTGCAGTCATACCAGCATGTTCTAACACTGTAAGTTGAACCAAAATTTAGGTTAGCATACAATATATCCATGACAAATATTGGTACACCAAAATATCACACAAAATAGAACCTTCCTTCACAACCTGTACTATTGTACCACTCCACCACAAATCTGAACCACAGCACTCTAACACTCTTTTGTGCTGAAAGGTTTTCTACAGTACCAAGCATGAGGTTTTATTTACTGTGATCCCAGCTTTAACCTCCATCAGTGCTAAAGCAGAGTACTATTACATTTGGCTACACTGTCTTTGAGGTCCCTAAGGGAAGTGAAGTATTCGTTGGACACAGGGATCTGAGTTGATCAGTTTTGCTACACCCAGCCTTGGTCCAAGAGACAGAACCAAGCAACATTTCCTCTCTATGAATATGACAAGAAAGAACACAAGTCAGCAATATGAAAGCATTTTCTTGGTAAGCCTTTCTGAGAGGAACTGGCAAAGACTGGAAAGCATTGTGCTGCTCTCAGACACAAGAAGACAGAATAATAGCTAATCTAGTGTGCCAGCACAGCTCAGGGTTACAGCTCCCTCTGCAACAACAGAGTAAGGATAAACAAAACAGAGTAATGTTGAGTTTTGAATTAGATTGGCAACCTACAGGAGCAAAAAAAAATTCATATGAAAGCCTTTAAAGAAGTCAGGGGAAGCTAGTTCAATTAAAAGTAGGGGTGGGTTTAAAGATTAGTTCAAAGAATGCAACAGAATTATTTATACTACTGTATTTTGCTTAGCAGGAAATACCCTTTTCCCATTAATTTCTCTCTGCATTTTTCTTCCTTTATATTAACATGCCAAAAATGAAGATTTAGCATGTTGAATCAGTTAGAACAGTCTTTGAAGGTGTAGAAATTAAGTTACAGGCAGATATAATTAAGTCTTAACAATTCTGATGATGTTCCAGCATGAATAAATTCAGCACTCTCCCACAAGTTGTTTAAATTACATGTGTGCATGTTTGTGTTTATGGCAGCCAGATAAAAGTTATTATATCCAGTTTCAAACAAAGGCTTTATCTAGCATTTAAAGATGTTTTGGTAGATCCTTTTTAAAATCCCATCTAAGCACAAGTTTACTTATCACTGGCAATCAAGAAAACAAAACTTAAATGAGCCATTAGTTCAGTTGCTCATTGCATCCGATGAAGCTGACTTGAAGTTAGTCATCAACACAAGATCTCTAGAAGAGCAGTGCAGCCACTGGCAAGTTTAAAGCTAAAGTTCCACCTCTCAACTGTAATTCTACCAAATTTTTTTTGTACTAAAACTGGAAACATTTTATTCAGTTTATACATCTGGAAGTGTTACACCAAGCATTAATGGAATTCATAAAGGCAGGCTGTGCAGGGAGATGAAGAAAAAATAAATTCTCCTTACTTCATGAGAATTGAACTTGAAGGATTTCTAGAAGTTTAACAGAGACGGACAAGTAGGAAGATGAAAACAGTAAAAGCCGAGGGCAGAGTATAACTAACAGAGACTGGTAGGCATAAACAACTCAAATTTTTTTAAGTGCTTTGAATGAAATGTTATCACAAATGCAGGCTCTGATGTTATTTAAGGAAAACTGATCATTTTTCCTCAGACTGATGTAACCAAAGTTGAAATTGTTAGAGGGAAAACAATAGTCTCAATTCTCATTAGCAGGCTTTGAACACCTCAAGAGCTATAGAAAGCAGTGTTGGGAACTGCTGATTGTAATTCTAATGACAATTTCAAGCAAAGCTATGGGCAGGTATTAAAACATTCTATGATAATCTTCAAAATGCTCCAATAATAAATGGATAATAATTCCTCTGCAATCTTTCTTTCTTTATTAACTCAGAAACCTATCTTCTTCTGCTAGCTCAACATCCTATAAACAATAATGATTGTTTTAACATCAAAGAACTTATATCAACATCTGATATTTATTATGTAAGTACTAGTCCCAGCCATGCCATTTAATCACCATTCACCTGATAATATGTGACATCAAGACATTTATAGCAGCATTAACAGGTAACCCAATAATTCCGTTTCCTAAGAGCTCTTGCACATGACTTGTAAAAGATGCTTCAAGAGACAGCTGAAAGCAGATTTGTCACAATTTAAACCATCCTGTCCAGATCTCAAAATAAGAGACTGAGATGGTGGCTCAAAATTCTTCAGCACATAAAAACCACAACCAGAAAAAAACCTACTGCTTAATAGCAGTAGCTTTTGAAACTGTATTTACTTGAAATAATTTTTTTAATGTTACTTAAGATCCTCCAGACTGAACTAAAGCAGTAAAGCTATTTAATAGAACACATACAATTCTAGGAAAGCATAAGATATCAAGTCAGCTATCTGTATTTCTTAATATGAATTATACAAGTCATCTAGACATGGATGAAAATAGAACCAAACAATTCTTTCTTTTATAACCAATTTAACCTTGACCCTTTCAATCCAGTTTATGCTGTCAGCCTTTCTAGAACTTCTTTCTTGTAGACTAAAAAACATAACCTGAATGCACTATTGAAGAATTTGGATGTTTTAATGTCTAGTGGTTTTACTGAAATTTTTCAATCTTCAAACACCTTCAAGTTGTACAAGTACAAATTCAGATATAAAGAAATGGCATAAAAAAAGAGTTTGAGTTTTAAGTTCCTATTTGCTGAAGAAAACAGCAAAATATTTTACCATGAGTTTTTCTGAACATGAAACACACACTAAGTACATCAGCTCATGCAGATAACACTGTATGTCTTCACAGAAATACTATAAATTGCTACATCCAGACTCCCAACTGTAACCAAGAGCTAATTCAGCAGGATTTTTACATCAGTCACATGTGAAAGATTGAATGCTTTAACTATTTGTTTTTAGTGCTCCTTCTAGATGACATACACATTACTGGTTTTTTTTTTTTTTTTTTTTTTTTTTTTTTTTTTTGCTTCTTATCCATCTTCACAGTAGTCAAGTTCACAGTAGCAACCACAGGCTGGAACAGCAATTCAACAACCAAATGAGATCCAGATGACTTTCTCAAAATGTTTCATAGCAGTTTATAATATGCCACAAGATTTGTTTTTATATGTATCATCACATGCAGAGATGCAGCTACAGCTGTGATCACAGAAAACAAGACCAATTCTTAAAAGAATGAACATACTTTACATGCTATTTCTTTGTTCCTTTCCTCAAAATATAAATAATGGCAATACAGCCACATATTTTACTATCGAGACAGTAGCATAAGTGTTGTCATAGAAAAGTTGGAATTATACCCAATATACCACATCTACTGCTTCTTCATTTCTAACAAAGAACAGATGATGGCAGAGGCTAGTCCTACAGCTCTCTCAGAATTGAGAAAGGGAAAACATGCAAATACATATTGATGAGACTGTAATTTGTCATAGAAAAAACTGAAAAGCCTATTAACTTAGACCTGTAGATGAAAACTAGATAGCTTTTGAAAAGTTTACTATAATGGAAGAAGTGGCTTTAGAGAGGCTGATTCTTCCATTAAGCTTCTTACATGTTTAAAAAGAAAATCTTTTAGTGCCAAAAGTGTACCTTCAAAATAAACAGAAGCAGCTGGTAAGTGGAAAAAGAAGACCACAGCTAGTACAACTCTATCATAAGTACCTAAATACTTGCAAAGCCATCTCTCACCAAAAAAGGCCTTTTTCAGGGAACATAAAATAGACCCAGACTAGAGTTTTCCATGTTATCTACCTACATTTCCAAGATTGGAATTGCTGCTTTTTTCTCCCTCATTCACTCATAGTTGTGGTTTCTGTTCCATGTCAAAATTCAGCAAAGCCCTTAAGAGTACCAGTACTACTTAATTGTTGTGCCAAATAATTTCTATAAAAGCTGCAATTAAGGATGAAAGGTCAGGGGTACAATCCACACAACGTGCATAACTAACCATAAAAACCAGACATCCTTAGATGTCAAGATTTGATGAAATATGATTGAGCCTGTAGGGAAGAAGAATTTGGTCTAAAATATGAGTGCTTCCGATAGTCTACAAAATAAAATACTTTGTGAACAAAACAAGGAGTGGGATAGCAAAGCACAGAGAAAAGAGACAAGAAGGAAGAAAAAAAAACTGAATAAAAAAAGCAGTGAATAATTAATTGCTGGAGTAAGTAGAAAATCCTGAAAAGAATTACCTTACAATGGCAGCAACTGGAAGCAGTGGGGATGAAAGAAAAGAGGTACGGCCAGTGACTACTTCTTATAGGTCTTCTTTTAGTTTTGGTTGGGTTCTTTCACTTTTTATTTTAAACACTAAATATCAAAAGATGGGGGAGGAGGTTAATACCTGATTTAAACTTATTGCCATAGCTGTTTATTAGGATTACTATTTAATCACTGAGGTTTCAATACACGGAGAATGACAGGACACAAGTGTTAGTTTAAAGTTTTAATTTGTATTTTGCTCTTAATTTAGCACAGAAGAAGCTTCCTCTTTTAAATTCAAGTTCAAATTACATGGACAGAGTGGGAAGTTCTAACAGGCAATTATTATTTCAACATTTTCATCTTAAATTTTAGAAGAAAGCTGATAGAAGATCTAGAGAACATCTTCAAAGATACGGTCAGCTTTCTAGCATCCTAGTAAGTTTCCCTGTTACAAAGTAATAATGGCAAGGGCAGCAGAGAGAATAATCATCACAGGCCTGGATTAACAGCTGTATCACTTCTAGTACCAGCATGGATCTGGAAAATTTACTACCCACTCAGACTATAAAGCTGAGCTAGTTTTATGCAGAACCAGCTCAGGCGTGTTAAGAACATAATCCTTGAATTGCAACTGCTGTGGACAGGCTGCAGAACGCCCGGGTTCTCAAGGTCTGTCCAAGCATAGCCGAGGCATGTGAACTCTGAGGCACACAAGTTTCAGCACAACTTTGTTTGCTGGGGCACCATGACAGGTCCCTGCTGTCCCTGTACGCCTGCTGCACCCATGCAGAACCTGAGCACTGCAACAGCACTTGTTTGATTTGAAAATCACTTCAAGTCCTGCATAGTTAATGGTGGTGAATAAATCCTGTTAAACATGAGGTAAATATTGCAGAGTCACTTAAGTGTTTCTGTGCTATGTTCCTAGCATTCCCTAGTTTCTTAGCTTCTTTGGGGTACACCCATTTTGCACAGTCCAGTTAAAATAAACAGCTACAGAAACATTTTCACACTGGAGTCTTCACTTAAGGAAGAATAGTATTTCAGTGCAAGATTCAGGGTTAGTCTCCTGAAGGTGGCATCTTTCAGTTGAAGTCACAACTAACTAGACAAGTTATTTCACAGCCTGCCCTCAACATGTAGCAATTACTGCTGTTGGGCAACTTTGTTTCCACAGTCACAAGCTACAAAACACTACCTGCCTGCAAGACGAAGTGAAGGAAGTTTTAAGAACATACTTCAACATATTAAAAAATTGAGGTTTGAGGTTTTTTAAATTGTTATTTACAACACAGTGTCAATAACTTCTTCTGACACTGAGAAAATGTCTTCATCATGACATGTCTGAGATTCATATTAGAAATTTCAGCTAGAAAGATATAATTAATATGATTTGATTTTTCATATCCAATATATTAGAAGTCTAAGAAAAGTTTTCCTTTTCAAGCCTTTCCTATAAGCTGTAGACATGAGCACATAAAAGAATTAAGTGTCCCAAGGGCCTAGGCAGAATTAGTTTCCATTTGTCTATATCTATATAAGCATACTGCAACATCTGCTCCAGATTTACACATATCAGCAGAGAAGATGATTATGCACATAATAAGAAATAATACATATGCATTCAGGGAAATATTTCTCCAGTAACTTTTGGTCTTCCATTCAAACCGTCTGCTTCAGAAACACACTACCACATAACAATAAAGCCACAAACTGAAGTATTCATTGTAACACAGTACATATTTAAGCAGCTCAACAGTTAACCACAAAGAATTGACAATCTGGATTCCAGAAAGCATAGCGAGAGACAGATTTGAGAAAAAGAAGGTGGATTTTCCACAATAAGTTTCTGCTTCTTGCATAATTCCAAATATTTATATGAGGAACAATAAATAGTAATAATTTTTGAGATAGCTGCCAATGTAGAGCACTCTAGAATATTTGAAGCTAACAGATCCACCAAGTCCTACATTAATATTTCAAAAAAGGGGAAGGGACATCATGTACCTACATTGCTGGAAAGCTGATTCAGACTGAAATGTAAATAGTCGCAATTGCATGGTCTTTCATTTAGGGCTCTGAATTTTAAAGTACTTACCATATTTTACTCTAAAAGGTAAAAAAAAAAATTTTTTTTTTTTTGCATGCTTTGCAAAAGACACTCAGCAGAGCCACTCAAGCCCAAGCACTTGCCCATAATTGTGTTGTGTGTGGGCTGCCTACAGGCCTTTTCCTAACAGGAAATCTGCCCCTGAATTAATGTCATTTTTGATCAGCAAGAGTCCAAATTTAATGACTCTCTAGACAGACTCCAAAGTCCAAATACTATTTTGGGTGAAGATAAGAATTTGACAGGTTAAGTTGGTGACAGAGGGTGATGAATTCCACTCCTTTTGGTGCTCAAAGTCTTCCTTATGTTTCAATAGGAAGAGACACACAACTGCAGTTCGCTTGGGAAAGGCTGGGTTAAAAGCTCAGAGATGTTTATATCCACGTGAAACCAAGTATGGTCATAAATATTCCACACTTCTTCCAGGCAAGGTCTCTCTAAAATTATTACTTATTAAATCACATTAAGCAAGTTTTATCATAAAAATTGAAAAAGTTAGATGAGGAACACTAAGCACTCAGTTTTAAATCCATGTACATGCACTGACAGGTTCCATACCCATATTTCACTACTCCTTAATCCAGAGCTGCCCCAGCTGCCCAGCAAGGTGTCCTAAAAATCCCCAGCAGAGAATCTGTAGGATTTGCTAAACATGGTTTAACATACCAGAGCTAGTTGCTTATTTTGGGTTTTTCCCCAGTAATATGACAGTAGTTTTTGAGACTTCTAACAGCCTCAAGGATGCCAGAGGTGAGGGCTGGTTGTTGGGCAGCCTCAGAGAGGAAAGGCCTGGGCTACATAGACATGGACAGCTCCAAGGCACCCAGGCAGGGTGTGACCAAGGTGGTGGTGCCTTGGGGAAACCATCTCAGGAAGGGCCAAATGCCTGACAGAGAGAAGAGAGGGCAACAGAAGAGGAGGAAAGAAGCATCCCAGTCAGTGAAGGAATGGAAGGAGGTGCTCCAGACACCAGAGCAGATACTGCCCTACAGAAGACCACGGTAAGGCAGGCTGTACCTCTGCAGCCCATGTTGAATCCCCACACTGGAGCAGGCAGACATGTCCTGAATGAAGTTTCTACCCATGGATAAAGCACACAGGAGTAGGTTGCCTGTTGTATGTCAGGTTGGTTCATTTAGGGGTCTCAATAAATGTTAGTTAGGTCAGTTCTATGTACCCCTATTTCCCCCTCAACATGGTTTGCTCCAAGCTGTCTGCTACAGGAGCTTTTACCTGTCAATCTAATAGCCACTCCCTGCTTCCTCACAGAAAGTTCTGTGTCAATCACCCCACCTCTGCAATCCCATTTGTCCCAGAACGCTGTACCCACCTCTGTAACGTTCCCGTAGGTTGCTGTGGTCCGTGTCACTCCCCTGTCACCTGTCCCCATTGGGCGAGGGGCTTCCGCCCCTGTCTGCCCCCCCCATTTAACCCCAGGTTCCCTTTGTTCAATCGCCATTTTGTCTACACACGCAACCTGGGAACAGCTGCTGCAGCCACCGCAGTGGCCACGCGGGAAATAAACAGTTCTCAGGTGCGGGGCAGAGTGTGCCTTCCCTCTCCCTTTCTCTCGTCTCAGCATGTGGCTATGAAAGCGGCAAACCCACGCGGAGGCTCAGCCCTAGAGCTCCACACCACGCGGCAGCCCCGGTCTCACTGAAAGTGGGGCACCACTAGCCGGGCGCCCCAGCTGCCCGGGACCCGGGCAAAGAAAAACCAAAGCCGCAGTTGCCTGTAGTCAGGGGCGAGGGTCCACAATGGAGAAGCTCTTGAAGGACTGTATCCTGGGGGGAACCTGTTATGGAGCAGAGAAAAAGTGGAAGGAGCTGTTATGGACTTATTTAGATCCTCTGTTAGCAACTGCCCTGCACTGCTTGGGTAGATACAGGAGTTGCAATGAAAGAATGCAGTTGAGCCTAGGAAGAAAAGAGGGATGACTGGCAAGAGGTGGTACAGCTTTTGCCTTTGTTTCTCACAATCATACTCTGTTTTCAATAAGCAATAAAGTACCTTTCTCCAAGTCAACCCTGTTTTGCCTGTAACAGTAATTCTGAAGTGATCTCTGTCTTGTCTTCATCCAAAAGATTTTGCATCTTATATTCCTCAAGGCCTGCTTGAAGGAAAGACTGAGAGCAGTGGGTAGGCATCCAGCACCCATCCATGATCAATCCATCTCACCAATATATCATTAATACCCATTTTCTTGAAATACTGATTCCTCTGTATGACCTACCTCAACCAGTTTTTAGCTGCTTTCATCTGCTATATACATACAACAACTAAGATTTTTTTTTTATTTTTTCCTACTGCCGAGAATAACACTTCTGAATTGTAATGGACATCTGACTTAATATGATAAGAAGCATTATTCAGGGTTACAGGCTAAATTTTTATTTCATGTAAATGTCTAAACACACTCATAATTTAATTTTTTTAATAGAACTTGATATACACCTAATATACTTGGAGAAACTATTTACTTCAAATTAGCTTTTCTTGACTTATTTCTTCATTATGGAAATTATGTTGAACAGTCAGTTTAGACAAGTTAGCCACAACTAAATATTAATTTAAATCCTTTTAGTTCAAACTGGTACAGAACTTTATCATAAGGACCAAATCTTTTCTTATAATCACACACAACTCCAGTACAGTTAGAGACTAATTTCTTCTCTGTAATTACCATTTTCAGTGTCTCAGTAATCCTTTACACCAAGCCATTTTTTGGCCTTTACCCTGCTGTAATCCGGCCAGAACCTTTCTCTGAGCATCCCTTGTACTTGTGGACACACAAGTCAACCACACTCTCAAAGGAAGAAGAGACAGGGAAACGGGGATTTTGGGTGCATGTGCATTCACACACACACAAACGACAGAAAATACTTGTGCAGGAGATTGTCTAATTTAGAAAGGTAAACTGCAGAAGGCATAAGAACATTAAATAATGTATAAAATTTGCAGAAGAAAAAGTGTGTGGTTCAGCATTTCCTTTATTTATTAAATTTCTGCTTTGAAGCCAAGCTTTGTTCTAATGCATTCCAAATACTTTATTCCTCAATCTAGCTGAACAGCAGGAAGAAGGTCTTTCCAAGCTTTAATAAAAGAAATTTGTTTACAATTAATGCATTAAGAGGTATTTAGTTCTTTCATAATGTTAGTACTGTGACAGAAAATAGAGGAGGTGCTTTCCGATAGCCATAAATCAAGTGTAACAACACTTAGTTCACATTTATAACCAAGTAGACATTTTCTACCAATCGCTGCTTACATTTCCAAAACAACTATTTTAGGTTTAAAAGAGCTTCCAGTGAAGATCAAAATCACTGCTTACTGAAAAAATTTATTCAAAACAATAATATATTGAGACAATTCCTTAATAACTTTTTGGAAGTAGCTGTGCATTTATGATTGTTCCTGATGCGCATACATACTCTCCCCCCATGCAGGCAAAGAAAGATCAGCATGAGGTCCTACAATCTATTTCTAAAGCAAGATTCTAGAAACATTGAAAACAACTGAAACACATTGGAAACAACTGAAAAACAGTGAATTGCAAGAAGTATGCATCATAGGGAATGTTGTTTCAGAGTTGGTCTTTTTGTTTGTTCCTCCTTTTCTAGAAGAACAGTTTCTGTTTAGGGTATCTTGACACTTGATGTCATCAAGTGTGCAGTAGTGTGGAACACATATCCTAATTCTCAAATGAAACTTTAAGCCAAGGAAAGTCTTTCTGGTATTTTTCAACCTTAGAAAGTCATCTTTTAATTTCTAGAACATAACTGGTAACATTGACATTTCTTCATAAAAATAGTAGATGTTTCTCATACATTTCATTGCGTACTTTGATATCTGCAAAGAAACTAATAATTCCAGAAGTTTATGGGGCTTTTTCTTTCCAAAATATTTATTCAGTTATCTTCCCACATCAGATGAAGTATCTTTCCTTTGCATTTTTATTTAGCTCAAGTGTAGTAAGAAATACTTGACTTCAAGCCAGAGTTCTGTCTATATCTCATCAATTCTTTGAATCAATTTCTTTAATTTTTCTCAAGAGCAATTTTTATTAATATGTTCATCTCCAAGTCTTATGTGTCCAGTTAGCCACACTAGAGATTTTAACTTAATTTACATTTGCCAATAATTAGTTTGGCTTTTCCCCTGTTCCTGAATAAGCAGAAACTGGTCAGAAGGAACTAAGTTCTGAAATACTTGAAATGGAATTAGTACTCAAGGAGAAAAAAAAAACCCAAAACTCTGAGACTGAAACCAAGTATGTCAGAGAACACTCAACCAGATTTCTCAATTATGTCACTGCTGCCCCTTGCACAATGTTCAGCACTGCTTTGAACTGCACACATTGTTGACTGCTCACCAACTGGCACATCAACAAGGCCACTGACACTCAAATACACAGCTCATCACCAACATATCTCAGAAAATACAGAAAAAACTTGTTTCATGAATGAGACTGGTAGATTCTAGACAGACAAGGGAGAAAGTGCACAGACATTCCGTATTTTAAGCCGCACTAGCATTTGTTTTGTGAATGCTATTACCACTTTGGTGACAGTAACTCCATAGTAAGTGAGAAAATTAACATTAAAGGGGACAGAGAGGTTGTATCATAGGCATAATGAACTTGAACAATCTTATTTCCTGTACTTCCATGTTAACTGCATGGAAGGAGTAAACAATAGCATTTTTCTGAGATTTTCTTTAGACTGTAGCCACTGACTCAACTGTGGACTGATTTAGTGCTTATCTACACACTCTACATCTTGCCTTGTTTCCTGTTTCATATACACATTTATTCTGAATTTGCATATTCATGGAAACCTTATTGCAAAAGCAGCCCTGGTAGTGGGAGAATGAGTTCTGTCCCAACAGCTTCAGCTTTTTCAGATTTTAGAGCCGGTCTTCTGCAGGAAACAAAATGAAGGCAGTAAAAAAATGTTTACAGAAATTAAAATGATCCACTTTTTTTTTTACTTTCCCCTCTTAAAAGTTCCACAGCCCTTTCAAAAAAAACAAAGGACACCAGTGCATATGAACATGGTTACATGTTCCAAAAGGGATAGGTTACATTGATGAAGAAAACAAGATAAAAATGCTTTCTAAAAATACTGGTTTCAAAATGTGCCATGATGGGAAAAAAGGAACCAGCACTGTCAGTATCACTCCCTGTGAGGGAGTAGGAAGACAGAAGAAGTCTTTCATAATCATTACAGTTGGGGGTTGAGCTGCATCCCCAACCTCCCTGCTCTCCCCATGGAAGTACATTGAAATGACAGCCTTATAGATGCATTCTCTACAGCATGAAATTCACATTTCACCTGATTTCAAACTAGATTTCTTCAATAAGACATCCCACTTCTGAGCTCCCCATCATGATTACTGGGCGAATCACTTATACTGCCTTGCAATATCTCATACCATGCTAGGGCTCTATTATGTCTCTCTCTTCCTAAGGTGAGATGCTCATCATTACCATTTGGTACAGGCCCAAGACACAAAACTTCTCACTGAAGCTAGTAACACACAGACCCATATAAGAACTGGGACAAGGAACATGACTGCTACTCAGAGGCTATCAGCAGTGGCTGTTTGGAAGATAGTTTTTCAGGGCTTGCAATTACTGTGCTGCTAAAGCAAGCCCAAATAGCTGCTTCCAGGTCATTTTTTCCATACAGTCACACAAGTGCAGCACCACCAGGCAGGAAGGTTACAAGGGACCTATGGTCCCTTCTCTCCATAGCTATGGCTGTGAGTATCCAAACCAGGCAGCCAACATTAACACAGACAGACATGCAGTGGGCACTGCTGGGCCCCTCTCCCTGTTGTGCTGCACTGTCTCATGCCCTGCTGACTTCCAAGTAATGCAGCAGCTGCTGCTCTCTACTTACAGACATGTTGCCATCTCAGAATATCTGTTCCAGGCAGCAATTTTGAATAGCATAATATTCTTCTTGATCCCAGACTTTGTTTTTAGAAAAATAAAACTACCTGATGATTGACAGGAAGCCATTTCTCCATGGTTCCCCACAAGGAACTCTAGAGAGATGGTAGTTTTGAAGTATTTCCTTGTCTATTTTCTTGAGCATCTCTTTTGATTTTATTTCACACATGCAGCCAGCCAGAAAATAATTAAGGAGTTAAACTAAGGTAGAGTGGCTATCTTCCCCCCTCTCTTCTCTAAACATTTTCTTAATAGGAAATTAAACTCATTTTTTTCCCTGTTATGGACTGTCTTTTGAAAAGCAAGTAGCTTGCTTTCATATTTAAATTTCATTCTTGAATTTTTAACCTAATCTAACATCCATAGTCTCTTATATATTGAGATTTTGAGAGATGACCAGGTCCAATCCATTACCAGGCAAACATTATCCACATGATTAGTTTATAGTTTCCCAATACACAGAAACACACAGAGAAGTCCCTTTTCCTAATTGTATCCATGCCTATTCCTGTGACAATAAGTTTTGCTTGAACAGCAAATTTACACAAAAGCCAAAAGAAATCCCACACTGCACTATCTGCCAGTAAAGCATTATTGCCCGTACCAGCGCTCACTAAACCACATGTGGCAAAGAGTATCTACTGTCTGCCACAAAGGAGTAACAGCAGAACACTAAGTCACGTGAATTTGGGATACCTACCAAACATCCACTGAAATGGCGCCCTGAATTAGAGTGAGTCAGTGAGTGAGTAAGATCCACATATTCTAATGGATCAGCAGGAAAGAGAAAGCCATCATCAAAAAACAGTTTGTCTAGAGAACTGAAGTAGTACCTGAAATAGCATAGTAAATAGTTGCTCCAAAAGAACCCCCAAATTCAACACCAGTCATTCCTTAGGACCAATACGAGTGCCAGCTTTCCTAGTTGTGAGCAAACTCTCTGAAGAGGCAGAAAAAAATTCACACTTCCATAAATCTTCTGAAGTGAACTCATGAAATAAGGTAAACAGTCATAAAGTCATAGCATGCTGTGATTTTTAGCTATGACTGATCTTACCTCAAGGGCAGAAGGAAAATTGCACACATGCAATTCAGTATCTAAATACAGAAAAGCTCATTCCTCTATCCTGGAAAAAATCTTTATCTTGCCAGAAGGTAAGAGAAATAGTGGTAAAGTATCTAGAAGTAAGAGAATCCACCAACAGCAAGGTATTCCCACTCATAACAGCAGGATGTTTTGTCAGTGAAATATGAAAAAAACAGAAGAGACTATTTCCCTGGAGAAAATATCTCCTTGCAAAAGCTTTCTTATGGGTAGGCAAAAAGGGAAAATAATGTTCTCTGAGGACTGACAATATGGAGACCACAGCTTCTTAGTTTAGCCAAAGCAAATTTTAGATTAGAGCAGTAGAAATGTATTCCAGTGAAGGGGTAGAGAAGGAGTTGCTCCCGTTGAAAAATAAAGTCCCTAAAGAGGCAACATGGTACAGATATACAGTATAATGAACAGTACAGAAAAAGTAGGTCAGGCACATCTATTCAACATTTCTCATTAAATTAGAAGTAGTAGACAATGCAACTAAATTAATACTGGTAACAGAAAAAAAACCTCTTTCGAGAAAGAAATACTTGTTTATACAATAATTATTCTAATTACAAGAAACAGAAGGCAAGAGCTCAAGTAAAACTGCCCCCCAAAAAATGGACATTTGTAAGGGTACTCAACAGAGTAAAATGTAACATTCAAAATTAGAAGTATTTTGAAAGAACACAAACCCCCAGGCTCTAGGTGATAACCATCACCCTTAATAAGCAAGGAGCCTTTCCCCACTGGCAGGTTCTGTGTCTTCTCCTAAGGAGCTCTCTTCACACCTCCCGCTGAAACAGACCCTGGCTTATTGGAAACTAATCACTTTTTCAATTAAAAATGAAGTTTCCATATCCTTACAAGGAAGTCTACACGATCCCTCTCCAAGAAATAATTTTCCATGTTAAAATCTTCTTGTGTGCAGAAAAGAAAAAAGCTCATTTGTTTTTTAGCATGTCAGAAATAGAGGTAGTTTTCTTCCAGTCCAATTTTATTTACAGTCAATAATAGTATTAACAGTGATAAAGAATTTTGTAATATACACATTCTACCTCAACTTTTCAATTTCAATTTCTTGTCAGCACCCAGGCTGAGAATTTTGTTTTTATTTTTTGTGGTGACTTAGTCGACTTTTTTCTAATTATAGATTATTAAATTGGTGGTGGTGATCACAACAAAAAAAAAAGGTTGCCAGCTAATCCATTTATCTTCATTTTATAAAAAGTGAACATTGCCATACCGATGTAATTTATTAATTTAATTTCAATGTGATTTCATTAATAGCTTTACAAACTTTCAGGGAGACTGAGAAACAGAATAAACACAGCTGAACAAGTCAATCCTTCTAAGTGCTCAGCCTTTCACACTTGAAGTTTATGTTACAAATGGAAGCATTTCAAGTTCTGTACATGTTAACATGTAGAAGTGAAGCAGTCTGTCTCTAAAACTCTGATGGATAATTACTTTCCTGAGCTCCTACTACACCCTACTTGAACATTCCTGATTTTGGTTAATTTAAAGCAATTTATTGCTGTTCCAATAGCCAGATCCCTAGCCCAAGAACAGCACAGAAAGTAGGTATGGGGAACAGTTCAAAGTGATCACACACAACACTTTAATTAGCTGCAGGAAAATAAGGGGAAGGGATTGTTGCATATGATAAGGTTAAGGTCCTTGTATCAAACAGGAAAACTGAACATTGAAAGATAGTCAATTGAGCAGCAGGAATGTTAAAAGAAGAAATTACTTTGGGAGAGTTATGTGCTGAGATTCATTTATTATGCATTACACTAAGCTATCATTTTCATAAAACCAAGAATTACATATCAAGTGACACAACTCAAACTGTTCAGTGGCAAAATTTGAAATAACCCCCCAGAAAACTACCTCCTCAATATGTTTTACCATACATTGTATTTCAGTCCAGGCTGTATTAGCCACCATTGTCATGGCTATCAGTTCCATCAGAATTCATAACATGAATTTTTTACTTCCTATATCCCCACACACCATAAATAATACCAACTATCTATTCCACAGATTTCATTCCTAACATTTTTATTGCCTGGCTTGGTCTTTGTCGTCTTGTAAACTGCTTTTTTAGTGATTGGTTTTATATATTAAACACACCCAATTGTCAGAAGAAATAATGAGTACTAGAAGAATTGCATTCACAAACAGACACTCAAAAGCTGTAAAGAAAGTAAAAAGAAAATTCTGCCCTTACTCAAAAGTCTCATCCTCATGGAAACAAACTCTGTAGTTTCTACAACATAAAAAGTAAAAATAGCCCCATAATTCCCAGGTCACCTAATGATTTTGCCATCTTGAGAGATGTCATTGAGAATATTTCATTATTGCAGAATTCAGAGTTTGAATTTGTTCAGTTTGACATGGAGACTCTGCAATTGATGGGGAAGTAGAACACTAAGGCCTCGAAAACTTAATTTTAGATTGAGTATCTATTATTCTAGATGTCAACAATTTAGGTAATTCATCTCAGCTTTCTGCTACTGTTTATAGTCTTTGATATTTGCTTTCTTTTCCTCACCTGCAGTGTGTGAATGCAAAAGCAAATCTACATTAAAGAAGTTGTGTGCAAAGTGATTGCTTAATCATGGAAACATAAGTACAATGGGAACAAAAGAGTGACTCTTCACCCAGAAGAGTCACACCAAAAAAGCAGTAGATAACATGATGGGTTATTTCCTAAGGGCCTTAGTCTATCAAGTTACTTCTTTTAATTAAGTTTGACAGCTTTTGAAAAAGAACATCCTAGTTCACATACTTTGCATGAAATCACATATTTAAGTCTCTTTTTAGTATTTTCTTCTATTCTGGTATTGTTTTTCTTTGCATTATAACATGTCAAAAGACTGAATGTTCTCTTTTACTCAATATCCTAGAAATTGCTCAATGACAAAATCTGAAAAATCTTCCTTCCAAGAAGATCTTCCATAGCAATTCTTAAAAGGAAAAACAACAAAAGAAAAACTAAGGAGCAATACTTCCCTCCATACACGTTTAACTCATTATCACCACCAGATATTTGATGTTACAAAGAGGACAATAGATCTTTAAGACCAGACCATAAAACACACACACAATTACTACAATTCTTAAGGAAGTTTTAATGTTCTACATTAGTTCAGTATATGTTATAAACCCAAGCAAGTTTATCTAAATGCTAATTTCTACATTTGAAATTAAGGCCTTCTTTGGAAAAAGGCATTTCTCATTTTCAAAGGATTAAATGAAACCTATATGGCTAGGTAAGACACTGTTTAGTTGTACCCAAGTACTACATAAAAATCTTTAAAGCACAAAGCACAGGAAAATAATGTTATATACTTCTTTCTAAATTAATTAAAAAATTAGGTACAGAAGCTGTATTAGGAATTCCACTGATACCAACCTACTGACATCCTGACGTATTGAAACTCACTTGAAAAACTAAAATTCTGCTGAATATCATAAATTCATTACAAAAATAAGGAAATAGCTTCCAACACAGCTAAATAAGGGTAAACTTAATTGTGATATTTCCTGTACTGTTCTTATCACTTGACAGTTACTGCTGTTCTTTTCAGACAGGACTAGCCCAAGTATCCAAATTTAGTCAAAACCCTTGACTTTTTTTTCCAAAAAGTATTACAAAAGGATTCAAGAATTGCTTTGTTCAAAGAATAAAACTAGGCACAATAGAAATAGAATGGGTAAGTTTACTAAATGGTTTAAGTATTATCACCTGAAGTTATAAAATTTTAAAGAATCCGTCATTCTGTCCTTCATCTCATTCTCTTTTGCTAGCAGAAGCAAATATAGAGTGGAGATACACCTTTAAACAGCACGTTTATAACTTTTACATGCTGACTTATCAGATCTAGTGAAATTTTAAAATATTTAATGGCATACCGTTCAATAAAACTATAAGATTTATTCTCTTCCCCCTCCCTGCTTTATTGTAGTACAAATGTCTGATTTCATACTCTGCATAAAATGTATTTGTTTTAACATGAATAAACATTCAGTGACTGTTCAGGACTTAGCCACCAACACCCAACTGAAATAGCTGGTTTGCCTTTGTGGAGCCAAGGAAGTATTGCCCAGCCTTAGCCCACACTGTGAGGAGGCACAGATCTGCCACTCAGTCAAGTCACAGGCACTATTAGTTCAAATTCAGAGATGCACGTTCCCCTCAACCCTACTTCTTGTGGAAGACTCAGGAAATACAAAAAAGCTATTGAGCAGTGAGAAAATGGTCTAATTCTTCCTCACATTTAAGGTTACACCACAGAAAAATGGAGGCTGGCAGTGAAGACTGACTAGGTCAGGCAGAATGTATTCAGCTAATAAATTTAAATGCGTTTTACCTGTGACGTAAGTGACCCCATTAAGAATTCTCCCCACAACTCCATTCATCAAGCAACGTCCAAACAGTTCCAAATAAGAAAGAAAATTCCCTGTTCTATGCAAAGAAGCATATGTCAATGTCCATGCTCAATCCTTTTAAAAAACAAAGCCTTAGGGCCATAATTTTTTCTCATACAAGGGTAAGTTTACCACAGAAGAAGCTCAAGTTAATGGAACTGTGCCTATATACAGCAGCCAAGCAGTTGACCTCCATTAACTCTGCTACATCAAAATATGCCTTCAGAAAAAACAATTGCCATGTAAATGCAATGGCTCCTTGCTATCCACATACAGCTGGGGTTTGTTCATGGCAATCATTTCAAAATAATAGACTCCCTGGGTAAACATTAATATGGTGTATCTTATGCAGTGATCAAGTACTTTGGCAGAAGGGAGCTCATCCCTGTGAGTCAGGTTCCATGGCATCACAAATCTTCTCCTGTTGTTCTCACCAAAATAATTCACTTTCTTCTGAGCAAAAGCCAAATTAAAGCCTTGCACTGAAAGTGACTAAGTACACTTAAAATAGGACTGAATAACAAAGAATCATTCTTTTTTCCTCATTCCATTTTGCCCAAGTATCCTATACTCTAAAGTTAATAAAAAATACAGAAAGCTCTAGATTTAGCAGTTTGTCTCAAAATAATTACAACTGATCTTGGGAATAAAACATATTTTGTCAAAAATATAGTTTTTTATTAATTATGATTTAACAAGCTATCACATTTTTTTTTGGAGACATGTTGTTTCTAGACATTCCAAAAATATGGATGTAAGTGCATACAGTTACACAAGCTTCCAACCAGGATAAAATTTTTCTGCTTCTACATTGTAAAAAGGGAAGAGAAGAGCACAACTAAAATATACCAAACATTGTTTATTGTTTTGATTATGTAGCAAGCAGATAGTTTTACACACAATTGCATTTCAAAACTCCATACTGCACATTATTTATACTTTATCTCAACCATGACATCCAGAAATTCCCTTTCCTACAAAAATATAAAAATTAGGAGTTTAATTTATTACTTTCCTCTGAAACAAAGTTTGTTTAATAGAAACAGATATTTGGAAGGAGTAAAAAAATACATACAGTACATATCAATTAAGTGTCTGAAGTAACTTTTAATATTTCACAAATGTAAGGATAGAATTTTTTTCCTAGGCTTACAAATGAGTATACAAATAGATCTGGTGATTTGCTGTGTGTCATAAAACCAAACTGAGGAACAGATAGAAATAGAACAGAGTTTCCTTATTCTTACCCCAGGCCTTATACATTATGACATAATTACTATGGCTAAAACTATACTGCAAGCAATTTGTGGCTGACAGCAGCCAGACAGTAATTAAAGGACATAAATGAACAATGCAAATCCCACAGTGGAAGTCCCTAAAATACCTTTTTTTAGTCCCTAAAGAAATTTATTTGGGTTTTATCAAAATTGAAAAGGCCAACTAGAGGTTTTGTCTCCATTAAATATTAAAATAAGAAGCCTGTGATAAAGACTTCAAGATTTACATACTAATCATAAACAATCTGACTCTATACTTGGTCTACAGTTATCAGGTGTCCCAAAGCAACTCTAAGAATCCCCCCCAAATCAATTCTATACAAACATTTCATTTGTAGAGGGGAAACACTTCTAACCCCTGAAATGCCTGCACATTAAATATTATACCAATACTTAGACACAAGCACACCCACCCTCACCATTCCTGGATCTTTGTTTCAGCTACAAAAACGTCTGACAGGGTCCTGCCCAAAGTCTTTTCCTCAGATCTGTCCTTTAGGAGCTCTGGCAATGGGTACATAATGAAGTCATGCTCTTCACCCATCACCCAGCACAGATGTGAGAACTCCGGAAGGAGCAAGCTGTCCAGGGCACTCTTGAAAGCCAGCTAACATCAGCTAAAGCAGAACTGAAGAGAGCAGCTGTCCCACCACATCTTCTGCACCCTGACTGCTGGGCAGCAGCATCTACTGCAGACATAATGTCAAAGACAAAAAGAGATGCTTCCCCCACTTTAAAGTAACCTTTTAATCACTGTTTGTAAATATGAAAAATTTTTGATCCCTTCAGCATCTGATGTTACAAAGGACAGCTTCTTTACTACGTCTGTATTATTTGCTGAGTGTGCCAACAGATAAAAAGACATTGAAATTTGTCAGTGAGTGTGGTAAAAATCTGGTCTTTATTTCCTTGTGTGCAAGCAGGAGTATTAGATGTTCAGTGATGCATGCATCACCTTCCACAAACACACTCAAAGCCTGGGGACAAGACAGTGTGGGGAGAGGTATCCCCACCTGATATCCAATGTGCCTGATAGCCACCTCTAAGGTCCAAGATCAGACAAGCAGGACTTTAGGGAGGTCCTGTATCTCTGCTGTGAAGATGTAACCCTGTGCCATAGACCATGAGCTACAGCATGGCAACCTCCCCTACAATTGTAAAGGGCATTGATTTCTACATAGTAATGCAAATATTCCAGATCACCTTATCTTTCAGTCACACCTTACATACTTCAACTTATTTATAAATTCTGTAGCTCACTACTGTGACAAAGTGAAGATACATTACCTAAAATACTTTAGACTAAGAGTACTTAGTTGACAAAGTTTTCCTTTAGTTTTACTCCGACAAATTCAGTGAAGAGACACACAAACGCCCTCAAATAAAGCCCATTAACGTGAAATGACCCAAGAAAATTCAGTGAAAACACTACTGAATAAAAAAGCCAAAACTGAGCTAAATGACAGCAAAAGAAGAGATTGCAAGAGACTTAATTGTTTCAAACACTGTCAAGGGCCACAGAAGAAACAGAAGGGCAATCTCACCCACAATGACTTCTTTTAGTCATTCATTTCTATAACTTCAGGAAAAACAGGTAGCCAGTCACCAGAGCAGAACCCCTTGTTCTATATGAGAAGTACAACAGAAATGCATACAATGCATATAAATGTACAATATTATTGCACAAACTCTCTCATTGTGAAGACTTACACAAAAAGTACATAAGCAAGAGGTTTAAGGTTATCTTCATACAGTATATTTACCTTTACTTTTGCTGCAGTTAAATCAGTTCAAGTGTGTACATAAAACACATCCATTTCTGAAACCCTGCAGTAAGAACTTAGTTTCCATGGCAACGTAGCAACTGTGGGATGCTTTGGGGGGAGGTTATTTGTTTTTAACAGATGGGGAAAAATATAATGCTGTTCTCAAGCTTCAGTTTCATTTCAGATTTGCTAATATTAAGCCTTCAGGCAGAAATCTGTGGTAGGACTTTTTAAAATTTTATATTTTAATTGAACAGTGTAAGGCTTGTTAAAATCAGCTTAATCATGTATGATGAGACTAAGCAAGAATAGCTATGGCAGATCACTCCTTAGGTACTTCACTTTTTTTTTTATCATTTTAAATAGTTGAAGATGTTCCAAAGCTTGAAATTTATCATTTAGGCATTCCACATTTAATAAAAGATATTTATTCCCATTTAGCATAGCATTAGTCATTTATCTTGCCTAGTAGAGTTAATAGGTTCAAGTGCAGAAGCCTAGGAAGTGATTTATGGTCTATACAGTGCAGATTCTGAAACAAACCTAGTAAGAGCAATGCTTCAAGAGTTATAAGTTAAACAAACACACACATGTACAGGCACATACCTACACAACATCCTGCTACATCACAGTGACTTGCCTGGTAGTCAAGAGGAGAGCAGTGGGTAGTGTCTACCTGGACTTCAGTAAGGCCTTTGATACTATGTCTTGTAAGACTGTCCCAGAGAAGTTGATAAAGTGCAGGATGAGCCAATGGCAAGGAGGATGAAAGCTGTCTGGATGGCCAGGCCCAAGGGCTGTGGTCAGAAAGTGATGACCAGTGACACAAAGTCAGGGTGCAGGCTGCTAACTAGTGGTGCACCCCAGAAGTCACCACTACACAGAGCCCTGCTCAACACGGGCTGAGTGTACTCTCAGCAAGTTGGCTGATGACACAAAACTGGAGGGAGTGCATCTAGGGGGGGCCTCAACAGGCTGCAGAAATGGGCTGATGGGAACATCCTGAAACTCAACCATGGAAATTGCAAAGCCCTCCACCTGGGAGAGAACAAACCCAGGGACCAGTGTGTACAGGGAGTGGGGGCAACTATCTGGAAAGCAGTTTGGCAGAGAAGTATCTGGGAGTCTCAGTGGACGGCAAATTGAACATGTGCCAGCAGAATGCCTTTGTGGGCACAACGTATCCTGAGCTGCAAAGTATCGCCAGCAAGAGTGGTGATATTTCCCCTCTATTCAGCACTGCGGGTGGCCACACATGAAACATGGAACTGTACTCATTTCTAAGCTCCACAGGACAACAGACATGAACATATTGAAAAGCATCCAACAAAAGGTCACCAAGGTGATGAAGTGACTGCAATGAAGAGTTGAAGAAAACTTGCTGCAAAAATGCCGGTAAGCAAGGTGTAGTAACTGCATGTTTTAACAGCTGTGCATAATTACATGCTTGTCAATATTCATTGAGTATAAAACTTTTTATGACATGCAATAAAGGAAAGAAAATAGAAAGTCTGATGAAGTCCAACCTATGGAGGCACTTCTTTGCAGAAAGTGGCAGGGGGAAAAAACAAGATAATAGAAGCAGAATCACCAATGTCCTAGGGTTGGAAGGGACCATAAAGATCATATAGCTCCAACCCCAAGAGCATAGGTAGGCATATCACCCACTAGACCAGGTCGCTCAAACTCCCCTCCAACTGGGCCTTGAACAATTTCAGTAAAAAAATTTATTTTAAACATCTAATCTAAATCTTTTTCCCCTTTAGGCCATTCCCCCTTTGCCTATCACTATCTGCTTGTGTAAAAAGTCACTCTCCCTTTTTTTAAGCCCCCTTTAGGTAGTGGAAGTGACCCCAAAGCCTGAAGTCACTCCAAAGACTTGTCTTCTCCAGGCTCAACAACCCCATCTGTCTCTGCCTGTCTTTGTAGGAGAGGTGGTCCAGCCCTCTATCCATATTCATGGCCCTCCTCTGGACCCACTCTAACAGGTCTGTTAGACCCCAGAGCTGGCTGCAGCACTTCAGGTGGGGTCTCAGCAGAGCAGAGAATATCTGAATCCCTTCCCTTGACCGGCTGCCCACCATGATTTTGATGCAACCCAGGATGCATTTGGCCTTCTGGGCTCTGAGCACACACTGCTGGCTCATCTCAGATTTTTAGCCATGAGAATCCCAAGTGCTTCTCTTTTGGGCTGCTCTGAATATCTTCTCTCAATCTGTACAGGGTAGTAATTTTTCTTAAATTATATCAAATATATTTGCTGAGGTAAATGGTTACTTTAAACATTTAAGTTCTACTATGATTCTGGAAAAAAAGGAAAGCAAACATCACTTTGCTTCTAGAGTAGATCAAAAATTTAAGACCGCTTCCACCCTTCATAAGAAGAGTTTTAGATTATTACATTAAGCACTGTCAACTCTAAGAGAACAATTTTTTCCCTGCAAAGAATTTGTAGAAAAAGAGACTGGCATTTATTCCTCCATAAGATAAAGGCACACTCATATCTTACAGAAATATTGGCACAGATCTTTAACAAGGCTCATCTCTATCACAATTCCTCTTTTTAAAGTACAAAGGCCCTACTTCATTTTATCAATCATTTCAATCATCATGAGCACAAACAAGTCCAGTACGAAAAAAAAGTGACTGTACTATATGTACATTGACACAGCAAGAAATGCTAGACACATTGGGAAAAAAATTCACTACAACTGGTTTTGAAAACTATCACATAGCTGTTTATTCTCTGTATGGAGAGAAATGGAGACAGTTTAAAGATAAAAAAAGATCTCCAAGCTCTTCTTCCAGGAGTTTTAGAAAATGTCATTAAAATTAACTGAGAAGCCTAAGTCTTTGTAGTTTGCAGTTATTATTTCTTTTCACTAGCTTGCTTCTATGAGTTAAAGTGTTTTTGATTAACATTACATTCATTAATATTAAAAAAATCTATTTAGACAGGAATGAAATTGTCTGCTAATTACAGGAAGCTGCCAATTAAATTATAACATTTCATCAAAACTACTTGTTAAAATAATATATCTACTTGAAGTTACACCAATATTTTTTTCCAAGGATCGGTTTTTACTATACATTTATATCTATGAATTATTAAAAATAATCAATTGCTTATGAAAATAAAAGTACTAGGGATTGCCTCTATGGAAAAAAGACAAGTTCTTCTCTCTTTTTCTCTGGTTTAGGTAAGGTCAAGTATCTTCACTAGTATTACTTCAGGCTGACATTAAAGAACGATATTCACTCCACTACTTCCACACCCAAATGCATTGAGACTAGCTGAAAACTGTCACATGTGAAGCATGGAAAGATGACCACTTCTCACAAGGGTGAGACAGGCCCTTAGAAATCTTTTTTTTCCTCATGTGCCAGACAGCCTTGAGGCTTGACAAAGGCACTAACCTACCAAACTCCCGCTAGCCCAGGATAGCAGTCTTCCATTGTTTACACTGCATGACACAAAAAAACCTCAGCCCACATGTGTGTGTATTGTCTAGTCAAGTATGCAGCAAATGTTAATCTAGAATTCATTATTTGGAGTTTATACAAGTGCTTTGATGACACATTCAAAGCGTTCTCAGGTTCAAGTCTAGAGTTCTCACATCATGACTTGGGAGGTTTATATTTCTGAACTTAATTCTCAGCAATTACCTGGTGCAGCCTCAGGTTATCCACTGCTCGACAGCTCAGATAGCTCTCAAAGTACACTTCGCACCAATACACTAATGTTTTGTGACTGCAGGTAAAAGGAATTCATACTGAAGACAAGTGTGGTCATTTTAAGGCATAAAAACTGGGTATGACTGAGGTGGAGACCTCAAGACCACAATAAAGGCCATTACTTCTATCACAATGGAGCCTGAAGTCCTTGGGACTTCAGCATGCTAGGTACTAAATATATTTCATGATAGCTTTTAAGCCACCACTATTGATGTCCTCTAGGAACTCTAAAAACCATTACATGAAAATAATATGCTATGCTTAATTTGAAGCCTTCTCCATTTTTGCATCAAATTATATTGCAAACACTTTTCTTAGTACATGCAGGTATTAGGAAAAACTGTATTTGCACCACCTTACAAGCTGGTACTGAGAGGGCTTGAGGGATGAGAGGTACATGTATGTCTTAGCACTTGCCAGGCAATCAGAAACTTCAGAGAAGCAACAGGAGTCTGTCTCCATCACACCTGGGCTTCTGTACATGCAGCAGAGGGATGAGAGTATGTAGATGAAAAATAACTAAACAGGTTAGAACAAGGAGTCCTGGACAGGCATTTGTCCATTAGTCTGTTCTCACTTCCTCTCCTGAAGCTCTGGCCTGAGATTGTTCTCTTTTTGTAATTCCAAGCTTTGACTTCCTCAAATCAGTTTTTGTCTTCTTGTCACCAGCTCTCTCTACAGCAACCTGCTGCAAGGCATGCAGGAAGAGCTTGAAAAGAGAGTTGGAAACAAGGACGTAAGTTGGGAATCAACCGAGGAAGATGTTAAAAAAGCTAAGCAGGTGTGCTAAGCAGGTGTGCTCAGCTCAGGCTGCAAAAGGCAGTAGCAATCCAGGACATCAGCAGAACAAAACACACCTGCACAGAGCACAACCCAGAGCACTCACATTCTCAGCCTGGCAGTGCAAGCTGCACATAATCTCATCCCCACTGTCCCCTACTTCAAAATAGCTAATAATGAGGCTTCTGATAAACCACAAACAGGTGACATTCCTAATTCAATTATCTTCCCACATCCATGGGCTTAAGCAGAGCTAGAAAACAGCCAAAGGTAAAAAGCTCCTCTATGGTCAGTCCTTCCCCACAAATCACAGAACAGAAGTAGTTCTGTTGCCCCCAAGTCTTCTCTCTCAAATACGTTCCCTGACAGTTTCAAGCTCTCATTCTTACATGTGTGCGCTCTGGCTTCATCCTACCAAATTCAGGTTTTTTCCACCATTTTTTCTCTTCTGCCTGTTGCTGCTTTGCATGTCCAAACTATGTGCAGAGTATATCAAAGTAATGGATGTAGCTAAGAAAAAAGTCTCAAGGAAGGTGCAACACCTGAACTTCAACAGTGATGGACTTCAAGGGCTCCTTTTATCTATCACTTTCAGAAATAACTGTTTCATGTTGGAAATAATTGTTGAGTGTTGCTCAAAACCAATAGACTTTTTGTGTTCCTGTAACTACAGGGAAAAATCTCTAATTTCCAAGTCAAATGGAAGAACTAACAGGTTTTTCATATAAATGCTTAAGAACACAGAATCTCACTGCTACCTGAAACACAGGATAGTGTTAGCACCTAAAAAAAAAAAAAAAAACACCACAAAAAAAAAAAAAAAACCACCAAAAAAAACCTATTACTGTTACAAAAGCAGGCTTTGCAGGGGATGTATACGTCATTGAACCTATAAAGGATTTCTAAGATTACTGTAACAAATCTAGAAGTATATGGAAGTGCTGTCAGGAAATAATTCTGGTCCTCCTGAAAATGTTAATCCCAATCCTGCATTACTGATAAAATCAAAATCTTCATATCAAGCAGAAATATCATTAGGATATAAACACATTTTAAAAATACCTTAGAATAAGTGGACATTTTGGAAGAAATTCCAATTTTACCTTGTCCATTTTTCCTTACCATCTGCTTGCTCCCCTCCCAGCAGCTGACAAACTTCTAGTCTGACTGATAGCAACGGAGAATCAAAGTTTGGTTCCTTTTAGGAACTAGAGATCTGTCTGTCATGAAGTCTGCCTTTGTTAACAAAGCCTTTCCAGGTCCACACATTATAGAAGCTTAAATGTTGACCCAAAGTCAATGACCTGACAGCACCATTTCCTTTTGCAATAAGTATTTCCAAACACATCAGCCCCTCTTCCCCTCTGAGATGGGTTGACCCTGGCTGAAGGCCAAGTGCCCACCTAAGCCACTCTATCATTCCCCTTCTCAGCTGGACAGTGCAGAGAAAATAGAACAAAAGGTTAGAGTAATGATAGGGAGAAATCCCTCACCAATTACCATCATAGGCAAAACAGACTTGACTAGGGGAAAAATTCATTTATTACCAATCAAATCAGAGTAGGATAATGAGAAACAAAACTAAATCTTCAACACCTTCCTCCTCACTCTTCCCAGGCTCAATTTCATTTTCAATTTTCTCTATCCATTCCCCCAGCAGCTTATGAGGACTGGGAAAGAAGGCTACAGTCAGTTCACCACATGTTGTCTATGCTGTTCCTTGCTCGTCGGGGAGAAGACCCTCACAACTTCCCCTGTTCCAGCATGGGGATCCTTCCACAGGAGACAGTCCTTCACAAACTTCTCCTGCTGCAAGAGGCTACAACTCTTCACCAACTGCTCCAGTGTGGGTCCCTTCCATAGGGTGCAGCCCTTCAGGAACACACTGTTTCAGCATGGGGCCCCCACATGGTCTCAAGTCCTGCCAGCAAATGTGCTCCAGCTCCCCTCTCCACAGGGTCATAAGTCATGCCAGGAGCCTTGTGAAGCCATACTCCTCCCACATGGGCTTCCCACAGGGTCACAGCCACCTTTGGTCATCCCCCTGCTCTGGCATGGCTTCCTCCATGGGCTGCAGTTGGATCTCTGCTCCACCATGGACCTCCATGGGTTGCAGGAGAACAGTCTGACTCACCAGGGTCTGCACCATGGTCTGCATGCTGTGGCACCTGGGGCAGCCCTCCTTCACTGCCCCTGGAGGCTGTAGAGCTGTTCCTCTCACATAATTGCTCTCCTCTCTCTGGCTACAGCTGCTGCCATGTAGCAACTTTTCCAGTGTTAAATACATGACCCCAGCAGCACTACTACCATCACTGGTGGGCTCAGCCTTGGCCAGCAGTGGGTCTGTCTTGGCGCTGCCTGGCATTGGCTCTATCAGACATGGCAGGAGACCTGGCAGCATATCAAAGATCCACCTCTGTACCGCAAGGAAAACCTGACCATGCAAACTCAACCCACGCTGCCCTCAACAAAATGTTGGCCATTCACACTAAAGACAATCTGTCACAGCAAAACTAATTCACTGATGATTTATTCATGCACTGAAGGCTCTTCTGGGTCTTGAGAACAGCTTGAGAACCAAGACCACTCTTTCTCCAGACTATGCAAAAATTATCAGTAGCTCATGTATAGCACATTGACATCATAGTTTATGTGGCATAACCAAGTCAGCTGTCAAATCTTTAAGGCAGGATAAGTCTCAGTCTCTTTCTCCAGTGGCACTGTCTGGAGAGCAGCAAAGAGAACATTGACCCTGTTTCTTCTTTCAATAACCTAACAAGGTAGGGCATAAAAATGGTCACATCTCAAACCCAACTGTTACTACACCTAATTGCTTTTGACATTGATAACATCTCTTACCCAAATACCTGACTGAAATGGTTAAAAGAAAATAAGACAAAACAGACATCGTATCACAGAATTTCCAGATCTGTGCATTTATTTTGAGAAACAAGGCCTTAAATTTAGCCACCAAAACATAACTTGCCTTTGTGTTGATCACTTACAGTTACAAATTGAAAACAAAATGTTAGCTTTTCCTCTTTACCTTTTTAAACTCTTCCTAGCAGATATATATTGAAGTCTATCCAGGATAAAGCCTGAGTATGGTGAACACACAGCCAGTTAAAAAAGAAGTAAACCTCTAGAGAGCTTGGATACTTTACCAACACTCTCCAAGATATACCAAGAAAAGCTATTATTCGTTATCTTAATCCAGATACTACTACTTCAGACTTGCAGTGGCACATTGCTGGCATCTAGCAATCCACTGCTTGTCTGGACACCATTGCGAACAGAAAAATAATCTACGTTTGACACAAAAATGGTTTTCCTTTACCCATCTTTATAATATACAGTGTTTTAACACTTGGGAAGCAAAAACTCTATAAACAGGATGCACAAAAATCTTCCCCTGTATCAGATGACACCAAGCCAGACATTTACCCTGATACTGAATGCTCACAAGTAACTAAAGAAAACTGCTTCCATGTGTATTGTTTAATTGCACTGTCTTTCTAATATGCTGAAAGCAGAATACTAGATACTAATTGGTTGATGTTGAACTGGTTTGTATTTTGTTGTAGGAACCTTTTGTGGAGTTTTGCTTTAGATTTGCTTTTGATTTAGGTGGGTTTTTTTGTTTGTTTGGGGTTGGTTTGATTGTTAGTTGGGTAGTTTTTTTTTTTTTTACAAAGTTTTATCATGTTGCTTTTTTTGTTCCATGGTAGATTCTTTTACAAAGAAGGGCAGGAAAGCAAAGAAATGAATGAACACTGTCTCTGACATTCATCTTTGGTACCCAAGAGATAAAAAAACAAAAGAGAATATAAATATTTACTGTAGAAAGCTTAAGAGTGGGAGCTCAATTATTCAATTTTGGTTAAATAAATTATCAAAACCAGTAAGATATGCTCAAAGAATATTTCTGTTGAAGCCTCTATAGCATGACAGCTTAGAGGAAATTAAGTTTCTTGACAACAGTGACTCAAGTGGGACCCTCATGACAGTCCTCTAGGATGTCAGAGGGACCTGCAGCCATTACAATGGCAATCCAGCAGAGTTATCAGCACCACAACTACACAGAACTCATGCAGACCCTTGATATCTCACAGTAGAGTCTGCATAACCACATCCTAATGCCAGATCCCCCAATCCTAACAGACTAGATAGCTTCTCAAATGGTAGAACATGTAGGCTTTCCAGGCCAGGCTCTGTGCCTCCCAGACCAAAGTTCCCACTTCAGCATTGCCAAGTGACTAATCTGTCTAACAAGTAATACTGCCAGATTACAAAAATCATACTCATCCAGACAATGCTGCAAGTATGTGCATAGCTGACTATATTTAGATCAGATTCACAGCCAGTGCCTGCTCAGTCCACTCTTTTCTCCTGCCTAAAGCACTAGCAGTCCAGGTAGTCAAGCCATCTTTTGAAAAATGACTTCTATTGTAGGTATTACCGAATGCAATGGAAACAAACACCAAAATAAAAGTGAGAGTTCATCAAGCATTTTCACAGCTTCTGCAGTACCTTCCTATTTCACCCTATCCACTCCACTAGACCAAGCCTGTGGGACCACCAAATGCAGCTTTCAGATGCAACAGAAAAAAACCAGGAGACAACTTTTTTCCATGACTGATGCATTTTTAAAGTGCAGGATGAAAATAATCCATTGGCATTTATACTGAAACCAGAAGTAATTTATGATTTTTCTAGTTTAAAATTTAGTGCACCCAAATCACTGTGTCATGGTTAATCTCTTGACAAAAAAGGTACAAAAACTTTAGAAACCAACAGCAGCATTTAACACAGAGAGAAGCCACAGAACAGCCACCGATTTTTCCTCTAGTTTTCATCAACCAACCACAGATGTAACTCCTGACCAATCTCAGCTATGTCAGATGAAACAAGTACACAAGCTTTCAGTCAGCAGTGCTAGCCTGCTTTTCAGTGTGCTGCTTTACTGAGGTCATGTAATTTGGATGTAGCCAATGAGCAGAGCAGTAGATGTAAGGAATGAAGATTCCCCATTCAGCGCTCCAGTTATATTGGGCTATCAAGGGATTCATTTCAAAAGCATTTACCATTAGATCGCAAAGATAAATTTATGACCAGTGTTTCCTTTTTTTTCAGATTTGCATAATGAAAAGACATGAACAAAGACAAATAATTTAAGCTGCCTGTTTCAACAGTTAAAGGAATATCCACACACTCCAACAGCACATCAGCACTACCTGGATGTTTTCCACTGAGGACAACCACCAAGCTCATGCAGAGCAGGAGGACTACAGTGAGACTGAGCACAACTACACAGCTGCCACTGAGTCTTGCGGTCCAAAGTGTAGGAGCATGGTTGGCGAAAGCAAGCACGGAGGTGCAGAAGGCATCATCCTCTCTTCTTTTCCAACAAGCCCATGCTTGAATGGATGATGAACATTCAAATGACTACAAGAGTCACAAAGACACCCAAATGGTCTACAGTACAGACCTTATCCACACGATTTGATTTCTTTTTATGAAAGGCAATGATGACATGCCAGAAAATGAACAAAACCTACATTTGCAAAGGGAATGGAAGAACAGAAGCAGGTGGTCAAGTAGCTAAGCTGGCAGAGCATTTGGATGGTAGCCGAATGGCCTGAATTCGGTCTTCAGTAAGGTCACCAGTGTCTTCCACTACACACAGCTGCATTACTTGAAAATTTAAATCATATTTGTGATAAGAAAACAGAAAGCACTTTCAAACACATATTCAGGATTTCAAAAGCTAACTATGTAAGAACAGACATTTAAAACATTCAACTACAATTATTTATTATAAAACATTTATTATTTTCAATAAAAAGGCCATCTGACAAACACTATAGGCATTCATCACACTTCTGCTGCACAGTTCACGATGATACAGACTCAACTCCTATCACTCTCTGCCACAGCCCTTTGTGATGATATTTTGAGCAGTACTGGTACACGTGTACTCACACATGCTTGCCGTGTTTTCTAACTAAGAGTGCCTGCCAGCAGACTGAAGGGCCTCTCTGCACAGAAGCCTGTTAAAATTAAAAAAAAAAAAAAGAAAGAAAAAAAAAATCCTGCAGTCAACCTTACTTTAAAGAAAAAATAAATCAGTCACTCATCACTTCCTACACTTCTGAACAATACATACTCTTTATTTTATTTAATGAATAGTATTTTTTAGTACACAAGTTCTACTAGTCTGTATTTTACTGGGGTGAAGTAAGGTGACACAAAACAGGGAATGCCAGTGTATTGTACAGCAAACAAAGCATTTCTTTTAAAGCCAAGTGAACATGTCATTTAATCAAGATAACTTTCAAGTGGCAAAACCATACTTACAAATGAATTCAAACTTGATTCCCAGCAGACACAGGACACTGACAGAATCCACTGCTTTGGAAAAAAAGCATGAACATCTTACAGATAAGATCTGCAGTGTCTAATTCTTTCAACATCTACCACTGTCTCTGTCATTTGTAGGTCACACAGTGACTGAATCTTCAAGTTGCAGCTGAATGCCACCTATTCCTAGCAAATTCACTAGCACTTCAGTGGCTAGAGCACATAATACAGCAAATAGCATTACCCCATGAGCTCTCAATTCAATGGCTTCTTTGGTCACAATTAAGTATTGAGTCAAAAGTTTCCAAGCAGCCTTCTGGAAATGAGAAACTGTATATTTTCAGGAACAGTTCATTCAGACAGCAGGGAGCCTGAGCCAGAGGACGAGGACTTTTGATGAGCTCAAAGCTCATTATCAGCATTCAAGAATCTCTTGGAGTCATTATCTAGCAAACTAAAACCTGCATGACCTACAAACTAAGATAAAGACAACTAATTACAGAAAGCTCAGATCTGAGGTCCTTGCCTTACACCACACAGCTTACATGATTCCATGAAAATTCAAGCTGAACCAAGCCCTGCAAAATCTTGACAAGGTCTTGTTTCTGAAGTGTACTTTAGTAAGATCCAGTTAGCACCAGAAGTAATCTTATATATATGGTTTCCAAACCATAATCCTTGACAGCACATCATCCAGAAACACTTTTCAGATCTGCTTCCCCCACTGTCTTTATTCTGCAAGTTTTGCAGCAAACCTCAATTACAACTTCCTTACTGAAAAGGCAGGCAGCAGATGCCAAAAAACAGGCCATCAGTGGAGCATAAAAAAAGTTTCTTACAAACTTTCCCACACTCTCATATATTTTTCTGCCTTTCACTGTAATCATAACTCCTCCTTACTCTGTGCCTGACTACCAGCCTTTTCGTCTGTAAGTTCCTTAGTAAACCCTGATAAAACCACATGTCAGTTCTGACCTCTCTGGCCCTGCCTGTCATTTCACTTGCACTCCATAATCCCTCATCCAGTCTCTTCTGAAACCCAGTACCTTCAATTCTCTACGGGGTCTGCCAAGCCTAAATTTGCAGGCACATGCGTCCAAGTCTCCATTTCCAATTGATACTGCTACAATAACCTGCATCCATATTTACCAAAAAAGCCCCCCTTAAAAATACAAATAAAATACATAAGTGTTTTCAGGTCACATACCTCATGAATTATAGAAGTTCACCTTTGCAAGGTTAACATGCAAAAGGTTTCTAGGCAAAAAAACAGTTTGCAAACAACCACAAAAGAATTAGCATTAGGTCTTTGTCAATTTCTACACACAACTGTGCAGGTAAATTTCTTTTTCATATTATGAGAAACTGAAGCTAATTTTGCCTGAAATGGACAGAATTGTACAGAAAGTACAAAAAAACATATTTGGGAGAAGCACATGGGTAAATTAAGCAGGGGAAGGGTAGAATTTCTGCTTCTAAGTCATTATTGTAGGAGACGTTAAAAGAGCCAAGTGCCAGCAAAGCCTGCCAAGTGCTATTCACCCACTCACACATGAGTGTATAATGCTGCCTTGAAGAGAGCTTGACATGAAATTACAAAGCAAATTCTATGAAATTCTGCTCCATCTCCAAGCTTGGGGAATTCGGGGTATTTAAATCAGGTATGCTACACTGCAACATTTGTGTGCTGCAACATTTCACAGTAGCAGTGTCTGCGTTTCAGTGCTGTATCTGAAGCCCCAGCATTCCTCTCACCTCCCCAGGGCCCCCATGACATACCACAGGCTGCAGGAATGCCTCATATGTTCATTAAGTCAACATCCATACAGAACACAAATTTCTTTGTAGCTAGTTCAAAATAACTAATACTAGGAAAAAGTAAAAGTATTTTATGGCTGAACTACACACTGATGAATTTCTGGAGGTAAAGTCCTCTAGAGAAGAAGAAAAATGACTGCATCATGGAATTACTCAGTATCCAACCTTCGTAACTAAAAAGAAGCAAAACCAGACCTGCCCAAACAGCTTTCCTATTAAATATAGATCTGAGGAGACAAAGCTATTCCTTTCAAAACCACTTTCATATTTCATCATGAAGTTGTCTTTGTATCTAATCTTCCATAAAGATATCACCCACCAAACACTTCCTTTTGCAAACCAATAGGGTAGAATTGTTTAAAAAAAAAACCAAAAAAGTTACATGTATACAGATGAAAAGGGTTATCTAAACTGTCTTTGCAAAAAGCAATAGGAACACTGATGCCTGATAACAATTATTTGCTCCTAAAATTTTAAAGGTACTTCAACAAATCAAGACTTCATGAGAAAAGTAAATATTGACATTTTCAGACAAGTTCCATATTTTAAGATCACAATATAGAACTCTTTATAAACAGAACCCTGGATATGAGCCAAACAACAATTATCAGACATATGATAGCTCCTTACCTCCCAGTTCATTGTGATAGGGCTGAACAGCAGGGACACAAATTCAAAACCTTGTATGACAACTGGTCAAAAACACACTTAACAACTGAAGTATCACAAGCAAGGTGACTGACAATTTGAGGAAACTGAGAAAAAAATACATCCACAATTTATGTATTGCATTCCAGTTCCTATTCTCATATATTTCTGTACATTAAACACACCCACTCCTAGAGGGTGTTCTAGATTTTAAAAATGTGTTGAACACAGTAAGAGTCAGTTCATAACTAGACTAATTTAGAAGGGGAGAAGATACCCAAGAAAATGCCTCCAGCATGATGCTACATATGTGGTGACCCAGCTTTAAAGCACCATACCAGAAAAGTCATAAGGATGCAGTTTTGTATTTAACAGACACTGAAAAGATCAGTGATCACTGAAAAGATCATAGCCAAATCAAACAATTCCTCCCAGCCTGAAGGTTCTTGTTATGTAACCAAAACTTATTTTAGTACAAAACAAACAATGCATAATTAACCAATGAGTATTTTCTCTAAGCTTGGGTTGTAGTTTTCAGACCTAAAAAACTGACAGACAGAGGACAGACAAATGATCTCGGCGAGAGCGGACAAGAGCCAGAAGGGAACATGACTCTGGCAGTGCAGAACGCTCAGGTACTCCACTGATGGCTTCCAGGAGAGCTAACACAAGAGATAGCCACAGCAAAGAAGTGGGACTAGTAGAGATAATTGGAAGGAGAAACTGCTAAGACCTCTTCCTCAAATTTATTCCCAAATCTGTTCTGACTGAAGAGGCAATGGCGATGCTTAAGAGCCATCATGTTGGAGAAGCAGCAGTTTCCATTTAAGTTCTCACAACAACTACATTAATATTATTATTATATGTCATTATTTTAAAATATTTATTATAAAGTATTGGTATAACATTAAATATTTTATTGTGAAATTGTAAAATATAAAATATTTTTATTATTTCAGGCAGAACTGTTCATTTTTTTCTTTTCCATATTTTGATTTTGAAAGTACTTAATGTTTACCTGTTTAAGTTCTGAATGTAGCAGTAGGACAAAGACCTCTCATAACGACCTTAGAAGTATGACATCTGTGCTCATTTTATTTTACTGTGTTATTTACATCTCACAGGACTCCTGATGTACATTTACCAGTTCTCAGTTCTTTCACTTTCTATCTTTTTCTGTAAATTTTGCTCCAAGGCATAATTTGACTAATTTTACATCCAAAAATTGAAATTACACCTTTAGAGTTTTTATTTTCTGATCTTGTGATACTCAAACTATTTTAGCAGCCTGCTAAGGGCTCACACAAATCAATCTCAGCTTCATGTCCAAAAAGTGTGCTTGGACAGTTCTGCTTGTTGCAAGGAAGACAAAATTTGGGATTTCCAAAACAGGCAATTGCTCACAAGGTAGCCTCCAGAATAAGAAAGCACTTACTGTGCTTGGCAGTAACTTACAATGTGTAAGAGTTTTGTAACTAACAGTGGGTTGTGTAAAAAAAACCCACACATGAATCCAGACCAAACTGTTGGATAAGATGACATACAGTTTATCTATCAGTTTATTTGCTCCTGCCACATGAAAAGTGTGATATATTCTTGATAGGCCAACTAAATATCTCATTAGGCTGTAGCTTTCTGTTACACCTCATCTGACACGCCTGCAGGCACAAGCAGAGCGCTGTGGTCCTGCCATCCTCTGTACTCCCAGCTGCACCCTCCCTCACTTCCCCCCACGCTGGCACACTTATTTTGGCAGACAATCCAAACTCAACTAGAGGTGCTGACGCAGTGTAATTACCTCCCTGCCAAAAAAGTGATTCGTTTTCAGCCAGATCAGCTCTCTCAATTGCTCATCAGAGAAGCTGTTACAAAGGCATAGGGGGAAGCACATGGCCAGGGCTGGGTGAGCCCCAGAGCTGACCTGGCCATGGTCATGCTGGTCCCCAGACAATTACATTCTGCTCAACAAAGTCTTACCACACGCATATCATCAAGACAATATGCTATTCTGAGTTTCATGGATTACTTTAACATTTGGTAGGGTATCTGTGCATATTCATATCCTACACAAAACCTGCTATTTGTAGTCTGCAGAGTGCTTTTTAAGGTTCTGCATAAAGTACATAAAAACATAAATGGTATTGGACAGAGGTCATTAACAAGCCAAACTTATGATGGCTCTGCAAACAATAAATCAATTTCACAGAATAAGCAAAAGATCCTAACTTGCTAGTTTAAGAGTCCATTCAGTTAAATAGGTTTATTCTGGACCTTTGCCTCTCTGAAAAGAGGCACCACCTCATTAGTCCTGTCCCTTTCCACTTGGTCACTATTTTGCTGGGGAACTCAAAAAGAGGCAAAGTACACTGATAAAGACCACAGATTTCTATCAGCTGTACAACTATATTTGCATGTCAATTATGATGCTGTTAACTGGCTGCTCAAAAAGAGCTAGAGGCAATATTTATCAATATAAATCCAAACATATCTTTGTAAGAATCATGATGAAAACCAATGCAATTTTTCTAATGTTGCAGCTGCACTTTTCCTATTTACTATGTTACATTTTTTCAGATTAGATTAGGAAATCGGGGACCAACATAATTTGTGCCTGCTCAACAGATACACTTTATCTCAGCCATTAGAACTGGTGCCATTTAATATATCTATTAAATATACCTTTTTAGAGGTACTGCTATTCAAGGCCCAGCCAATTTGACAGAACCATTCTTTGCAGAAGTGAAACAAATAAATACTTTCCTTTGCATGCAAACACATTAAAGATCAACAATTTTCAGTCTTAACGTCTTCCCCAGGAATTTTCTGAATGTAAACAAGCAAGAGTACACTTGAGCTTGAAGATACAAAAGCAATAGATTCAGTCCAACACTGAACAACAGAGAGGTAGCAACAGCAAGACTGACACACACCACTCATCCTTCATGCCACCAGGAAGCCAAGGCTTTTCATCAAGAGAGCAAGTTCTATGTATTGCTTCTTGAAGCACATTATAATTACTCAGGTTGAGCGATACTACTATTTATATATTAAAAAAAAAAAAAAATAGAACAATAGTGTTTTCTAGAAGCAACCGCTGACAACAGCTTAAAAAAAGTAACACTGCAGGCAATTATGGAATAAGTGATTTCCATGTCACCATGCCTGAGGCTGGAGAATTCATTACCTCAGAATATTGCTTACCATGTTACATTTTCAAACACTATCTCCAAAGAAGATTAAACTCTAAAACCAACAGCTGTCTCACATGCAAGATCACACTTTTGCCTGGAAAAACACATAGTATCCTGTTATTTTACATATTTTCAGCATCTCTTACAATGCTTGTTAAATTAATTGGTGGAAAGAAATTGTCTCTGGATAATTAAATCATTACAAAAAGCCTAACTTGTCTGTTGTCTTTCTCACATTTAAGTCTTTTGTATTTCAATTCAATCTGAAAAAAATAATCAAAATTTAAGTGATTGAATTGAGCTTTCCAGTAATGGAAACAACCAGAAAATCTGTAACTTGACATGCTTACTATTACCACTGGCATATTTCACCACGACAAATCAAATGGCAAAACATGTGCAGGCAGATACTTAACCTGGCAAGCAATAGGAATGAGCCCACAGCTGAGAACTTAGAACTAATGGCCCAATGAGAAATAGCATTCATGTCTTCTTACTCCAAATGGAAAAAGGATATCAATATCGCTTTGGCTTGACTTATAATCAGCTAATTTTTTTTTCCTGATAGGGGTAGGCAGAAGAATAGAGGTTACAAACCCAATAGAGAACTGACATGTGCTTCTTACACTGAAACAGAAGAACAGGGATCTTCTATTTTCCACCTTAGGATTTCCTCTTTTTTTGTCCTAAGTTTTACAGACCAAAAAAAAGGAAGGAAGCTGGGGGCAGGGGGCAAATGAAAAGGAATAGGGAAGAAACAGATAAGTAAAGAATGTTTAAGAAGTTTCCACTATTGACCATGAATAACAGAGCAGCTCTGCCAACTGTTGTCCATGAAATTATTTCAAAAATACAGACTCCTATTTCTTCTTTATCAGAGTAAGAGGAAACAACCTTAACACCAGAAGGAGCTCTTTTAAATCCCATGCAAAGACACAAACTGCATGTCAAGCCCTGTACTCTCTCTGTACCAACAGGCCTAGTACAGATGTGAAGAAAGGAACCATGCAGCCTAGGAAAAGAGGCATATTCCTTGAATATACAAGTATTATTCAACTTTATTTCTTACCAAAACTACCACTATCATTTGCCAAAAAACAAAACCATTTACAACCTGTGGCCCATCTCTATCCTGCTTCATTTCAAGCAGCATAGCTCAGAGCTGCTCCTAAAAGTCTGAGAGTGCTCCTCATAGTTGTACCTATGGATTCAGTGGTTCATAGCGATACCTCTGCTGACATTTAAGTTACCCCATGCTATATTTTCCTCCAAAAGATAAGATAGTGCACTTAAAACCCAATAACCATCTTCACACAGGGCTTTTCTCATAAACAAAAATTAATAGCCTTTATTTTATGGGTAACATCACCTACAGAATTATAAATGCTACTTCATGGAAGTACAACTACTACATACTTATATAGTCTATAACATAACTCCTGCTTGATCAAGGATCAAGCTGTTACCCATTAGGTTTCTATAATAAAAATAATGAAATAATAGAAATTTGCACTTAGCCCATGGAAGAAAACAAAGCATCAGAAGTACTGGTGTATCCTGTCCCAACCTGCCCAACATCTTGAGGTACATACTCACCTCACTACACTACTCAGGAGAAAAGTTAAAATAGGATTTTATGGAGTAATCATTTAATTTCTGCACTATAACCTGTAATTTAAGAGTTGCAAAAGAATAAAACATTATCCTATTATGTAGTAAATGATTTATGATAATAAAAGAAAATGCCTTGCTATAAAAACAACAAAGGAGAATTCCATAATTTCTATTGTGGAAAAGCCCCTATTACGCAGTTATAATGTCTTATCCACAGTGTGTATAGATTCCCACTTACTCCATGATAAGTATTCATGAAAATGCATCAGTATACACCCTTATAGTTAAGGACTCATTTTGTATTTCTAAATAAAACTCAGCAATCATAAGTTCAGTACAAACAACAATAAAATTCAAATCAAGGAATGCCAAGCAATGGATTTCAAAGGGCACCACATTTCTTCTCTACTGCAGAAAGGACTGAACAAGCACATGATTCAGCATTAGACCAGCCACCACCTACTTCCAGAGCCTTGAAAGCACAAAAACACATACTTGAAATCCAGTAACACAAAAAGCAGAACTGAAATAAATATATTTCTCAAACACCTTGAATCTTGCTAATTAACAGCTCCATTTTCACTTTTATTACCTCATCTACTAGTGTGGTTTTCTATACACAAACTATGAAGAAAACAAAATACTTTGTACTGAGTAAGCACACCTTACTCACTTTTAGTTGAAGTAACTTAAGCAGTTACTATTAAAGTAGATAAATAATTGCATGTGAATCCAAAAAAATAAGTTGACTTGGTTCCTTAACTGGAGAAAGGTGAAAGGTGCAATTAGTATCAGCAAGGGGTTTTTTCCTACAGTAAGGCTTTTGATTTTTTAATACTGCAAAACTATTTTTCATCCTACTTTCTTACTCAAAACAACAAAAAAGAGCAAGCACAATACATGACAGATTGCAAAATCCAAGCTTGTTTCTTTGTCCCTATAGCACAGGTGACTTTCATAGCTACACTGTTTGCAGCTCTCCTATTCACCTATGAGCATCTGGAAGTTAGATCAGCATTATTTTTAAACAAAACATTTCAGGTGCCCAAAAATGCAAAGTTGACAAGTTACCATATAATCTTTAAACTATATAACTGGGAACATATATTCTGAGTAACCAGAAAAATGCATTATGAAGAGAAACTGCAAGCAGCTGACTTTGGTCTCTTGTCATTGTAAAGATCTGAAAAACACACTCCTTTAAACATACAAATGCTAACTAATAGCAAATCATTGTGGCATCCAAGCATCTTTGGTTGCTTATCATGCACTGCTTCTCATAAAAAGATCTGCTTCTGCTAGTGAGAACACTTCCTAAATTTCATCTCTCAAACCTGTCAAGCAGGGTGCTTCCAACAGGCATATGAAAGAAGGGAAAATTGGGAGTCAGTATGGCTGACAAATGGAATAAATAGCATCGAAGAGAAGTGCCATTCAGTAAAGACACATAAGCAGAACTCAGCTGACAAATACAGGATGGAAGAACGACTGTCTAGACAACCGTAATCCGGAAAAGGATCTGAAGGATTGATCAGCAGTTCCTGACTGAACGTGAGTCAGTGCAATGCTACTGCAAAAGGAACAAATGTCATACCAGGAATGACAAGCAGACAAGACACATCATCTAAAGCACACACTAAGATGCTCATGCTTTACCTGATAAAGTTTCCCTGCCCAGTTTTGAACATGGATCAATTGGTCATAGATAAGAACATAACATCTACAAGGAAAGAATGAAAATAACTGGAGCTACTTCATACAAGGAAAAGTCCTGGCAAGTCTTCATATACACATCATGATATATTCAAGAGGAAAACTGGTCCAGTGCTAAGCACTTCCTAGGTAGTGAGATTGCTAAGCACTGACTACAGAAGTTGTAGATGCTCTGCTATCAGCATTTTAAAAAACATATTGGCAAATATGCTTCAGAAGTGACAGCTAGAGTTGACCGAGCCTTGAGAAAGCAGTGCAGATAAAATCTCTCAAAACTCTTCCTAAATATTTTTATATATTTCTATTGATTGCCTTCAGGAAAAAAAAAATTAAAAAGCAATCTTCTGTATTACATAATGCCAGAGACATTTAAGACTAATTAAACACATGTGACAAATAAATAAAAAGAGATATTTCCCACCAGGTTAGTCACCTGGCTTCCAAATCACTGGGAAGTGGATGATGGTCACCTCAAAGTCATTCTGCCCAGCTCCTCACAAACAGATAGCAAGAAAATGAAGAAAAGTAAAACAAAAGGTTACTCAATGATGTACAGTTACATGCAAAAAAATCCCACAGTAACAAAAGAAATTCCAGACTGAAAATGAAGCAAAACTTTTGCATTTCAACCATTCCGTGAAGAACCAGGCTTTGACACGTTATCAAGTTTGTTCCCCTGTACCTTCACAGAACCAATAAATCCAGCTAAAAAAAAAAAAAAAAAAAAAAAAAAAAACCACCACAAAGTCTCTAAAAACCAAAGAAAGAAGTAACACATTTCCCAGGGTGCAAACTGTCTGCTCAAAGTGCTTTGTCTCAGTTGCTGAATACATTCAAGTGTCACAAATGATCCAAGCAGTAAAATGCTCTCCTCAGGATTTTCCCCTACCCCAAAACTCAAATTACAGAGAACTTTATAGAACAAAACCTACACAGTGAATTACACTCAGAAATGAGCTGGGAACTATGGAACATCATAGAAAACATTGTCACAGGCTGCAAACATGAAACTCAATTTTATTCTGAAGTTTCCTTTCTGGGGTACTGATTAGGGAAGCAAAGAGATGAGTCAATGGCAGACACTCTTGCAGCAGTGCAAAAAGCTGCTGAGATCTGCATGGTAGGAGTTCAGTAACCAATTATAGCTTCCTTGACAGAGAACTTAGTGACTCCATCTCATGCTGCCTGAGCAGCAGAAACAATCACAGATTACATTAGCCTATGTTAGATTAAAAAAAAAAAAAATTTAAATCTCCTTTTCCACAGGGAGAACACATTCTCACCTTCATGGCTTACGCCATTTAATTCACCATTGTTCTATCACGTTTTGGATAAATCCAGCCCAGCTAGTAGCCTCACAAGTCCAACAATGAGAACGGTGGTAAAAAACCCTCAATACAGCCAAAGAGGAAGAAAGAGTGACATCAGTATACAGCTAACCATGAAATCACCACCACCTTCAGAAATTTTCCTCAGTAGCTCCAGATATGTAGAGAATAGGAAAAATTTGGGTCTCTGAAGGGCACTACTTAACATGTTAATGAGCCAGCTACTCTGAGCTGTCCTTAGGAAATAGTGAAGACATTTAAAACATTGCAAACCCATAAGGAAGTCTACAGATTTTTGGAGGCAGCTTTTTAAAATTAGTTTTTAAAATCTTGATTTAGCCGTATTTCAAGAAAATTTCGCCACCTAATTTGCTTAGCCTAAGACTATTCTTATGACCAAAAATTGCTTAAGAATCTCAACTTCATCTTCTGTACCCCAACAGAATACAGTCAGCAATTTTTTGTCCAAAAGCTGCAGGTTGAGATAATCCCATTTTTAAAGACATTGAAAGTTACTGCTTATATAAAAGACTAGAAAAAATACCACCTTTATTTGACTGACATACTAAATTGATATAAAAGCCTCCATGACAAATGTGTCATGTGTCAAAAATGTTCCTATAGAAAATGTGTGGGTCTTTGTGGTCTCAGATTGCGAGAACTCAGGGAATATTTCATAATGGACTCCCACTGTCCCAGTGAGGCAAAAGGAGCGTTGGTATCCTGTCAGCCTCATTCTTGGAGCCCCATGGTACCTCACCTCCACTTGCTTGCAGGTAACCAGCCCTACAAACAGTTACAAGCTGTAATAGAAAGCAAAAATCACCCTTCAACTGCCCCTCAGTTAAATGAACCCACAAATACATTATATTTTGCCCTGCCTCAACTCTCAATAGTTATTTAGACTTCTTGATAGAAGTTTTGGATACAGCTCATTTTTAGTGACAATATTAGTCCAAGACAAAAATACAAAGTGAATTCCAGATAGAAATGTGAGGCACAATTAATGGAGAGGAATGGAGGAGGAACACAGGAAAAGCAAATGAAGTGTTTATGTTTAACAAAACACAGTATACCATGCTATTGACAGAGCTACTGTTGAGCTAAACAGACCAAGTTCATTTACAGTAAAGTAAGTTGCAGTTAAAAAAGGAAGATAAGGGTATCTTTGCTATCTTTCAACGGGACTGCTAGCAAGACTAGTTTGGCTGCAACTCAGAACAGGACACAAGCCAATTGATTTGGCTATTGTCTATGTGCAAGTCAATACTGCTCCTGTGATCAACTAATAGGCCCCTGTCTTTTTCCTCCTGTGAACCTCAGCTTACAGAACAAAGCCATTTGAACATTTCACTTCTCCATCTATAAACTAGGAGATGCCCAAACTTCATGCCCCCCCTCAGAAAGGCACACTAAAAATATCAACCACTATTTCAGCTTGGCAGAGTTAAACTGGTATATTTTGCTGTACAAAATGACTTCAGCATCTGGAATGCCATTCAGCTTATAAATTAGGTGATACATTCAGCAACTGTTTTTTAATTATTCTCCTTAATTTTTCCACCCTAATCCAAAAAATGCTTTCCAGAGAAATGCTGAGAAACTTTGTGCTCAGTGAAAAAGGATAAATCACTTATTTTGCAGAAAACATAACTGCACTCTTACAGATTCAAGTAAACCAAAGAAATCAGATTACATGGCAGTATGCAGATCTGGTGAGACAAAAAGAAAAACATATCCTGAATACAGAGGATGAAACAGAACTTGTATCTTTACTCCAAACAGCAGCTACAAGGTAATTATGTAGTCCCGTGATTTATTCATTACAGCTAAAAGTTTCCAGGACGCACCAACCAGTAAGAGTCACTTTTGAAAGCTGCACTTACTGCTTTGCAGCCTGCAGAGCATTCTAAGCTCGGCAGTCTTAAATTATTCATTTTAACAAAGCGTTTTATTATTGTTCTAAATAACATTGGTCACTGGTTGAACTCTATGATATTGGAGGTCTTTTCCAACCTAAATGAATCTGTGATTCTCTTGGGTTCTGAATTCACATAAATCAGCATACAGTATTTACATACATCACTCCATTTGGCGTCTACCAGATTTAAACACTATTAACAGCAAGAAATAATCTTACCTCTCCTACCCTTTCATCAGCGTACTTTGTGCTGAATACGCCACATAACTGACCACAGGATCCTTCGTACAATGCCACCACAGCTGAAGGTGTGATTCAAAACACATGCAATTTCAAAGTGAAATATACACACTTAACCTTCTGTTCTGAAAATACAGATATCGAAATCCAGACAAAGCAAGTTCTCTATATGGGAGAAATGCTCCTATTTCACTTTAACATCCTGAGGGATAATACATAACTGACAAAATCTGAAGCCTTGGAAATAAAAACACATAACTGTAGTATAAAAGGTGGCACATAAAAGTGCAGTAGTGTTCTCCTCATAGCAGCATGAATGTCTACCATGAAATGAACAAGCAGTGTGTCTGCCTATTAGTAAATGAACTCGGACTTAAGCAACATGCTCAGTGAAAAAAAAAAAATCAACCAGATATTATCAATAGCTAGCAGGCAGAAGTTAAAAAATTTCTAGAAGAGAAGATTGTGACTTGAATTACCTACCCCTCAAAGTGGGATCAGTCAGGCTGTGCAAGTGAGCAATAGCCACCTGGTTACCAGCAACCCTTCAGTGCAACCAGGTGGCTGTTGTCTGGTTATTCATCCCTTTTGGCATCACAGTAGAAATGTGCAGAACACAGTATGAGCTGCAGAATTCAGACTGAAAATGCAGATGAGGTCTGATGTTGATGCAAGTCCTGAGCTTTGCATAAAGCATACATATGCTTTGTACAACTAAGCAGGATTCTCAGAGGGGTTTCCTAATGCACTCATTTTACCAGAGCAGATAGACATAGAAGTATTAAAATAGCTGTTTGGAAATGTAATAATCCCATCAGTAAAAAAAAAAAAAAAAAAAAAAAAAAAAAAAAAAAAATCACATGAATTGGTCTGTGCAAAATGCAAGTTTGATTTATGAGGTTCACTTTTTATAAAGTTTAAATAATTGTACAGCAAGATACAACCCTTTCTCCTGCCTCCCCTCCCACGGCTATGTAGTACAATAGCTTACAGGGTAATTGGGTGTGAAGATTTTGCAGACAGCACTCATCATGCAGGTAAGTGAGCACATAGCATAAAAAACAGTCCAAGAGAAAAATTAAATTACTTTAGGTTAGTATTTCAACATTTTGCAATAGTTATATTGAAATATAATATCATTCCCATCCTAGGGGTACAGAGAAATCAATTTGAACAGTGGCTTTTTGTTACTATCGTGAATAGCCTTTGGAAGTCAAATAACAGAAAACCAGGAAATTAATTTAAATAAGAATATGCATAGTTTTGGTGACTATACTATATTTGCACAAATAAAGACAATCTTTGTAGTGGACCACATTTTCTGGTTGATCCAAAGGAAGCTCTCTATTGAGAAATTGTAACTGTATCTCTTTAGCAGGAGTAGCATTTTGGTGACACCAGCTTTCATAACCAAGGCAGAGCTGAATAGCAATTCACCTCTAAGTACCTGAAAAGGGTTACTAAACGTAGAAAAGCTTACTTAAGAAATATCTCTTATTGATTAGCAACGATGGGGTGGTTATTCAAATAGGGGGAACAATTTTATCTGCTTGATTTCAGTACAAGAAAGGGTGATTTTTAGCTCATATATCGGGAGTGGGGGGAGAATGCTTTCAGTTGTGAAATAGCACACTAGGATCAAAAATAAAAATAAACAACAAATAGAGGGAGAGGAAGGCTGCAGCTTGAAATACTTGACTGCTAATATCCAGCATGCCATTCCAGGGAGTCCCACAGTGGTTTTTAAGCCTCTTGCCCATCCTCGTAAAGAAAGGCGGGTGGCAGGACTAATCAATATCTTGCAACCCAGCTGTGACCTGACAAATAAAGAAGTCAAGAAAAAAAACCCATCGATGATCTGTGTCATTTAGCATTCGGAAGACGGCAACATCTGGGCTCAACTCCAGATGGGACGGAGCAGCCCCGCGCTCTCGGCTCGCCACAGCGCTGCTACACACACACACACACACAAAGGAGGTCTCCGCGCTCCTCCCGCTTTTCTCCAGCGTGAACAACTCCGCGTTCAAATGCGACGTAAACACACGGAGAGCTGCCTACTACGCCGGCAGGTCTGTACAACAGTTCAGCTACATCCGTGTCAGAGGGGGCTATTGTCCGGGACGAGCGGCCGGCGCTCACCGGGTGTTGGCGTAGGCGGTGCCAAGAAAAATAAAATCACTGCGAGTCTCTCCGATCACTCCGCAAGTCAAACCCGCGGGCTCAGAGCCCTGCACCGGGCAGAGGGGAACAAACAGGCGAGGCAGCGCGGCTCCCACAAGCGACACTTTGTCTGGTTTCCAGTGAAGCAGTGACAAAACCCCCGACGCGCGAACAATGCCCGCGGCCCCGTCGCCGCTCCTTGCCGGGCGCCGGCGGACACCGTCTCCCACCGGGTCGCCGCTCCCAGCGATGTTTTTAGGTTGCTTTGTTCCCCGCCAGCCTTTTCACCCAGCGCCGGTAGGGAGAATCGAGCGCCCGCCTCGGAGACTGGGGACCGGCCCCTGCCCCATCCCCTGGCAGCAGCGGGAGACGCCGGAGCCGCGGCTTGGGCAGCGGCCGCCCTTTGTTGTGCCCCCGGGGAAGGGGCCGCTCCCCCGTGCCCTGACGGGACCTCGGTTCCCATCGCAGCGCTCACACGCGCAGCGGGAAACGGCAGCGGCGCCCCGCGGGGCGAGCCCGCTCTGCCCGGGATGCGCTCCCCGCCGGCAGCGCCGCTCCTCGCCCCCACTCTGCCCCGCTCGCCTTCTCTTTCACTCACCCACGCCGTACTTCTCGTGCTCCGTGGGTAACCACATGCTCGCGGCGTGCGAGCGCCCGTTCCCCCGCCAGCCCCTCCGCCGTGAGCGGCGGCGGCGGCCGGCAAGAGCGTCCGCTGCCCGGGGCTGCCGCCGCGCTCAGCCGCGGCTGCCCAGCCCCAGCGGCGAAGGCATTGTTCGGGCGGGCGGACCGACTGAAGAGCACTCGCCGCCAGCCACTTATATTCCCCGTCCCGCTGCACGCCGGGGAACGTAGTGCCTCGATGCGGCCGCGCCCCTCGTCGCCCGCGGCCGCGGGAGAGACTACGAGCCCCGTCTGGCCCCGCGCTCCCCGCCGGGGCGGAGCGGGGCGGAGCGCGGCTCCCGGGGGCCGCCCCGCCCCGCGCCGCGGCGGGCGGAGCGGCGGCGGCATGGCCGCGTCCCGCGGGGCTGCGGGACCGGCGGCGCGGGGAGGTGAGTGCGCTGCGGGAGGCGTGGGGGTCTCGCACTGCTCTCCCCCACTCCCCTCCGTTCCGCGATCCCGGCTTGGACGGTGGGACGGGGCTGGCGCAGCCGTCCCTGCGATGGGGTGCGGCGGACACGTGTCGCGCAGCCGGCAGCGCCAGGGCCCGGCGCGGTGCGGCTCCCTTGTCGCCCGTCGGAGCGCGGTTCCGCGAAGAACCGCGGACAGCCCCGTACCCTCCTCCCGCTGGTTACAGGGACGTGAGTCGCTCTGGTCCTACTGATGCCAGTCCTTCCACGTTTGGCGCACGGAACTGCGGGGACAGGGAGAGTTTCCAACAGCAAGTCGAGGTGGAGAGGGAGTTGATGCCGGCAGCGCGCCAGAGCGGAGGGACGTGAAGCTGATGGTCCGGGGAGCATTTTGGCTTCTCACATGAATCTGTCTGCGCGCACATACACAGGGATAGTGCCAAGCAGGCAGTGCACAGCGAGGAGCACAAATGGACCATGGGGAATTACTTCAGGGATAAGCCAGGTGCCGTAAGCAGCAAGAACAACAGTCTTTGTCGAGAAGCCTGTATCTCTGCACCCTCCTGGAAGGAGCTTAGCTAGAGCTTACCGTAGATAAACTGCAAGAAATCCTCAGGCTTCACTGGTCCTTTTAAGAGAAAGCTGGGTGTTTTGAGGCAAGGGCAACAGCTTGGGTTCTATCTTTTTTCTGGTCCTGTGGAAAGGCACAGACAGTAAAAAGGGAGAAAACAAATGATAATGATGCTGCTTTGCAGGCCTTACCAGGTACAAATAGTCTCTAAAATGAGTATGTCTGGTTTTAGAAAAGTGTTCTCCAATTAAATCATTATTCTGAAGTGGTATCTAGAGATTTTATGGGTTTCTTTGGTTTGATCCAAATGAAAAAAACAGTTTAATGTTTTCACACTTAAGAGAAGAGAGTAGCATTCAGTTCAGGTTGACTTTTAACTTCTACTGTCGAGTCATTAATAATGTGAAGGACACAATGAAAGGAAGTCATGTGCAAGCAGGCAGTTTCAAATCTAGAGTTAGAGCACTTTTATTCTGTGTTTGGGCCTTTGATAGTGAGTGGTCTTTTAAGTGACATTTGTGTTGTTTGTCTAGCATGTGCCCTTATTCTATTCATAAAAGTAATATCAATTCGTGCTAGTAGTTAGAGCAGCACTCTTGCCTTATTTCTTTGTTACAGTATGTTGGTATGAACCTCATATATGAAAAGCCAGACCCTTTTAGAGCATTTCCACACTGGTATAATTGCACCCAGAGGCAAAGCTGTGCTGTTTTAACTATTGGAAAGAATATGTGCCTGAGTCTGTGCAGCTCTTCTGTGTATACATAGGTCTGTGGACTACTAGAGACGATGAGGTTACCTGAGGTTTTTTCAGATAACTGTTGTAAAAACATTGGCACCAGTTCAAAGAAAAAAAAGGAATTTTTTGAGGAAATTGGAAATTCAGAGGCCTATGCTGTTTTCCTTTTACTGAGCACAAATACTCATTGAAATGACTAGTGGACTGTCTCTGTCTTTGCTCCCAAACTCTCTTTGCACCCCCTGGCAGATAATTTGGAGTCTCTAGATAATGAAATATGTAAAAATCAGTGTTGAAAATCAAAATAATAGATGTCAGGCTAAATTAACTTTTATGTTAGCCTATAGACTTTCATGTACATCCATGTGCTTTATCTCCCCATAAGACAGGTCTGCCAGCATGCTGGCTGGGAGTCATAAAATTTTGCCCCAGCCTTCCAACTGCTGTCTCATGTTATCTATGACTGACTTCAGCATTAACAAGGACAAAGGCAAGAGTGCCCAATAGCTCAAACAGCCTTTTCAAAATTATTGGATTAAAAAACAGTTACTTAGGGTCAAGAGATATTAAGAGTATAAATCACATTGTCTATGGACAAATAAATACCCCACCCTAATATTTATTATTTCTCTGTCTCTGAAAAAAATCTTTATTCATTCAGAGGTTTAACGTCTACAAAAGTATTCTCTCTAGCAACATCTTGTACTTGCATGTACACCTGAGGTGTGTCACTTACTTGGAGGCAGCATGTAGGAAAATTAAATAATATACTATTTCCTGGTTTTCTGATTCTATTTACAGGAAAGCCTGTGTTTTTATATTCTAATCCAGGACAGTGTTGCTTTCTAATTAGTTCCTTCCAGCAGCCTTCACCAAGTGGCTTTTAATAAATATATCACTATCCACAGTACAGTTTGTTCAGTCTGCATATCAACACTTCTTACAACATCTGTCAAAGGATTTTAAAATGAGTATTTTTTTCTGGAAGTGTGTCTTTCAGTTTCATCGGTAGTTATAGTTTCCTTCTCAAGGTCTTGTGCTCAAGTGCTTTTGAACACATGCTGCTGGGTTGCACCATGTCCAAGCACAACATGTTACTCTGATTCCTTCCATGTGTCTCTCTCATACCCCATTTTTAAGAATATTCCATTTACTCTGGAAAACAAAAGTATAACTGGTCTTGCATATGTCTACTTTTTTTTTGTTCTACCTAGAGGATACTCCAGTGAGAGCTGGTTTGTTCCTGACAGTACAGCCATTACTTCTTTTGCTCAACTCTTTAAGTTCTGTTAAGGATGCTATTAGAGCTGCTCAGTGCAATGGAATCTAGAATGCAAGGTTTTCTCTTTCCAGGTCACTGAAAGGCAGTCCCATGTACTCTCAGACCCAAAGGATTTCTCCATACAGGTTAATGGATGCATTCCTCATTAGCTTCGCAAGCACTCCCATTGAACAGGCCACTTTGTGTATCAGTGTGGATTCCTAAGTCTGTTTAAGTCCATTTCATAAAGTATACAAAATACCACTATCTCCTTCTGATCCCATCCACAAACACCCTCAAAAATACCATAGTACATATGATAGTCATACATTTCCCCTTTCCTGTCAGTGACAAAAGTTCATCTTGACCCTGTTCAAGCGTGTCTGAGTAGTTCCTTTAATGCCATTAGTTCCCATATTGGCAGAGACAACTTACTGTCTCTGTTTTCACCTGCTTATTAACATTTGTGTGCAATCTACCATTTTCCTTATTATTTGTTGTTTCTTTTATACTGAATAGTCCTTAACCAAATAACTGATGGACTAGATGCCTTCCCAGACCCTGCTTCCTTATACTACCACTCCTGTTCAGATCAGACTGAGTGCTTTACTTCTTTCCTCTCTAAAATATCCACAGCATGCATGGTGGTGAACAGGGAGCTGCTGGCTGCTCGTGTCTGTGAGTGAAAACTCCAGCAAGGTGACAGAGCACACAGCTGCCTCTGCTCGTCTCTTCATTCTCAAGAGATCCTCAGACCTTAGCCTGATAAGCAGCCCACATGTCTGCCCATTTCTGTTTCATGGGTTTAGAGGTTGATATCCTCTCAGTACCCTTCCTTAAAAACCCCCACCTGTTCCAAATGAACATAAATGTGGTTGCATCCTCAGTTGTTTTCCCACAGGGCACTTTCAAGAATCCAGAACACCACTGATGATCTGTTTCTCAGGTTAAATCTTTGTGTGCAGTAGGGGATTTCAGGACCTGAGGCTTCCACCATACTACAGATTTTGGACAGAGAGAGAAGAGATTCCTTTTACTAGTAGGCATTATGAGCTCTGTAAAGGATGCAGATTAATCATTGTGAACTGAACAATTAGCAATTACACCTGGAGGACAGGTTCACTACTTAATTCTGGAAGTGCAACACAATTTATTTTAATATGATTACCAGAATGGATCTCCTAAAGCAGTATTATTTAAAAATGTTTAAAGAGCCTTCTTTGTGATTTTTAATTAAAAATCCAATCTCAAAGTAATTTTAAACATTTACTGGATAAGTAAGTGGATCTTTTGGAGTACTGGAAATTACTAAATTATTGCTGTAAAATCACCTTTTATGTGCTTCTCTGTTTGAAAATTGAAAAGGCAGGATCCTTTCATGTAACTGTTGCAGTAATATATTAGTGGTTTTAGTCTTCACATCACATTTTTTAAATAACTGAGAGTGGGAGAATATACAAGTGAAACTAAATATTTCATTAAACAGGTCATAATGGCTTAATAAAATAAGTAATTAATTGTATTGGTTGGTAATAGAGATCTGAAGTGCCCACAATTCCTGCCATAATTTTACAAAAAATTGTGTTGTAAATGTGCACTGTATTTTATTTGAAGACAAGGGGCATCCCCACACCTCAGCATGAATGCATAATTTCTGTTAGCACAGGGCATAGGGTATGTTGTATTCCCCAAAATACCCAATAAAGACTTCTTATTTGGTTTTCTCTGAATTCAGAAAACTTTCATAGCTTAAAAGCAAAGATGGGTGGCCTTTATCTTTGTATTTCATTCCAGTATACTGAGCCAACTCTTGCCCTCTCAGTAGCAAGTAAAGGCTTTGATACATGAACAAACTACGTTGTATCAGCTCCTCTATTGTCTAACCACAGCTTATTTAGAAGCGAGCTGCTTCAGGCTGCTGGGTGAGCAGGTACAGGGCTTTAACATGGTAATTTGTTTGCCTGTTAAACCCTTCAAGTTCTTTGAAACCTCTGCTCAGTCTTTCTGTTACCTGCAGTGGAACAAGAATGAGTGATGTTTCATCAGTCCTCAAACTGATGAAGATGTATAAACTGTTTCTGTGTTGGCAAATATCTGATTCTTACCCCCAAAAAGCTTTCTCATCACTTGAACAAATAATAGATGTGAACATGCTTTATTTACATGTAGAGGTATAAGCTAGAGAGGTACTTCAAGTGTTTTGAATGTTCTGAATGTAACACAGATGCCAGGATAATTTGTTATGCCTCTTGAAACACCTTGTTCACTGCTTTTGTTCTTACTGGGGAATACTGGTTTTCTGGAAGAGCACCGAAGTTGTAGATTCTTGTCAGCAATGATGACTGCCACAGGGTATGCCTGTCATATAAGCAGGTCTTAGAGTTCACCCTTTGAGACTTTAGCCAGCTTTCTTGATGAAGGGATGTAGGGTTTAAACTAGCATATGGTTGTGTATATGAGCAATAGGAAAGGAAGAAAAAAAACTTAAGTATTATGAAATTACAAGCATTAAGTATTTTAACTTCAGTATAGGTTAAATTTGTCTATCCAAAGAGCCTTCATAACCTTTCCCAGCCCTCTGCGCTTCCTTCCATTGTGTCCTGCCTTGAAACCTCTGCTAGAACTCTGCGACTTTGTGTGACCATTTATATCCTAAAACTGCAGTTGTTCCCAGTCTCTCTCTGAGGTTTTTGCTTCACATTCTCATCCACAAACTCCCAGCAGGCTGAATCTGGGAGAAAAGCCTGAAAGCATTTGAATGTCTTTCTGTGGGCTTTTTAAAGTAGCTTTAAATATTGCATCAATAAAAGCCTCACACAATGCAGGAAAGAACATGACATTCAAGAAGCAGGAGAAAAAAAATGTGGTGAGTTTTGTACAACTTTAAAGCAGGTCTATGCCTTTGAAGAGCTGGGCACATCATCCTGGTCAGTGCCTCACTGAAATCAGGGAAATGTGTTTGTAAAAGTCTGGGTTCTTTGCAGAGTTGTTGTCTACAGTACTTAATTACAGTCACTTGAATGGAAAAAGCCTAGTGTTCAATGACCTGATAATTGTTGTGTTAAATAATGCATTAGTCAGTACAACTAAAACCACATAACTAGACTGAAATTGCACTGTGGCATCTCTGATTTTCCAGCAGGTGTTTCTGTGATCACTGCTTGTTTGCCATTCTGTCCTAATATTCTGTTGTAGTAGACCTTTAAGTTAGAAATTGTAGTAGGTGTTTTGTCAGTAGCTTCAGTGGACCACAGACACCTGTCTGTTCTTTGTAATACATTTCAACTACGTTTCTTGAAACTTTCCTCTTGGTTCTTTTGCCTCTTTATGTCCTTTCACTGGACACTGTCTTCCAGTTGGTCTTTTTTTTTAACTTTGTGTATTTTTCTCTGATTTTGATGCCTCACAGGCAGTGACCAGTGTGAAATGGCCCAGCTGTTTCTGTTTGATTCTTGCTCATTGAGATGTCATCCTCCCGTTTGTCTTTGGAGACTGTGTACCCAAGGAGTAGCCACTTGCCTGTGTGGTTGTAGCAGGTTAAACACCTTCTCTTTATCCCTCTGGTACAGAAGCTGTGTAACTTGACACGCTATCTGTTTAAACCTCATGATTTTTTGTGGTATGTTGTGGCTTTGTTCACCTGAACAAATAATAAGGCACAGTAGATAAAGGTGCCACAGTCCCTGCAACTTTACTGCGTGGTTTGGCATTTCTGCTCACATGAAGTGAGTGTTCCCACACTGAACAGCCCCTTGGTTTAGACCCAGGCATTTCTGTTAAGGGTTAGGATGCATTTTTCATACACCTGGACTCCAAACAAATCCTGTTCACATGCTTCGAAACTGATCTCTAAACCCAGCCAATGCGCAAAGCAGCTGGAGAGTGATGGGGGCTGCAAGACTCCTGTGTGGGTCAGAGCTGTGCTGAGATGCAAGAGGAGAGACAGGGCTGGTGGGCAGCATAGGGAAGCTTGGCACGGCACCCTCCCGTCCAGAACCCCACGCCAAGTTTGTGGCATGTGCCCCAGGGTAGGCCTGTGAGTCCCATGGTGCAAGTGCACAAGGCTCACAATATAGAAACAGCAATGGCTGTGAAACAAATGTGTGCAGTGGTAAGTGCTACTGGTGTCAGAGGAGCGTTTTGCTAGCATTTGTCCTGACCAGTGAGCCAGCACCGAATTTTATTATGACTCTATAATGCACGAATAAATGAGGTAGAGCTTTTTCTCTAAAGACCAGTATGTAAAAAAATCATCCTGCTGGAGGTTTTAATTTGATTTTGTCTTATATGGAATGAAAACATGCAGTCTGTGCTGTATTTTTATTATTTATTATTACTATACTAATTTAATGTTCAGGAGCCTGCATGTATTTATACAAATGTTGCCTGAAAAATATAAACAACTTGTATCGGTAATTCAAACATTCTAATTCTGTTTCTTGATGAAGTTAATTTCATCCTTGTTCACGAGCTACATTAGTAGTATCAGTAAGCATATATCACACTTAGGAAGACGAGATCTGTGTTATATGCTTAATGAATGCACAGAGGACAGTATTACAAAAATATTTATTTCAAACTCTGGTACAAAGTCAGAACACACTCATAGGAATTTTATATAGCTTGCTGTGGGATGTCTCTGGGATCTATAAGACATAATTATTTGAGCCTTGACTTAAAAATATTTTCCTCTCAAAATAATTTTCAAAAATGTATGTGTAAAGAGTATAAATAGTGGATTATTTGAAGTACAATCAAAGCTTTGTTTTCCTCAATCATGCTATCAGGCTGAAGTATGTTGATTCACATCACTGCACACTATAATGAACTTTCCCTTTGAGCTACTGTTTTTCCAGTTTAAATACCGGTTTATGGAGGTTTGATTCTAAAAGTAGAAACAACTTATTTTGCTACTTTCCATCTGGAAAACCTCCAGTTCACCGAGAATGCAGCAACAGACCACCGAGATTCTAACATCACAGGGCCTCTTCTTCATACGGATTCTTCACGAAGTACAAAATTCACTTAATTCAGCCTTGAAGGCTCTCTGTGTGTCAGGAAGCTCAATCAGAATATCTGAGAGAGATTTCAGCCTGTTCTGTCAATATGACACTGACACACACAAGGATGCCAGAAACGAGAACTCTCAGGATGCATTTTGAGGTTAGTTCTAATTTGTATGAGTCTGAAAAAAAATTAAGAGCTATTTAAAATAAAAGTTTCACACTATTTGCAGTTGTTTTTTTCACATAGTTGCCTTTTTCAAGGAAAGTCTACCAGTGGAAAAGTTGTAAACCCTGTAATGCAAATGTTTTAGTTAGGAGCATGGTAGAGATTCCCATCGTAATGATGTGGGGGTGTCAGGAACTGCTAAAGCAGGCTTTATGTTTTTAAGGCAAATCACACAGCCTTTCCTTTAGTTACAGAGAGTAAAGCAATTGTTTAAAAAGACCACGAGGCAATTCTTTTAACATCAAAAGGATAAACGTGCTTGGAAATTGAATCCTTTTAGAGGAAAAGAACATGTGACAAGAAAAGGAAAATCCTTGTAATAAAGCATTATTGATCACTACTAAATGATCATGATAAAAAGTAGAGAGTAAAATAATTAACCTGCTTTACATAGCAGTGCTGGCATAGAAGTTACTAGGCTCAGTACAGTATTTGTTAAAGGCACTGCAAAGATAAATTACAGCAATGAAGTATTACTATCCATATTAAACACATTGTTAAGACCCTTCCTTTCTGGGAGAGCTAAGGTCACAGACACAGAAAATGTAAAGTAAGACATGCCTTTTTCCAGCTTGCTGCTCTTTGCAGAGGGTTAAGCAGAACAGTGGCAGTGGTAACAAACACAAATACTACATTCGCATATACATTTTTTTACTTGTGATGCCTTCCAGTATGTATTTTTTAATGTTTTTAAATGGTGGTCTAGATCACCTTGACACAAAATTGTAGCCTTTTTTTTTCCTCTTTTTTTTTCCCCTGGAGTTTTCATATGAAAATAGCAGAAATTCAGTCTTTATACCTTAAATTTAAACAGCATTGTTTATGGTTTATTATGTTGTCTTTGGTATGACTTTTTACTAAATAGCAAGTTTAAAAGAAAAAAGCTGCTAATTTTTGTTAGATAGATTTGAGTGATAACTACAAAAGAAGAACCTGGATGGTCACTTTTTTCCTTCCATTTCAAATTCTTCTGTTGGATATTTTCTTCCTCTTCCTTGTAACTCAATATTCTGAGTTTCAGGCTAGATAATTACTTTGTTAATCTTTCCAGATAATAGTCTAGGGTTTAATCTTTGCTTCTAATCCCTTATTTTAGTGGATAATATGGATGTCAGCTCTCCATGTCTACCAAGTCATGTGATCACACTAAACAAGGAAAGGTAAACAGACATTCTGTTTAACAATAGCCATAAGAAATCACAGAAGCTCTAAAAAGTATAATAAAATTATTCAGTATATAATGTTGAAGTAGATAAATATTGTTTCATATTTGTGACCAAAATATCACACCCTGAATTTATTTACCCTAATGTAAATCTGTGTCATTTACCCAGGAATGAGGCATTATACAGCTCTGAGCTTGCAATAGAACCTGCTGTAGTGTGTTAAATATTTATAAATAGCATATTAACATCATACTTAAATATTGTTATGAATACTTACTAGGGTCACTTTCATTAGTGTGTGTGTGGGCATGCATGTCCCTCTGTGTGGGAGCAGTAGGTTTGTTCTGGTCTTTACAGATGTGGGGGTTTGTCTGGACCCCAGTAGAAAGACAACAAGCAGCAGCATGTATCTGCTGCTGAACTGGGCAATAATCTAGTCTATTATTTAAACATGATCTTATTGGCAAGTGCATTGGTTTTGTTTTATTAAAATTCCAGCACTTCACATTTTTATTAATCACTTTCCCAGTCCTATTCAGTTGTGTTCTGATGCCTGTGCTGCGGTACCATAGCAACACTTGTTAATGCTAATGAAACTGCAACATCCTAAGCTCCCCGACAGAGCAGCCCTGTCTAATATGGCTATTAAGCACAGTTGTATTTCTGTTAGTTCCAGCTCCCAGCAGACACCTGCTCTGTAGAAACTCTGTTCTGAATTATTAGGATTCGGTAACTTACAGCTTTTCTTAAAGATGTCATTTAACTGGGATAAAATTCTCATATTCCTAGACAGCAAATGCTACAGAATATGTACAGTGTCTGTAAAACTGACAAGCTTTCGCTGTAGGATTAAGTGTTCTTTTGAAGTGCTCATTTGCATTCAATGAAAAAACAGGCAGGGTTGGGACTGATTGATCTTGGACGAAGCTACAGGGTGTGTTGTCCCCCAGAGCACACGGACATTTTAACTAAATATCATTCATAGTGTGTAAACAAGCAGAAGTAATAGGTAAATAATTCCTCATGAACTCAGACTTAATTCAACTAAATAGAAGTACTTGAGGTCTTTGATATATCAAGGTAGAAGATTATTATGTACATTGATTCTTCTTTCACTAGGAAGAATATTTGCATGTAGTATTGGTGAGGACCATGACAGGGTGTTTTATTTTCATTATTCTGAGGTTTGGCTTTGAATACTGTTTATTTGGCAAGTCATTAGTTATCCATCTTTTGTACTCTGGAAAACAAAGGAAAAATACTATAATCAGTATAAAATTGCTTCCAAGAATATGACCACAAATTGGGAATGCTGCTGTGCCAACAAATAGATGCTGCAGTGCCAAGGCTGCAAAACAGGGATGCTGTCATGTATATATTTCGAGTGTCAAGCCGATCCTTCTTGATACTCTTGCATCATCTCAAAAACAATTGATTCCAAGACAAAGCTTTAAAACTGCTCATCTCCTAAAGAGTTTTAAATGCAGCACTCCTTTGTTCAGAATTACCTATAGGAATACAGGTTGGTTCCCTAGACCAACCTGTGCTCTCCAGAGGGGTTTGGTCATTTCAGCAACTAAATGGTTTTGCCATGTAATCAGTGAGAACCTGGGGGAGTGTACTCAGCCTTTTTGTTTTCCATTCAGCATCTGTTGGGCTGCTAGTGTGCAGTACCAGGTTTGCTAGGTGTCTTTTGTTTTCCTGTCATTCTTTCTTCCCTTTGTTCTTTGTATATCTAATAACCTGTCTTTTGTTCATTATTTGGACTCCTATATTCACCAGTATGTCTGTGTTGTGTTCATTTTTGTTTTAGGATCATTTCAAGTTCTTGTGCTAATCTCCTCATAATATTAACCAGCTGTATTAATGAGATAATAAACCAGATTTGTTGGTAATGAATTGATCCATTCAACTATTGGACTTAATTAGAAAGACACTTAACATTCCAGCAGATGTTCTTATTTTGTTTCATTATCCTTGTGTTACCAACAGCGGGATATTTGCATCATAAAGTCCTCAGCCTAAGGCTGTGCCATAGACTACAAAAAATGACAGGAAACCCATAAATATGTCTTAAGCAAATTTGTATTAATTCTTTTTTCATTATTTCAATTTTCAGACTTTGCAATGTCTTGAATTTTTAAAGTATCCTTCATTTAGTAATAAATCAATTAATCTGTTTTAAAACAGTTTGATTTCTTCTTCCCTACTTAAAAACCCTTGTCTTTGGACTTACCTCCTTTTCCTCTGGTCTTGAGACTCTCATTCCTTTTTATCTAGTGGCAAAGCTTCAGAAAGAAGGATGTGAGTGGCCCTGTCCTCAGCATTCCTGCAGACCAGTTTATGGAGTTCCTCCCTCAGCTTGCTGGCTGCCTGCTGGAAGAGTCTGCCGTTCCCTGAGCTCTGCTTGAGGCACGGCTGCAGGTTGCACCTCAGGGTCAAGCTGTGTGAGTGAAGAGTTCTAACAGTGAAGTTACTTCATTTATCTGGACCCACAAACCTCCACCTTCTAGTTAGAGAATGTAATTCATGCAGCAGTGTTCAGTTTGTCCCCAGAGCTGGTCAGAGCAGATAGTTCAGATGTACAACCAAGTAGAATTGAGCACAAGAGCTCCACGCTGCATTTGGTGTGTTAGGTGTACCCATGCTGACAACAGTGGATTCTGCAAACTGAAGCCAGTGCTGAGTGTCCTTGTTAGGAAGCAGTGATAAAATCTTAGTGGCTTCTTTTCCTGCGTGTAATGCCTTTGAAGAAACCTCTCACACTGTGGCAGGCTTATGCTAAAATTGTATGAGACAGCTGAGGCTGTAAAGCTGAGAAGAAAGGAGGAAGCTGAGAGGAAGGCTCTGTTTCACCTTACTGCTACTCACCGTGCACTCCTTCGTTTGCTCTTGCCCTTGGTGGACTCTTGTGTCGGCATTTTCAACATTCTTGAGCAAAAAGAAAGGAAGGAATGGTTCTTAATGGTAAAGAGCTAGATTGACTCATCAAAGGATTTGGCAAGCCTGGGAGCCAGCACAAGCAGAAGGGCAATGGTAGATGGTTAGGAGTGGTGGGATAAGGTGGAGAAAGTCAGGATAATGAGACATCCCTGTGCTTCTTGGTGGCAACAAGTGGTTACACTGGCTAAACCATCTCTGGAGACCTTGCCTTTCAAAACTCCCATTCAAATGGCGAATCTTTCCTATCTTTTTTCTGATAATAATATCTGTTGTATTGGCCGTAACATTGCATGGCATATTGCTTTGTGATAATTGCATGTGTGATTGTGCAGGTGGAGTGCATTGCCCGTTCTGCTGTAGGCTGTGTTATAACTTTGTGGGTGGAATGTTTACTTAATTGTGCAAACCAACGTTGGTTTGGAGCTTAGAATAATTGTATTCAGAAGTAAAAATGTTCCAGTAAGGAAAATGAATACATTTTCATCTTGTCGCTTCACTAGCTGTGAAGATTAACTAGTCTGTATTATAACAAATCTTAAAATAAAATACAGCCATATAATTTCTATAACAGGCAGACTTTTTTAATTTACTTTTTTTTCCCCATTGTTGTGATGGTGTGCACAGTCCTTGTGCAGGAATCAGAAATCCATTGTACTGGGATGCTTATATAAAAAAAAAACAGTGCTTATTCTAGTTTTGAAAGTAAATTGTTTTCTATACCTTCTCATTCTCAAATATCTTCAAAGTATTTATTTTCCCCTGAAGAACCTGGTATACTTCTTAGTTTTAGTTTTCAAAGAATGTATTCCTCTGTTCTCTTCTTTCTACTAATCTACATTTTTTAGCTCTGAATTAGCTGTTAAAGACCATAGTTTTATCTCTCCTGTTAAAGGTTGAACAACATGGTGTCAGCTGCCAGTTCTGTGACTGAGAAAGCAATTTTCTTACTTTCTGAGTTCAGAGGGCTTTCTGTGAAGCCTTTGGGATATCTCTTTGCGTAACAGTCATGCTGTTTTTCTGTTAGGCAGAGAAGAAAAACTCAGGGGCAACAACATGATTCATCCAAAACTTAATGGATGGGTTTTATAAGGCTCTCTTCTCATAGGGAGTCTCATGAGTCCTGTGCTGTTCATCACAGATGCAATAAGGAAGGGTGATATGTTTTGCTGATGATACACTTGTGTATCACTTTTGGGTGATACACTTGTTTTTTTCTAAGTGGTAAGCAGGAGGGCCAGCTGAAGCATTGCATGAAATCTCATGTTATTTGAGCAAATTGCGCCCAAAAAAGTGCTATTCAATGTTAACAAATGCAGAGTAACACACAGGAGTGAACACACAAAGATTATGAGCACTGTCTTGTGCATTAACACCTGATTCACAGCTTAGGAGACTTTGAATCATTGAAGAGAATTCAGTGGTTAATTCAGTGATCCTAAAAGCAAGTGAAATACCAGAAATAAAAAGTAAATAGAAGAGAGATTGAAAAAGAAAAACATCTGTGCTGATATTGAAACATATTTTCTTCCACTCTTGGACATTTTCAAGTTACCTCTTACCACATTACATGAAGGGTAGAGTAGAACTAGCCTCAAGTTAAACTATCAAGGAATAATGAGCCATTACAAAAACATGAAAAGCTGATGCAAGTTTTTGTGGGTGTTAAAAGACCGAGAATTTCAAATAGTGCAGGAATAAGTCAATGAGAAAAAAAAATAAAAGCTTTTTATCTGAGGGGCTCATATAGCCTTTGATTTAAACCCTCCATACTCAGACTTCTGGAAGACTATTCTATTTGTGTGATTACTGTTTGTTTGCCCTATTTTTATACCATTCCTAGGCAATTGCTTCTCACCCTTGTCACCCAGGGCACATGCACCATAGGGGTGTTTAATCTATCTCTGTGAAGTTGTTCTTGTTGCAGTAGATTCTAAGAGAAAAGCTTGCTACTTCCACCTCATTTTCAAGTCTCTCTGCATGTAGGAATCTTGGAGTCTGAGAATACATGTGAGAGTTATTTCCCTGTTAGCTCTGAGCTGTGCTATCATTAACAGCTTTTATTCAGTACCTGTAGCCAGTCTGCTCCAAATACAGAAACAAAATTAGCGGCTTTTGCAGAGATTTCAATATTATGCTTGGATTTATTTGTACTACATTAGTCCAGTAAGTGCTATGCTAAAGGCTGTGCATTTGTTCAGCTCTGTGCATTTATTTTCTTGTTCAGTGTTTTTTGTAGCAGATGAGTAAAAAGATATTTATATGGATTCCTTTTTCCTTTGCCTCTTTTTTTAAGTGCCTTCGAAAGAAATTGCATAAGCTTCTGCATTTGCCAAACTGCTCTGATAACCTAAAGTTACTCTCTTTTAGTATTAGCTACTCTGTTTGGGCAGCAAAAAAAATCTTCACCCCAGTTTATTCCTTTCAGCAGCTCATGACTACAGTTAAAGACTTAGCAGTTCTGTTTTTCTAGCCCAAGCGGTTGCTATTCACAAATACCCTTACTAAATAACTGTATTGGCTCCTAGTCTAAGTTTCATACCAGTTCCTGCTGTACACACCTATCTGTTCAAAGTTGATTTCTTGAGGAAGATAGTAAATTATTTATTTGGATTTCTAAAGGTTTAAATACATCATTGAAAGAGACCAATACCAAAAATAAACAAAAAGCAGTGTTGCTGTTTACTGGGTTAAGTTGAACTGGCAGACAGAGTATCTTCTTAGTTCACTTGGTATCAGCAATTGCAAAGGAAATTAAGTTCTGCTTTTATCCATAAGCATGGTTTAATGCTTCTTCAGGCAACAGAACTGACTGAGAATGGACAAAGCTGGACTCTTGCAGGTACCACCAATTTTGCTTGGGAGATTTGACTCTTTCATGAGGATTGCTCTAGCACATAGTGTAGCCACTGCTGTTCTTAAAATAGGAGAAAATGGAACAATTTCTGCAATGCTAGTTTAATAAATTTCTAAGGGAAGGGAATGGGCTGAAGTGTAGATAAAATGATGACAAGAAAAGTGTTAGATTGTGCACAGCAGCTGTGTTGCTACAGGTAATACTATGCTCTGTTTTCTGCCATCTTTCCACAGTGCTTAGTTTTATGTGATAAATTGAATTCAGTGTAACCCAGCCATCAGTCTTCAGTCAGGTCTGTGCCTTTCCAGGAAGTTCTATTTTTCAGAAGTCCTAAGTAGGAGCCACTTGTGGAGGGCATATATATTGTTCAGGAGCAGCATAGAGCTGATAAAGCTGTGTTTCCTATGGTTTTATACCCCTTGCCACCTATGGCTTCCAGCAGCTCCAGCTTACCCTCAGTCCCCCGGAGCACCCCCATCAGGGAGCCATTGCCTGTGCTGTGGCTGCTTTGGAGCACCGTGTCCACGCTGGCAGGGCGGACACCTGCTGGGCACCGTGTGCGGTGGAAGACAAAGTCTCACTCCCCTCTCCATGCCTGTCCCTCTGCCTGAACACAGATTTGTCACAGAACTTGTAGGGGCTTCCCAGGTCTGCCTCTGAATGGGATTCTCCAGCCCTTCTTTTGTTATTTCAGAGTCTTGGTAGAAGGCAGGGTAGAGCACTGATACATTAACATATTCTCCTAGGAAAAAAGCTAAATTACTGTGATTTTTTAAAATTATTTTTCACATTTTCCATGTGAGCAAGTTACCAGGCTGTCAGTTTTAGTATACTTGCCAATGTATAACATATATATGTGATTTTTGTAGGGTGAAAGTTATCTGGTAAATATTTATTAAGGTTCCTTTAAACATGTGTGTTTTAAAATTCATGTGTGACAAAATAACAGACTTGAGAGAAGGCCTTTTTCTTAATTCTTCCGGTATCTTCAGAAACTGATGCCCAGGAGGTTCCCTCAGAATTTCAGGAGATGGTTTTGCAGTGTGAGGGTGTCTGAGCACTGGCACAGGTTGCCCAGGGAGGTTGTAGAGTCAAAGCCATTTGCTTATGGTCCTGCACAACCGGCCCTAGGTGCTCCTGCGTGAGAGTCCTCCTTGACCAGATGACATCCAGAGATCCCTTCTAATCTCATCCATTCTGTCATTCTGTGAAATTTCATTTCTCTACAGAGGTGTTCATGTCACTGCAGGAATCCAAATACACAGAGTTTATTCTCCTGCTGCACGAGATAACTTCATAATACAAGAGTCCAGGACTCCCATGTTTTCAGTTTTCAACTTCAAGAGGGCAAGAACATGAAGAGCTTTTTTCTGTTTACTTTTTGCTGTCCAAAATTGATGTATCTAAAATTGAAGATATGTGTTGAAAATGGCATCTGCTTCCAAGACTGAGGTATAATTAATTTGGAAAATGAACACCACAGTTTACTTCTGGACAGATGGAATTTGGTTAGGCTAATGGGGCCAAGTGTTTAACTGTCTTGGTCAGTGTTTCTTAATGAATGATACTAATTTATGCCAATGGAAGAGCTTATGAATTTAGACCTGTGTTGTTTAAATGGGGAACACACTCATATAACACTAGGACTATATGTGGCAATGACTCACCTCTGTGTGGTGTCACCTGGAGAACGTGTCTGGCTGGTACAGTATGGTACAAACATGGGCCATTCACCTTTCCATGTGGAGCATTCACCTTTCCACATGAAGCCCCCTTCCTCAACATCTGTACAGTTATAAAGTGTTCCAGTGGGCATAAGCGTCCATGTGGCAGCAATCTTTATTAAGGATAGTCTTTTGTCATAGAACAGTAAATTAGATGTTAATGGGAAAAAAAGGCAAGACAAATGCATATCTTCAAGAGTCAGTCAGAAAGGTATAGAAGTATTCTGCAATAAATAAAAGTGTAATTAGGAAAATTAACATGCAAAACAGTTTGTGCTATACATTCTAAATCCTTTCTGATACTCTGAGCAGTGTGGCTCAGGGAGCCACAAAGAGAGTAGCTTCATTCATATCAACAGGTAGATTAGTTAGTGAGAAGAAGAAAAGTGGGTTTACCATCATAAAATTTCTTTAGTAGTAAGCAGAGCACTTGTGTGTGACTGACTTGGTGTCAGCTGGGAGTTTCATTTGGGAAAGACACCTGAGAGCTATCCTGTGCTGACCTCCCAGTGTCCTTCTTGGAATCAGTGCAGTCAACCTGATTACAAGAATCTTGTTCCTCAAGTGATCCATGCAACAAAACTGAGATTCAAACAGGTTTTACATGTACTACCTTAAAGTACTCCAAGAGATGTACATTTATTTACCTAGTCAAAATTAATTATTATTATTTTTATTCTTATTTTAGATACCGAATGTATTTTGGAGCCTCTGTCTCTGCCAGAAAGTCCAGGTGGTGTTGATGCAGAAGAAAGTTCTCTCTATGTGCCTTGTATTTTCTGCAAAGAATGCTATGTCTTAGCAGAACAAAACCAGCTCCTGAAGCACATGATTATTGAACACAAGCTCGTCATAGCAGATGTGAAACTGGTTGCAGATTTTAGAAGGTAAGGGTTATGTCACTTAAAATAAGTGTGTATGTCCACAGATGTTATTGAAAGCTTTGGAAAAGTAGAGAGCATCTTTTTAAAAAGACATTGTGGGAGGATTTCTGCTAACTTTTCTTATGAGCAATTTGCTGCTGGCTGTAAGGTTGTTTCCTATTTCCTTCCCTCTCCCTAGTGCCTAGATGTTGCTGGAACTAGGGAGCTCAGTTTTACAACACATGGCAATTCCTGTGTTTGACATTTTTGTATATATCCTAGGGTCTTCTCAGGTCCTGTCACTAATCAACAAGTTGTGTGCAAACTAGAAAGCTGTTTTTTAGCAAAGCCCATTCCAGACAATCAGCTTTCCTAATGCTGGGATTTTTTTGTGTAGGGCAAGACTATTTCTATACCTGTACAATGTCCTAAGGCTGTGTATTGTACACAGAAGCTGCATAGTACAGGATCTCTCATATTCTGGGATGAAATTTGTTTGTGCTGCTTTAAGGACAGTATTCCCCCATCAAAATCACATTTAATCCTTAACTATGCTTTACAGTACTGTGATCTACATACAACTGTGACTCCTTCTACAGCTGTGTCATTGATCATCTCACCGGGGTCACATTTGGCTTTCTCTCTTAACTTCCTCCAGCAGCTGGCATGGCCCTAGCTGGCTTGTAACTTCAGAGACAAGGTACTTGCTTGTCTTTTTGCTTTCCACAGTAATATATGGGCCAGAAGGAAGGCTAGACAGTACCTGCCAGTCTGTAGATAGTTCTGCTGTAGTATTTAAGTGTTAGATGGATAATTTCTCAACTATAGTGAGTTTTCTAGTAGGTCTTCTGTCACTAGTTGCTCGGTCAAAGTCAAGACCTTGTGTCTATCAAGACTCAAAAAAAAAGAAATAATACAATATAATTTAGGAAGAGAAATGTAAGCCATATAAATCCTTAATAAAATGTATGAGCTTAACATTGCTTAAAATTGAAAACTGATGGTAGTTTTTGTTTGCTTTTCTGCTGAAGGCAGGCAGAAGGAGAATGTACTGTTCTTTGGAAATAGTACTAGTATCTTTGGGTAGGTAAAGGAATCGAAGCTGCTCAGTCATGGACCGCCAGTCCAAGCGTGCTTGGGGGAATTATTTTGCATTAATAGAAATGTATTTTAAAATCACCCCTTCAAAAAGGGCCCATTTAGATTCTTTTTGCTGCTAATGCAATTGGAAGGTAGCCAAATCTCATAGAAAGTGGCCCCAGGACATGAAATCATGGAATTGTTGCTCCGATGTGTTCTTTCTCTGATTTGCTGTATTAGTAAAATAGTTTAATACTACACACAAAAAAGAGAATATATTCTGAAGTGTTGAACTGAGGTGTGGAAAATACAGGGATCAATTCTGTAAAGATAGTATTATTTTTATATTTAGCAATGAGTTACAGCCAGTCTTAGGAATACATTTCTTGACAGAACTTCAAGAAGTGGATAATCCAGAAAAGACCAGTGCTAATGGAAATTTTTTTTCTTTTCTTTTTAACTTTGAAGAATAAACATAAGTTGACATAAGGGCAGAGGGAAGAGATAAAGGGAATAAGCTTCTGCTTCATGACTCAACATGATCATTCGTTCTGTCTCCCTGGAAGTATCACAAGGCATTGGTTTTATCTGGTCATTGATTATTTTGGTTAAGTCTTATGATATGAAATTCCTTAACTGTAGTTTCTGTGACACAGACGGTTATGGGCAGGGGAGTTTTTACCAGTGTTCATTTCTCTCAGTGCAAGGGAGAGACATTTATTAAATGAGCTCTTGAAATGTCTTCATTTGCACATTTATGTCCTAAAAGCTCAAGGATGACTTAGTCAGGAAGAACTACAGTTTTGTTTAGCAACTCTTTCAATGTGCATTACAAAGAGTGGAGTAGGCAGGGGGAGAACTAAAGACTCACCTCTCACTTACTGACATCTGATGATGCTGCTGAAAGAGCCTCAGCCACATGTGCCAGCTTCACTGTGCTCAGCTGTCTGCTACACCAGAGGTTAGTACTCTCCGTGTCAGAGTTAGCAGAAAGAAAGATGTGCTGATTCCTTGGCTGCTGCAGTTGAAGTCCTCAAATATGGTGAGAATGGTAGAGGCAGTGTGAGCCACCATGGGATGTGGCAAGTAAACTTAGAGATTGCACAAGTATTAAAAGCTGCAGCTATTTAAAAATGCTCTCATAATAATGATATGTGATTTTTTAATTATCTTTTTCCTAATTTGGTGGCACAAAATAAGAAGCAGTCATTGAATAGCCTTTACCTTACCAACTCTAATATGATTTATACATAAGTATAATTTTAAGCAAGCACTTTAAGCATTTTCAGATTATTTTTTATAGTAAAATTCTGAATAATTAGCGCAAGAGTTGCTTGGTTCATTTCATCATATAAATGAAGTGATGATTTCTTCTTGGTTAGACAGTAGCTTCCTAGTTCAGTGGAAATCTAATCTCAGTTGTGTTCTGTTGATGCAGCTGTAATACCAACAAAGATTGTCGAGAATGGTTTAACAAACTGTAGTTGATGGGTTAAACTTCCAAGATGTGTTTAAATCTTTTCTTATTCTGTCTGCTGTCTTACCCCCAGGTGTTCAGGGACTTCATTTTTCAGTCTTTCTAGTTGTCTGCCAAGCTACAGCTTTCACTGTAACTCCACAGGAGACCTGCCAAAACCTCACTTTTGTCAAGTTGGAGTTTTTATTGAGTTTCAGCTTCCTGACTGCATCTTGCAGAACACAGAGACACAGAGTACAATATTTTGGGAATTTGAGAATGCTCTGTAATATATCTTTTCAGTAAATATGCATCTGAGTGGCACTTCTGTATGTAGATGTGAACAGGTCACAGTGTTTATGCAAAGCTTGGTGCAAATCTGCTTATTGAGTTCTTCACTTTGACAGCATGGTTAAACCCCATTTAAGTGAAACTGAATTAATTTCATAAAACTGAAAACTAATATGAAGGAAGGAAAAAGGGACATAGGAGTTAAAAAAAAGAAACTAAAACACTTAAGAATTTAGAGCATGAAAAAAACAAGGGCTAGTCAATTTTTTATTAAAAGTTTTTTGGTGTTTCCTTTTTCACTGATCATCTCCCCCTTATTTTTAAAGCTACATCCTGTACTGGAAGAGGAGGTTTGCAGAACAGCCTATCACAGACTTTTGTAGTGTGATAAGAACAAATTCAAAAGCTCCATTAGGTAAGTATGCTGCTTGCTTACTCTCTGATGGGCAGATCATGTGATAATTTCTGGTATATACTGCTATTTTGATCAGCCAAATGTGTCTGACACTAGGTCAGAAAACCACAGAAGTAATGTTTAACTCTTAAGCACATATCTAAACTTACCTTTTCCAAGGATTGCAACACGTGCTTCAGCACTGTGCTGAGTGAGGATGAGATCAATATGTGCTTAAATGTGCTGTGAACAGGGGCCTGTTGCAAATCAAGGCCAGGGAGCAGAGCTGCTCACGTGCTGTCTGGGGAGACGTTGGTACCCACTGCATAAAAAATCAGTGACCGTCCTTCCAAAATGATGAGAAACATTCCCAGTGAGCTGCCTTTTCTGACTTCACCCTGCCCACCACCTGCACTGATGCTACTAATTCTTCTTGGGCATCTGGGCCACAACCTCCCTTCCTTTCCCCTGCCACAGTACTCCCTGCCCCAAGAGTGTCAGGAAATGTCATCTTCACAGAAGCCATACAATTGTGCAGTTTTCTGGGCTCCAGCACAAGTCTGAAACCACAGTTCCCTGTTCTGCTGTGTTGGTATGGTGGCACATTCCATCACAGGGGCAGTGTTGACTGTGTGAAGGAAGTTTTTTTCTCAGAAGCAGCTGATGCATTACTTTGGCTTTCCCTTTCTAACAGAAAAACACAGTTTAACTAAAATAGATAAGAACTTTAGGGCTTTTCTGCATCTTTAATTCTCAATGGAGACCTTAAAAGAGAGGAAACAATGCATACAGCTGGTGTCAGAGATGGTTAGAAAGTGGAAACTTATATGTGTAAAATATATAAGTAGAAATGTAAATTAGGCAAGTCTCAATGTATGGTTCTGAACAGTTGTGTATATCCACAGGTGGAAAAATATTTGATGGTAAAAGGTAATGTGATAGATCAGAGCAAGGGGAGGATAAACCAAATAATGATAGCTACTGAAAACTGACAGTTACTTAGGGAAATAATTGATAAGATAAAATTAAAGGTGATTTCATATTTCTTTCATGCTGACTTTAATCTGTAACCAATATAAATGCTAATTGTTTTATGTATCCAGAAGAACCATCATAAAAATGATGGTAGTGGAGAAAAGCTTCACGCCAGTGAAGCTGGTAGTGGAGAAAAGCTATGCAAGACTTTTGCCTTCATACTCCAATATAAATATGCACAAATATTTAAACATGTTTCATTAAATTATGAAATTAAAGTAACTGACTTTTATAGGTTAAAATCACATTCTTACATTGTTAATATGTTCTAAAGTCTTAGCAAATTATCTGCTAGTAATATTCAAAGCAGCTGCAACTTCCCATTCCTTACTCACACTTTTTAATCTCTTAACAGAGGAACAGGACAATTATTTTCTTTTATGTGATGTTTTACCAGAAGACAGATTACTTAGAGAGCAGCTTCAGCAAAAGAGATTGGTAAGAAATTATTGTTTTTTCACTTTTTAAGGTAAACACTCTAATAGAATAATATATAGTAACTTAGCAGGCATTTTAAAGTGAAAACATTTTTTGCAAGATGGCAAAATTCTGAATTTTTTTAAGCTCATTTCCCTAGCTGCTGCACAACCATACACAAATCCCCTGTTTATCTATTTTTCTGTGGGATAGATTTACAGGTTGTATGTCAGTGTTCCACAGAAGTGGAGAATACACCCAGACACTGAAGAAGGTTGAGTGTGCTGAACATTTTTCTTCTTGCAAGGATCTGCAATGCATTGACACACTATTTTTCATGTAATAATATATATTGAGGGAAATTAGCAAACTAGAACTCGGTGTGCGATACTGTGAGCAGAGAAGGTGATACTTACCTACAAAATCTTTGAGCAAGCTGTTTTTGTGCATTCGCACTCCCTTTCCCAGATTTCATTAATTCACAGTCTCATACTCACAAGCACCATGGTGTGTGAGTGCAGGAAGTCTGGCCAGTATTGTTTGTGTGAGATGCAAAGGACGTGAAATGCCAGCTCTTGAGTCCACATGAACCATTCTGGTTCTTCTTGCCTGATAGCAACCTAGTACTGTGGACAGACCTTGCTGAATTTTAGGTATTGTCAGTTCTGAATGGATGGTCCTTCAAGTTCAACTCATGCTGACCGGCTTCCAGGAGTCTTAGTCCAAATTGTTGGCCAGTGGGGTTTTTTCTGGTTTCTTGTTTGAAATACACATCTGGAGTCTGGTTTTGCTGTTGGGCCAATTTAGAAATTATTGTTACATGGTACACAGCAGCCTTGTTGACAATCTCCTCATGTTAGGATGCAGGGTATTCCGCTGGAAATGCACAATACCCTGTGTCTGTACTGTGAGATGTTAGAGTGCAGGCCTTAGGGTCTTTACATAAATACATTTCTCAGTTTAGTGCTGGCAGCCATGTCCTGAGAATTGTCAACACAGGCCTTTTAACCCTTTGTTATGCTATTTCTTCTGGTATGTTTGTATTACAAGTTTGTTCATACGCAGCATGCAAATAAAGACACGGTTAGTGATATGCATTCAGAATGAAGGAGAACCCTACCAAACCCAAATTCTAGTTCTAGGGAAATTGGGATTGGCAGGCAAAATCCAGTTGGTTCAGTTACTCTGTGAGTGCTATTTCCATTTGCTGGCAACATTAATATTCTTCAGCTTGAAGTACATGACTAGTGAATCCACGGAACTGGAGGAATATGTACATGTCTTACACAGCTTTCTGTAGGATCCCAGCTTCTGCAAAGGAGAAATGTGGTAGTTCTTCCACTGGGGATTTCCCATGGAGTTAGAGTTGCCTGAGCTGAAACCTGCATTCCTATATAGGCCCATTGGATTGGCATGGACTCAAAAAAATAGCTGATGCACTCATGCCTAGCATGCTTCCCTTCCAAAGCTATTTGGGATCAGTAAAAATGGTTTGTATAGATCAGTATTTCACCCTTGACAGCAGCTAAGTGTCTCTGGTATTTGCTGTCTTCTGATCTAGTGGTAATACTTTCCCAAAATACTCACTTAGTCTCCTGCAATTGGCAGCTCAAAAATTTCTGAATACAGCAATATGAGCCTCCAACTCTGAACCCACAACAACTTCCAGGATCCCCACTATCCGCGGGAGTGAGTTGCACAGCTTGACCACACACTGGGAGAGAGCCATCTATTTGGTCCTTTTGAACCTGTCATGTCACACTTGGCAGGTTTTTGTATTAGAAGAGATAGTGAAGAATTTGTCCTTAGTATTATCCAAATCATTCATTATTTGTCTCCTGATTTATCCTTCCATTATGTCTTTCATTAGTCCTGTGCTGGAGTGCACAGTCATGGCAAAGGACAGCAACATCCTGGGCTGGTTTAGGAAGAGTTTTGCAGTCAGGTCAAGGGAGATTATCCTTCCCCTCTACTCAGCACTGCTGAGACCACATCTCAGTGGAGTGCTGGGTCCAGCTCAGGGCTCCCCAGTACAAGAAAAATATAGACTTCCTTGAGTAACTCTGGTGCAGGGTCACAAAGATGCTTAAGGGACTGCAGTGTCCTACATACGAGGAGAGGCTGCGACAGCTTGGACTGTTAAGTCTGGAAGACAAGGCTTGTAGGGGAACTTAGTGATGTATATAAATACTTGATGAATGAAAAAGGAGTCGGATTCTTCTCAGCTGAGCCTACCAACAGGACAAGAGGTAATGGGCATGAAATAAAAATTAGGAAATTCCACGTGAAAACAAGGAAGCACTTCTTTTTTTACTGTGAGGTTGGTCAAACACTAGAGCAAGTTACCCAGACAGGCCGTAAACTCTTCCTCTGTTCAGACAGTCAGAAGAAAACTCAACACACTCCTGGGTAACCAGGTAGAGGTGACCTTGCTTGGGCACAGGGGTTGGACTTGTTGCTCTTAAGAGATCCTTTGCAACCTCAGTGATTAGGTGATTTGAGATTGAGGAATGCTATTTGGTGGTTCTTCACAGTACATCATTACTGCACTTCTTTGTATCTTTTATGGTTTTCAACAATCTTTTTGGGTTTGTGAAAGACACCTTGAATTTTGCATGCAGGCATGCAGTGTCATAATGATATTTGTTTCCCAAGTGTATAACATGTTTTTGACTTTGAGGGAGGAAAAAGGGTTGTGATAGAGCATGCAGCTGATGTTTTCATAGAACCATCTTATTATAAATAATTCCTCCTGGCTGCTATAAATTGGACTGTAATTTTTTGTTTTTTAAAGGACATTTGTTTCTGATTTTGTGGTGTTTTTTACTATGCAGTTCTGTACCGACTAAGCCTTCTCTCCACTGCAGTGCCAAAGGCATGAGGAGTCTGTTGGCAGGTGAGCAATCTCATCTGCTCTGCAAGTAGACATTTCCTCAAACTCTGGAATGAGTGGAGAATTTAACCCAAAGCAAGTGCTTGTTTTGTTTACAGAGTAATTAAATTAGGAAAGAAAGAAATAGGCATTTTATTATGGTGCGAAATAGTTTGCAGTGCTAAATAGTTTTGAATATCAGAATTGTATCCTCAGTTTTCACAGAAGGATTTTGTGAAATTGAGTTGCAGCTGTAGTTGGGGCTAATGGAGTCACTGCTTTAGTTACAGCAATAAAGTCTATTTATTTTTTCATGTTCTTTTACTGCAATCTGAGTGTTGACTTGCAAGTTAAATAGATATTTTGCTTTGTAAAGCCTTTTACCTCCAGACAAGTCCAGCAATTAAGAGTGAGTTGGCAAATGCGCTCATGTGAGTTGCGTAGAATAAAGACCAGAACTATACAACTTTTGGTGATTTTTCTGCATCCTTTGAATCCCAACTGCTGTCTCCAACTGCAAGCCCAAACAAGGACAAATGCTGTCTTTAAAATGTGCTGCCTGAAGCATTTCATTCTGCAGTTTTGAAACTCAGTTTAGGAATATTTCAGGCTGTATTGCAGCAGGGAGCTAGCCAAGGTGGATGTCATGCAGAGACATAATGGTGATTGTGATGTATTGAGAGAGGCCAAGGAATGAGCCTGAAGTAGGTTAGAGAGCACAGCTTGCTGAAATAGCTGACAAGACTGTGAAATATAAAACAGATACAGTCTTTAGGCAAAACACAGTCTTGACAAGGATTTTGTAGTTGTGAAGCACTACCAGGCAAGGAAGTCCTGGCAGCAAAACTAGAGATACATGGAGGGGCAGTGTCAGTATAAGGCACCTGGGTGTTTTCTTTAAATAAAAAAGGAACATCCCCAGACTTATTTTTTTGAAAATACATACTTCCTACAGCAGCACTGACCTTGTCTTGCTGACCTTGTCATGCATACAGCTATTCACCCATCATCTGACTGGTAGTTTTCAGTGAAGGGGCTTCTCTTTCTCCCAGTAAGTAAAAATCCTGAAGAGGAGTCTTCACTAAGACTGCAAGCTGTACCAGCTTCCCAGGAAGAGCTGTTTGTATGATCCCCAGTTTGTCACAATCTTAAACTGAGACAAGGTTCAGGAGGTTGAAGATACACACTGGAAGGGATGGAGATGTTAGTCCAGTTTAGTGTAATGCAACATCAGAAGTGCTTGTGGTATGTGCCACAGCTTCTTACAGAAACTGCCAGGGCTGTGTACTGTATTAGGAAAAAGCCCTCTAGGTTGCCTGCAATTAGCCATGTAGGATTTTGATTTGCCTTTCCATGGGGCGTTAGGTGGTTACCCATAAAACTGCTCACTGATACCAGCGGTAAAGCTGAGTCACAGGTAGAAATATTAAACTGATCCATTTTATACAAAATTATTTAAATCGTTGCATAAGATCTCACTGTGGATTGTATTTGTTTCCATGCACCATGTATATAAAATTAAGAGAATTTTACTGGAACTTAACTGGGACACATACTGCCTTTGGAAAAACTTGGAATTTCTGTGAGAACCCACACTCAAAACATACTAACATCTGGTTTGTGCCAGCAGCACGTTTGAATTTTATATGTTCATTGTTAAAAGTAAGGATAAATATATATAATAAACTTATGGGATGATTTTATGATTATGGTTTTATCTGAATAACTATATCTGTTCCTCTTCATAGAGAGAAATTCTAGAACAGCAACAACAAGAGAGATATGACACAAGTTTTCATAGTATGTGTATGTTCTGTGATCAAGAATTCACAGGAAACAGGTTTGTTTATTGCCCTGTTTGCTTTTGTTTTATTTTTTGATACCCACTCAGCATCTTTGTTTATGTTTTCAATGTTATTGAACCAGTTAATGCATAAGGGTAGGACTCAGAAGGTAGAATGAACTTTAAGTTATAGTTTACGTATTTCTTTCAACTGAAGTGCCATTTTAAATAGCTCCTGTCCTACTTCTCAAACTTTTTTATTTATTCCAGTGCAATTATTCCTACTACATGGTATGCTGGAGTTGAGTGAACCATTTTAAACAGAAATTTTTTTGGCAACTGTTTTAGTGACAAGGACAGCTGTGTAAGCCAGTGTGATGGTTACTAATTTTTTCTATCCAGTTATACATTTTCTTATTTAAAGCTCACCTAACTAGTGTGAATTTGAATATCCAGTGAAAAAGAGGAGAGGAAAATTAGAGTGAGAACTGAGGGCTTTACAGCATCAGTCAAGTGCAAGCAAGAATTGCATTGAAGTGCATGCTCCAAAGAAACTTTGTTTATTCAGAGTAAATCAGTTTCACTTGGAGAGGCTAAGTCTGTTTGCATGGGTAGTTCTGGTAATCAGGAAGGGTAGAAGCACCAGGGGTCATATTCCTGCAGGTCATCCCAATGTTCTATGAGTGTCCCTCTCTGCTGCTTGGTGACAGTAGAGGAACTTCATCCTCTGCTTCCTCTTTGAGTCTGACAGGCAGAGTGCATGTTTGAAAATCATGCCTGGACAATGGTAAAAGCAAGTGTCAACATTCAGATATTTCTTTAGTCCCCAAAAGCAGAAGCTGAGGCATATTGAGAGGCTGGGCACCTAAGGAATTAACTGGTTTATCTCTGTCAGAAGAATATCTTTTATGAATGTCCGATATGTTTATTTGTGTACACTTTTGAGTGCCATTCATGTTGCTAGTTCTTTGTGAAGCAGTATTGATGTAAAAGCACATTGCATCTAAGAATTTCTGCTCTGCTAACCAGCATAGAGATGTATGACAAATGGCTGTTTAGAATATTTCTCAAGAGGGTTGTGTGAAATGTGATTTGCTTATACAGGGTAATGAATGATCTTTGCTAACAGTGAGGGTCAAAATAAACTATACTGTAATTTTCATTTAAAGGATTATATTTCATGCATGTGGATAGAGCAGTTGAAATGTTACTGAACATTCAGCAGAGCTGAAAATAAAAAACTTCCTGTTTCAATTAAATTGTTTTTTTTTCTAGCAGTAGTAGCAAGACTATTACTGTTTATTTAACTTTGGCTTTTATACAGTTTTAGAGTCATTGTTGTATTCTAAATCAGTAATTGAATAATTCTTATATATATATCCAAAAATAAGTGACACTATTTGAATGTCTTTTGTAGATCTGTTCTTCTCAATCATATGGCAAGAGAGCATGCCTTTAACATTGGGCTGCCAGATAACATTGTGAACTGCTGTGAGTTTTTGGCTGTATTACAGGGGAAGCTTGACAAGTAAGTAGAGTTTTGTTTGTTTGTTTTCAATAAACTTGGGTTGTATTTCTTTTAACTTGGAAATGGTAGGTAAAAATTAATTCCACATTTGTGGCTAGTTAAGAAGAAACAAAGAGAGCAAAGAATTTAAGTCCTCTTAGAAGTCTTTTTGTTGACTTATTGAAAGCTAATTCCTAACAGTTAATATATGAAGTCAAGTGCCCTGTTTCAGTTATGTGTTGCACAGGTTGACATCAATAATAGCACATGCCTTCTTCTCATAATTGTTAGTATTAGTGCTCTTTCTCATCACAACAAACTTTTTGCTAAACATCTCTTTAATCACTGAGTACAGAGACCTGGTTCCAGTCTTCATTTGCCTCCATATACTGTTACTGTAGGATGTTCTGTCTGTCCCTTTTGTACTGCTTAGAGAGTAAACCCAGAGCAGAAGGGGATAGATACGTGTTAACTTTTCCCAGAAATGAAGACATATTAAGAATGCCTTTTCTTTTTTCATTGGTATTGCCTAATGCACTGAATTACCATGCTCACTGATAATTTGCAGCTCTACTGTTTATCAGTAGGATCTGAGGCTTTCAGATAGAGGGAGTTTTCTTGAAGCTGATCCTCTCTGTAGTTAATGCACATACTGAAATTGTGTCCAGAGTAGTGAAAGGTCACTCCCCCTACGGCTAAGGATAGACATATTAGCTATGCTAGTAGAATAGTACCTGAGAATAAATTACTACAGGACAAAAGTCTTGTTTCAGGCAAATAAGACTACATTATGTATGCTGACAGAAAGCCTTCCATACTCTTCATGGGAATGCCTTTCTCAAGTAGAGCAAACACTTTGCTGTTAGCAGGTGGAACAAAGCAATTATTAAAATTCATAGATGTATTCTGGCATCAGACCTATGATTCACCAGCAAGGCAATCTTGATTTGAAGTCTGCAGGCATAGGGAGAACTCAAAACTTCTTAAATATCTCAAAAGGCAGAATGATACTGAGAATCCTGAATTCCTGCACCACACAAAACATCAGAGGTGAATCTGTAACCAAAACAGTTTTATGATGCTGATTTAAGGCAGTGCATATACTTCTGTTTTGTTTGAATTGCTCTGGAAGACATACTGTGGTTAAATTCTCATTTGTTAATGAATGTTTTCACCTTCTTGAGTAATGTGTCTATACACCTAAATAATACTTTCCTGTCTATGTATATATATGCATGTACCTATGGGTATGTATATCTATGAATTATATATACTTCTCTCTGTGTGTGGATATGAATTTACTTACAGAATTTTACTTCTTCAGATTTCAAAACCCATTGACCACCCTGGCAAACTTCCATTTACCCTCCCTGTTGATGTAAAAACTTTCTGTTTAGCTAATTTAAATTGTTTCAAAAGAAAAGCAGTATGTTCACAGTTTAGTTTTTTTCAATCTGAATTACAAAGAAACAATTACAGGTGGATTGGATGTCAGTGTAAGTCCATGCTGAGTTACAGAGCTCACACAGTGAGCAGTCAGCAGCCTTTCTGTGCCTATTTTGGGTACTCAGACTTTTCTCCCACTTTGCATATGGGGCAAACAGTAAAATTTTTTGTTATCTATATTTTTCTTTTTTTGTCATTGTTATGTCTGTTTGACTGTGTTGTGATCTAAGATTATCTTGTAATTTTTTTTCAAATAAGCTTTCTGTTTCTATTAGTTTGCTCTGACAATGCTTAGGTTAATCTTATTATATGTAACTCCAGCTTATTTAAGTTTATTATTTTGTGCTATTTTCAGTTTAACATGTTGACCTGTTTACCTTTTCATCTTAGCTTGCAGTGTTTATACTGTGAAAAAGTCTTCAGAGACAAAAACACACTTAAAGATCACATGAGAAAGAAGCAGCATCGCAGAATCAATGCCAAAAATAAAGAATATGACAAATTTTATATCATTAATTACTTGGTAAGTAGTTCTGTGAATAATTAGCAAATTGACTAAAGAGATACAGACATTATCTAGTTAAAAGTGAATAAATCCAAACCAGCAATTAGTATAAAGGTCAAAAATCAAGTGAAGGATTCTTAAGAAGTATGCTAATTTATGGTGTGATATTCTGGATAATTGTCAAACTAAGCACTAGTAAACATTTTTTGTTGAGATTTGATTTTGAGAGATGCTAGAGTGTAGCTTGAAGAGACACTAATCATCATGTCATTAGTGCTCAGTCTCTGCTTTAAAAACAGAAGGGAAAGTGAGATAGAGCAATTAAGTAAATGGAGGTCTAACTTAAAACAAGTTGGCTTTGAGCTCATTTTCTACAAACCTTAAGCTGGAAGTGCTCTTCAGAGGGTAAATTAAATGCAAAGAGGAGGAAAATGAAAGACACGGAGATGAAAGAAAAACAGTTAGTTTTTAGCTTCCAGGTAAGTGTATGTTGCTAAATATTGTTTTATCTCAGACCTCTGAGAGTGTGTGCATGTGTATGTACCAGATTTTCATTTGCTGCCTTCAACTTGTGAATATAGGAACTGCTTCAAAAGTTGCTATGTTCTGTCCCAGAAATAACTATAGTTCACCTGAAGCAGTCTTTGTGCCTTCTACATGTGCTAATATCCAGGTTATAAATAGGCATTCTTGACTGTTTTACCTACTCTTTCCTTTTAATTTCTCTCCATGGGTGTTACTTTAATACTGAGAACAAAAATTTATTTGTTTAATGCTCTGCCAAGTCCCTTCCGCCCAAGACAGAATGAGTTCCCTTGGTGATATTTTATATTTTTCTTCCAAAGATCAATGATCTGAGACTTGGGGTTTTTTTCCTAGATATTCAAATTCACAATTTTGAAAACTGACCTGTATTTGCTGGACAGAGGAAAAAGTTGTGAAGCTGTGTAGGGTAGATGTTTTTAGATCCTCAGAAGAACTGAGCATTTACTTCTCCTTTGGAAGTTAACAGATTTTAATTTAATGTAACTGTTTTAAGTGATTTTAGTAGTTTCTTCTGCTTGTCCTGCACATAATATTGTCCTTCTCTGCTTGTCCTGCATGTAATATTATGTTTTCAGAACTTAGCATCTTTTGAAATTATCTTTTGTCTCTCATTTGCATTCATTGTTAACATTTTAATCTGTTCCATCTTAAATCACGAAATTGAGCTAGATGACAACCCAGAATCTCTGAGAACCATTACGTACTACTTGAGAATTTTGAGACATGCAGGGAGGTCATAGCATGAATACAGACACAATGGCTGTGTCATGTTAATAAGCAGAATATGCCAAAGTAAATATAACAGCAAGGCTAATATTCACATATCTAACCTCTTTTCTCCAGCTGCTCCAAAACTGGTGGCCTTGCCCATGCCTGTCACCTGAGAATGGACAATGGTCTGTGGTCTGTGTGCCTCCTGACCCACATGCAGGCGTGGTCTGAGTGATGCTGCTTGCGTGGCCACAGACCATGCAAACTGTTTCACAGTCAGGGCCTTGGTCCCCTTTGCCTGCAGCTGGGATTCTGGCCAGGACGTGGCAGGGTGCCTTCACATGCCAGCCTGAACCAGCTCAGGTATTGGTCACTGAGTAGCATCACTCAGACATGTATTCTTTCATGTTCTTGAAACTACAGACAATAGTAAATAAAACTCAAATAAGCTACATCAAACCACCAAAATGTTTAAAATTGGGCAGTGGGTACTGCATATGCAAGATCTGTGCCAGTACATCTTCTGGGACATACTTGAATGATCACAATTCTGTCTTGCTCTACATGCTCTGCTACAGCCATGTTGTCTTTCCACACATTTTCAGTTGTCCACACTACAGTCTACTCAAGGGACTGTTTCTGCTCAGCCTTTCTGATCCTTCAGACTATACCCACATCAGAATTTCTGACATTCCTTCTTTTAAAGAAATAATAAAAAAACAAATGAAAGCAGTCTTAAACACTTATAACATAGTTCACTATAAAATGTATGTTTGTACACAGGAAATTTTTAGGAATGTTCCTACATAATGGAAAGAGTTTGCTTTCCAAACAGACTTTGACAACCCCTTTTTTCTGCACAGAGACAAGAAGACTAAAAGGAAGAACCTCAGTTTCTTCACTAGGAGTTCAGTAGATTGGCCTTTACATTTTAAGGAGGAAATACTCTGTAGAGCACATACACACTCTACAGTAGGTTATATTAAATGTGATAGGATGGATTTTTTTCAAGCTGCATCTATATTAAGTAAATTCTAGATGTTATACAAGATCTGCTTTTTGTAATGGCTCAATGTAGTGATTTTGCGTCCTCTCCCCTAACACCTTTACAACTTACCAGAATTTATTTTTTAATGTATACTATCAAGATTTACTCATTTTTATCAATGAGTGTTAGAGGTCTGTGCTTCACATTGCTCTGAATGTCCAGGGGCTTATACTGTTTCAAATACACAAACATGTTTTACATATCGTGTCTGAAATGATTCTCCAGTGGATTTGGAGGTCCTTTGTCTGTATTGTGTAAGTGTGGAAGATTATACCAATCCTACAGAATGGCTTGAAGTGTTAATTCAGAGAGGTGAACTGGTACTGGAGTGCAAAGAACTCAGCAACAATGTATCCATGATATATAGATGTAGAATTCCTGATTTTTCTTTTCTTCAAAAAAAATCTTCCAACCTAATTTCCTTGTTTCTCTGTGTGTATTATCCTGTGGCCTCATGGCACACCTTGCACAAAGAGCCAAGTAAAAATTGAGGGAAGAACTTTGTAATCTGTGGTGCTTGCTGGAGGCTATAAAAGAACAGAAGGAAGTATTAAAACTCTCTTATTCCCAGAGGAACTGAGGCAAACCCAGACTGACAAGGCCTTCCTTTCTGTATTTACCTGATTGTTACCAGCAGCACTTCTAGGTATAGAGTATCCTCTGTAGGAAGCCCAGATGTCTATTTTCAAATTGATTAATGGCATGTGTCTACAGTATGTAGCATCAGTAAATTAATGCACTTGTAACTAAACTAGGCAGCTGAGAAATGGTACCTGCTACATACTAGAAAACTTGTTTCATAAAGCCTTTATTTTCCTCAAAAATAAAAAGATGTTTTCTCCTTATTGCCAAGCTCTAGGTTGTTACTATTATCTGCTGGGGAGCAGGGGAACAATATTTTTTATGGGAGTCACTTATATTTAGCCTCTTTTGATTTACACGGTGTGTATTTTGTAAAACAGTAAAGGGAAACCCTTCATAAGTTGGTGACAATTCAAGATTTAGTAAAATCCCCCAATTGGGGAATGCTTCATACTGAAATTCATCCAATGTGGAGTAACTACAGTTGGGGTAAGGCTATCTCTTCTTCCTGTTAGAGCATCTCAAGTTCTGTAGCAATATAAAGCAGATAACATAACTCAGATGATCACAGCAAAACAGGTGAGAAGAAGGGCAAGAGAAAATTTGCAGAGGAAATCAACATATGTTTGGAGTTTGTGAGCTGCTCGGGCTTGGCTCTCCATTTGCATGTAGTTTGGGAACTGCTCTTTAGGGAACACTGCTTGAGATACCAGCTGCTGTTTCTAGTTTCTCCCAACTCTGCACTTTTTTTGAAGCTAGGATGTGTTGCCTCAGTGAGGCACACAGACTTTCTTCCTGTAGAACTGCACTCAGGTTGCAAGGGTAAATTGCCAGTGAGGCTTTTCATCTCTGTGCAATTAGACTACATTTTGGAAGAGGAAATAATCAAACCACACACATTTGCATGTTCTCACTTTTCTATAGCATTATCCTCTCTGTGAGGTACAGAGAAAGTGTTTAAAAGAAAAAGTTGTTTTTTCTTGAATATATAGCAAGGCCTTCAGGGTTTTTTAATTATGCATTTTCTAGTGTTTGAACTATTAACAATGTCAAGTCTCATTTTTTTTCTCTGGTTTTGTTAAGAATTTCTTGGGAATCTCTAGAGATCATTCCTGGCAGCTCTTGCAGCTTGGATGAAAAAGCAAAGAAAATTGAATACTTATCAAAGGCACCCTTGATCCCAGATGCCCATCAAGATGGAGAACTGAAAAAGTGTTAAAAAAAGCGAAACAAAACAAAACCAAAAAAAAAAAAAAAAACAAAACACCACCTGAAGGATTTTTAAGAATGTTTCAAAGAACTCTTTTCCACCCAATTGCTCAGATTCAGTCTCTTGGCACTTTCATCACAGTGTTCCTAGTTATCCGTTCACCATGCAATTTTCCAGTGATACAAGACCTGGTTAGCTTTTCGCTTTTTCCCTTTTTTTTTTTCTCCTGTGAATATAAATAGATGAGGGAAACAGAGACATCTTACAAGCTCCCTCTCTGCCTTCTTCACAGAAACACCATAAAAAACATCAGCAATAAGGAAGCTCGGGCATGTTTTTTCCTGTTCACCTTCAATTAAAAGGTGAAGCTTAAGGCTGCTGTTTTGAACATACTCTCTGATGCTGATATACTTTGAGCTGGTAAGGGGAAAAATGCTGAACATTCGTCTTCATTTTGCAGTTGTTGTGAGCCACTATCTGCTCATTAAGGTGTTAACATTAGCAGACATAGGAAACCAGTGTGCAGCTGGGAGAACATGTGGTGAGAGGTGTTAATGGCTTCGTGATATCTCACAGTAATGGTGACATTAACGAGTCTGCCCTCTCACTCAGAGAGCTTACACACTACCATGTAGTATCACTGAATTAATTACAGAATTTCCATTCTGTAATATACGATGACATTATGTTTAGAGCTGTCTAGGGACAATTGTTTATCATTTTCCTTATAGACACTAACAACTTTAAAAATTCTCATTAAATTCTTAAATGATGGATATCTTTTCCTTCTTTTTCCAAACATCCATAAAGGTAATAATCATACCTGTTACCAAGGATGCTATTAAATATATTTATTAGTAGGAATATTTTAATAAAATCAATTAAAGGATTGTCTTTTTATTAGCTGGTTTTTTTTTTATGTAGACAAGATTGTCAACTATAATCTTTGTGAATCCTCCACAGCCATCAAAAGTATGGGTTCAAAAATACTATTCTGATTACTGGTTAGTTTGCTTGGGTTTATTTTTAAAGACAAGAAGAATCCCAGGAAAGAAAAGCACTAGCTTAAGATCACTGCTGGTATTTCAGTAGAGCCCTTCAGCTTTTTATTGCCTGTTATTTATATCTCAGTCATGCTGAGAGTGCTTGCCATTGTGCTGAACGCTGCACAAATGTATTGCGATATACTTCATGCTGAAGGTCTTTAAGGTATAAATAAACAACACAAAAAGTAAAAGTAGGAACAGCACCCTGGCTCTCACTGCCTTTCTGGAGCACTCTGTAGTTAAGTTGACACTGTGTTTTCACTGGCACAGCCTTGAACAAGGCACAGGCACTGGCTGGTGCAGCTGTGCCTGCTGAAGCCTCCGGTGGGACAGCTGCCTTAAGCAGCACGTGCTGCTTGAAAAGCAAGGTAGGCAGACTGGACTGAACAAGTGTGAGGGCAAACTTGAGATAGTGGTAACATACCCACCTCAGGAACACTTTGGATGTGTTGTAACACTGGTTTTCCTGCGAACTCTGTGCCAAATCATCTTCCTCTCAGCTATAGTGTGGGAAGTGCCCTGTTAAAAGATGAAAATAATTCTTACTTTAAAAATTCTTACTAAAGCAGTGCTGTACATTTTACTCACAGCAATACTGAAGTGATCCAAAATAAGATATTGATTGTGACTTCTGAGATGTTCATTCAGTTCCGTGACAATGTGTGATGAGAATCAGGAAATGTTTTTTTATTGTCTTTTCTTCTTTCCCGCCAGGAATTTGGAAAGTCCTGGGAGGAAGTGCAGTCAGAGGATGACCGGGAATTACAAGATAACCTAGAAGAGTAAGAGTTACTTATGTACCCATTACACAGACTTGCAGGACCATTATTTTTTGAAGTAGTTGCAGGGAAAATACTGTGCACAGTTAGCACACAGTTTAAATTCATTTAAGTCAATCAAATAACTCCAAATTGTCCTCATTAAAAACACTTCTCAGCAATGAGAGCTGTAAACTTCATATTTCAACCTCAAGCCTGTTTTTTGTTTCCCTAGAGCTCAAACAAGAGCCTTCTGGGTTTGTAATGATGTAGATAAAATGCATTATTATTTACTTTTGCACCAGAAAACAGTCAAACAGCTTTTGCTCAAATTTAAAAATCAAAAGTAAGCATCAAAAGTGTCAGTATGAAGAAATAGTGTGGAAAAATTGATAAAAAGGTAATAACTAGAGATTAAAGAACGATTTCATGGGAAGCTTCTCAGCAGTGCTGTTGAGGGCAACGTCCACCTCTTCTGCATTCTTCTGTGGCCCAGGCCCTCAGATCACTGCAGAGGTGATTTCCTTGGCCATAGAAAATTGAATAAGCAGGAAGAAATTTATGGGTATCAAGGTCCCTGATCTTCCTGGTTGTCTCTGTGACTTGAGGTTAATTTTACTTTACCTGGTTGCAGTAATAGTTCTATCTCTCAGCAGTACTAGGATTGAAATGGATGTTTTGGTAAACATCTGTGTACTTGTCTAAATGTAGCATAAGTGAGTAACTAATATTTCATAAGTAAATAACACTTAGAGATAGCTCTGCCTGATGATTATGACTTTGGCTAATGTATTGAAAGATTAGAAATGTATACAAGAATTTTAAAAGACCTTAGAAAAATAAATACTGGAAGCAATATTTAATGACTTGCCAAACTGGATAGAAATTGAAGTTAGTATTCTGTATATTAGTGCAGACAGTTTCAAGTAGGATTAAATGCCTGTCTGCATAGAAATTACCCAATATTAACTGCTCAGTTTTTCTCAAATTTGTAATTTTTTTAGACTCTACAGCAGATTGTAATCATGTGTCGAGCTATAAATCCACACTGTCTTTTCCACCCCTTTAAAACTCAGTTTCTCTGGATTTATTTCTAGTGTTGTGAAAGCAGAATCTGAATTGCCCTTTCTCAAAATGTCTCTTCTCTTTCCACAACTAAATGAATCTTTTTGACTTTTATTCATAAGAGATTGGTCTGACTGGGAAGAGCATCCTGTATGTGCAGTTTGCCTGTTTTGTGAACAACAAGCAGACACCACAGAAAAACTGTATCTTCACATGCAGGTAAGACCTCTTTTAAATAACAGTTTTTCATCACTATGGAATTAAAAATTGTGTTTGTAACATCTTTATTAAGGTCAAATCACCTGCTGCATTAAAATGTCCTCTTCAGCACAGAACTAAAGTACTACATGCATCTCCATTATCTATTCTTTAAGTCATGCAGAGAACTCAAGCTTTACAGTAAGAGTATGACTGGCTATTACTTGTGAGTATACAGACTGCTACAGGCAGTAAAGAAATGGCATCTTTGATATCATAGTGGTTTCATGATTTAATATATTTTATTATAGTTAGCATCTGTGTTTCAGTTTCAATAAACTATTTAACAGTATTAAATATGAATGCAAAAGTCTCTGATGAACCAAAACTTCTGGGTTTTTTTTTCATGCATTCATTTTTGTGTGTCTATATATGTGTATGCCTGTGTCAGCCCATGAAAAGCTGAGTTGTTTTTAACTTGGACTAGTAGTAGAAGTAGAAGTAGTGGAAAATAAGATCTTTTTTCTTCCCGTTTTTTTTCCTCCAGAAATCACATGGATTTCACTTTCCTAAAATAAAGTCAGAGCATGGTGAGTAAGAGGGGCTGTAATTTTCAGCATTTGCCACTAGTGTGGAGAAAACCACATCATAAGAATAGTGGAAAACAAGTTTATCTGTTTTATTTTTGCAGAGACATTTAACTTTTCCATTATGGAAACTGTTTCTGCCAGCTTACAAAAGCAAGCCAAGAACACTTTATTTTTATGGAACTGTTGCTACTGCCAAGGATGTGTGCTATTTTCTTTAGACCCATTGGATTGTTTTGCAGAGTAGCTTTTACAAATACCTGCTCTATGAGTTCCAGGTATGGCTGCTGGAGACTTGGAAGTATTATTATTTTTATTACTATTTTTGTTTTTATTATTGTTATACCTGTTAATGCTTGCTTGCAAGCTAGGAGCTTTGTTTGGCCAATGTTTGCTTTGTGCTGTAGAGTAGAATCATTTAGGTTGTGGAAGACCTTGAAGATCATTGAGGCCAACTATTAACCCAGCACTGCCAAGTCCACCACTAAACCATGTCCCTGAGTGCCACATCTATATGTATTTTAAATACCTCTAGGCATGGTGATTCAGCTGTTTCTCTGAGCAGCCTGTACCAGGCTTCACAAGCCTTTTGGTGAAGAAATTTTTCTTAATATCCAACTTAAATCTCCCCCTATCACTTGTTACTGGGAAGAAGAGACTGACCCCTACCTGGCCACAGCCTCCTTTCAGGTAGCTGTAGAGAGTGATTAAGTCAGTCTGGAGCCTCCTCTTCTCCAGGCTAAACAGGGGGGCAATCCCTGCTCTGGTCCTGCTGGCCACAGGATTGCTGATACAGGCCAGGATGCCATTGGCCTTTTGGCCCCTGGGCACTGCTGGCTCATGTTCAGCTGCTGTCACCAGCACCCCCAGGTCCTTTTCCACTGTGCGGCTTCCCCCAGCCGGTAACGCTGCATGGGGTTGTGTGACCAGTTGCAGGACCCAGCACTTCTCTTTGTCAAACATAATACACTGACATCCTGACCTAGGCTCATCTCTAACGGGCCTGGTTTTATCCCTTACCCCCTACAAATCTAGTTTGAAACCGTCTCAGTGAGCCCTGCTAACTCCTGTGCAAGGATCCCTTTTCCTCTCTGAGACAGGTGTACCCCATCTGGCACCAGCAGGCCTGGGGTCGTGTTGACACACCCGTGATCCAAATACCCCAAATTCTTCCAGTGACACCAGGCCTGAAACCAGGTATTGATCTGCTGGCTCTTCCTGTTTCTTCCCTCATTATTCCTTGCAACTGGAACACTGCTTGTGCTCCTGATCCCTTAAGCAGTCTTCCCAAGGCCCTGCAGTCTCTCTTGATTGACCTAGGACTTCTTGTTGCAACTTTATCACTGCCCACCTGAAAAATCACTAACTGATAATTACTCATGATGGTAGGAAGGTTTCTCATCATACATTTACCCTGAGTCCCAAGGAGGCAGCAGACTTCCCCTAAAAGTGAGTCTGGTTGGCATTTTGGCCTTCGTTCCCTCCAGCAGGGAGCCATCTGTGACAATGACCTGTCTTTTTTTCTTTATGGGAGCAGCTTTTTTGCAGGGCATAGGCTTACTTAACCCGAGTGGCACCTCTGTGCTTGGTGAACCATTGTCCTTGTGACCCAACCCCACTGGGTTCCACTTGCAGGGGCTCTCACCTGTTACCCCTGGGGAGGCAAGGCAGTCACAGAGGAGACAGGTCTGCTGCACCAGAAAGGGACTTGTCACCACTGCCCCTGTCCCTTAAGTCACTGTGCTCAGGCAGGCAGAGGGAGGGCAGGGAATCCTCCAAACCAAGCATCCTGTCTACCTGCTGGGCCTGTCCCAGGGAAGCCAGGATACAGTGCCCATAGTCAGTCCCTCTCTCATTTCCCAATGTTCTTCAACCTACTTGCCTCCTCCTGAAGCTCTGTAACTAAGCCTAAAGACAGACTGAGAGGAAGGAAAATGTTTGCAGTTTTTGCACTAAAAGAAGGATTGGTTTCCCAGCAGCTAGGAATAAATACTTACTCAGTTAATTTGCTAAGATACAGAATGCAGGCAGTACTGTCTTCAGTAAACTCTCATCAATCCTTATGCTTAATCCAAGAAAGCATTTTTAAATTAAGACTTATGTTGCCCAAGTATTTGTTCACTATCATCTCTCCCAGGTATGAACTTCTATCAGCAAGTAAAGCTAGTGAATTTCATCAGAAGAGAAATCCATCATTGTCGTTGTTACAACTGCCAGGAGAAATTTGAATCCAAAGAAGGATTAATAAGTCATATGGAAGAGACCAAACACATTGCATTCCTGCCAGCCAGGTCTACATGGGATCAACCACAGTAAGGGCAAATACACTCCTTCCAGCATTTTTACTTTTACTCGATAATTTCTGTGAAACAGTAAGTTGAAAGTTCTGGGGTTTGCAAATACAACAGTGCCCTTAGCTCCCTAACTCTAGTGGCCCAGATAAAATAATAAATGGTCTCAGAACTACTCAGAATTAGAAATGTCTGTACAGTCTGAAGATAAAATGATACTGCTCTTCTAGTTGCATCCAGTTGCATCTAGTTGCAGTGTTCCTGTACATGGGATTTTCACTTTCAAGTCACTATCCTAGAGAAGTTTGTTCTAGTAAAATTGTTCTAGAACCAAGTCAAACCCCTTCTTTTGCATGGCTAATGTAGATATATGCATGATGTCTCCTAACTTTAGCATCAAAACAAGTTGGTCGTTTACACATAGTTTTTTCCATGGAAAATAGAGAGACAGTGTAACAAAACACTGGTTCAGACTCTAAGTAGGCTCTGTGGGTCCAGGAATTATGCTCTCTACCTGGTGGTAGAGCACAGGGAGTGTTCTAACTCAAACACCTCAGTCCAGCATTTGTTGAGGGACAAACATGGATCTGTAGTCTCTTTTGTAATATCATATGGTTGAAGAAATAGGAGGAAGGGCTCATCTGTTTTCAGCTCTTCTCTATGACTCTTCTACACTGTGCATACCTGCACTGTGCTGTTGATTTTTTGGGTGTGCTGTTTACTGTCATTCCAGACAACCAGACTTGCTCGTGTTTCCTTTTTAGAATTCTTGTCTCAGCCTCTCAAACAAAATGTGTGACTGTCTAATAATCATGTTTTGTTGCTTTCAGGTATTATTTTCCTACCTATGAAAATGATACACTCCTGTGTACACTGTCAGACAGTGAAGATGCAAAAGCTGAGGATCAAAGTGAAGAAGTGCCTGTTGTAAGCGAAGATATATCCAGTCTGAAAGCTCTCAAACAGAGCAGTGTTTTAAACCAGCTTCTGTGTAAAGAGAAAAAGAGTCAGGAGAAATTTTGACCTGGAAGTACACTGGCTGACCTTTAATGCTTTTTCTGCAAGACAAAAAAAAAAAAAAAAAAAAAAAAAAAAAAAAAAAAAGAAATTATTTCAGTACTTCTGGAATATAGTTAAAGTCACAAATGTTATCATCATGGGACAAATATTAAAAAGTGAATGCTGAATAAAAATTTAAGTGTTAACTTTGTTGGTATATCTTCCTTTAAATTTTAGCTTCATTTTAAAATTGAATGTTCAATTTTCTGCTAGGATCTTCAAATACCCTTTGTGCATTAGTGTTATTTACAAATTTTCTTATCTTTTTTTAATTTTTCCTGAATTAATCAGAATATGAGTTCTATTTTAAGACCACCTTGTGAAAGGTGAGAACAACTGAGACAATGTTTAAAGCCAGTGAGGAAATCTTCTGTGTGTTATTGCTGTTAGAGAGCAGACAGAAAATGTAATTCTTGATGTGGTGTGTGAAGGAAATCTTTCTCATTTTTACCTTAGAACTTTTGGAAAATAAAAATAAATCTGTATATCTCTATCATTAATCATCAGTATTTAAAACATATGGTGTCTATTCTCAAAACTAGCTCAGAAACATCAGTAAAGCTCTGCCTGCCCCATGAATATCTGACTCCATGAAAAGTTGCCAATCTAAAGTCTAATTATTATAGGAATAATTGCAATATTGGTTGCATCAAAAATCCAAATAATTTGAAGTAGATTTCTTGTATGGTTATGAACTGAGATGTTAAAGAATGACTTGGGGAATTGCAGACACATAATCCAAATGAAATCCTAAAAATGTCAAGTCCAGAAAAGCTGCCATATTTCCTTTTCAAGTTCTCAAAGTGGCAGAAGGTCTTCAGCAAGTCCAGAAAGAATCTCAATCTTGATAGAGTAAAGCTGCTCAGAGCATAGGTCGTGCTAGGATGAGCCAAACTAAGAATTCCTGAAATGTTAAATAGTTCCAGAATTCAGGTTTAGCTTTCTACAATATGTATAACCTCTCTCTAAAGTTTTAGTACATTCTTTTTCTTTATTCAGGTCAGTGTTAGAGCACTGGCTGAAAGAATTGAAGTCTTGGCTCAGTGCCCTTCCTTGCCTGAGAAGATTCAAAGCTGCAGCTTTGCCTTTGCACAGCCCTCATTACCTGAAATTCCTTGCTATCGATAAGAGTTGTTGTTTGTCTTTATACGGTGATTGTGAATTATAAAGCAGTCCCTGGGAGCAGGGGCTAAAGTGCAAATCTTTAGCCATGTTCTGCTAAGCTTCGCTGTCCCACCTAATTCACCCTGCAATCTTATCTGCATCAGTTTCTTTTAATTTGCATTGAACTGGTTTTCTCCTGCCATCACATGTCACCCTCTAGCACCTCTCTTTGCTTTCTCTTTCATATTTTTCTTTGGCCTGGGTGCTCTGGAAATAAGGTAGACCAACAGGATACTGAAAATGCACTGAGTAAGATAGATCAGACACATAACTGCAGAGTGAAACAGAGGCAGAAGCAGTATCTGACTTGTCAAGAGGAAATGGGATAGAAGAAGTGCAGCAGATGCTGAGAATACAGACAGAAAAAGGGGACAGTTGTAGTCATACGTTTGCATTGGTACAAAAATCTAGGAGGAGCAAGCACAAGCCCAATATTTTTGAACTAAAATGTCCTGACCATCTTAAATAAGCTACAATTTGTACTTCTTGCATTTGTAAAATTCTTAATTTCATACAGCAATTGCAATGGCTGTTGCTGCTTTTTTTTGCCCCCTAATTTTCTCCAGGCAGTTATTTTCTTCCTAACTTAGAAATTGATTTCAGTCTTTGCTTTTTAGTCAGATTCTTAGCTGAGGGAATAAGAGTTAATGGGGCTTGCATTAGTGATGTGTGTTGAGCAGTGGAAAAAATCAGCAAAAGAACTATGGCAGCAGCACACAAATGAGTTTTATGGCAAGCCCATCTCAGGAGGGCACTTTAAGGGAAACATAAAATTTTCCTGATACATAATAAAGTGAAATTGCAAAACATTTCCTAATCATAAGGAATGTGATGCTGAGTCATTCAAATCCCTACAAAATGAAAACAATATGAAATGACTGCTGTTCTGGTTCTAAGAGAAATTTGAAAAGGCAATGTTTCCATGCAGTGTTAAGAGACTATCTAAAGAGAAATTGTATAAATACCACAGATTGGTTGTCTATTTTGAGTAAAGAGAAAAAGGGACTTAGGAAGAACAGTGTATAACTGTTCACTGGAAATAGCAGGAACATGAGGAATCAGACTAGGGTTGAGCTTGTTACTTCACTTATGAACAGGCAACAAAGTAGATTTAAGTCTTTTGTAGGATCACAGAGAGGGTTGGTTATGGTTTCTAGAGTAAAAATCAAGCATTTTCATTTAGCACAATGATGCTTGTCATTTTGCTGGAGATACTTATTTCTTCATATAATGCTCACAATTTTCCCTAGGCATTCTTGTCTTCTTATCTGTTTTAAAACTAAAGCTATTTTTTGTCACAAATAGAGGACACAGTAATGACTGCATACAGTTATTAGGGGCAAATATGGTCTTCTAAAAAAATACTATTTTTGGAAGCATTGCAACAAAAATAATATAATAATGCCATAATTCTTGGAGTGGACAGAGTTCCAGCTGTCCACTGGATCCAGAGATCCAGAGTCAGATCAGGAGAATGAGTACTTCTAATTGGTATGAAAAAATCTATACTAGTTTAACTCCAGTGAACATTTCTTACAGTAATTTTTCTCAGCCTAGAGCTGGATTCCTTATACACATTCACTTTTCTGTGTCTAAAGCCAAATTTAGAAGGACCTGGGTTAAAGGAAGAAAAATGCTTGGGTCCAGGTGAATGATAATCCTTCCTGCGCTTTTTACAAGTATGTTAATTATGTCTTTGATGCTTCTCCACACTCAGTTTAGTGTGACAAGTCTGTGGAGACTTAATCTGACTTAAGGAGTTAATGGTTGTTGGCTTCCATTTAAGACACTGTTTTCTGTTTCTGTCTACATTTGCCTGGCGTACTGTGAGAGCTGTCAGTGTCTTCTCTTAGCTGGCTAAATGGTGCCTGATGAGAGAAACACCAGACTAAGTCTCTGAAAAGTCTCTCTGCTGTTGTCCTTTCTCAGTGTCATTGCTGCCTCTGAATTCCAGTCAGATCTCTGCTAGCAAGTGAAGTGTTTGTTACAGTCTCTCTCTCTTCTTCTTCCATTTAATGGTGTTTGACCTAAATCTGAACTTTGAGTGGAAGTAAACAAGATTGCCAGTGTTCATTCTCAAATTCAAGTCCACAGCAGATAGTGGACATAGGCCTTGTCATCATCTACTGTCTACTGCCAGTGAGCAGCAGCAAATTTCCTTGCTTTTCTCATGACTTCATGCTGTATTAAGTGGTCTTGCATTATTTGCATTTTATTTAGATATATACAGAGGCCAAAGAGAATCAAAGATCCCTGGAGAAAAGCTGTATTTGACATTGGCAGCATGAAAAATACTTTGTTTCCCCAGGAGGTTTTGCTAAGTCAGGATACTTTCTGAAGCTTAGTTACAATGCAACAAGTGAAGCATCTGTTGGTCAAATTATGCCTTCATCTATTTCTGCCAGGTATGTCAAACTTGGTTAGGTAACAATTGTCACATGCAAGAGGTGATTTGTAGCCCTAGAAGGAATTACTGCTTCCATGCAGTAGTCATTGAAAATCAGCTGCTGTAGAAATACATGCAGCAGTGGTTGCATGTAAAATTAATCCCTTTTTTATGAGGAGTCAATGAGCTGTTCTTCCAAGTGCAGTTTTTTTCCTTTCTGTAGGAATTTTTCTCCTACTAAGCTGTGCTCAATTTGACTTCTTCCACCAGGAAGAAATTTTTAGTTGCTTCTTGAATTGGATTTTACATCTTTTGCCAAACTCTTGCTCATGAAGATGCAGACAAAGTAACTATTTTAGTGATTAACAGGTAACCATTTAGTTGAATTCACATTTGATATTTTACATCCCTGATAAATTCACTCTCTCCCTAAGAAGAGCTGGGAAATTAAGGATATTTACAACTAAAAATACATCAGTTGTTTTTGCATAAATTTAGATAGAAGTGTTTTTCTTCCACAAATGTACCTTCGAACACAATTCTATCTGGTTTACGATCTTGAGACTGAAAAGCTGGCTACATGTAGATTACATATGGATCTAATGTCTAGCCTTCATTATAATCAATAAATGTAGTCTGTGGATCCTAGAGTCATTCAGCTCACCCTAAAGAAGTGGCAGTGACAGATTTCTAGTGTTACTGCTAGAACGCTGATATGCTGCAATTGTAATTCTCAGTATAAACAAATGCTTAAAAAAATCACATTCTGATGGTGTCATGCAACGCATTTGTCTGTCACATCACATCTCATGAGTGTGTAGTGAAATCCCTCAGAATAACTCAGGTAGAATTGGTATCACCTCCAGCCACAGCTTCATTGAATGTCAGGAGATTTACTTTTTATTTCTATGCTTTCTGGAAATATCAGAACAATCTAGGAATAAATAATGCAGGAATTGCTAATTGCTCATTAGGGAGTCTGTCTTTGTAACCTGCCTGCACAGGTTTGCAGAGCCAAGCACTGCTTTAACCTTTAGGTGGTTTTACATTTAGGTTTCCAGTTGTACTGAGGTCATTTTGTTACTTTCTGATGTGTATCTGTGTCTTCACACCACTTATGGAAATATTGCTATGGATCTTCACAAATATTTGACCTGTTGCAATAAACTGGTTTTTGTTAGAATCTAGGTAAAATAAAGAGCAGATAAGCAAGGATGGAGCTTACCATTTGTGAAGAAGGATCATGAACATGTGACAATGTATTTTTACAAACAGTGATTTGCCATGCATTCTTCGACAAATATTGTTACTTCCCTCTGCCTCAGTTTCCTAAACAGCAAGACTGTGATTATATGATAACAACTACTAGGAAGAAAACCACACATGGAAGATAGGATTCTAATGTATGCATGCAGCTTATCTGCATTAGTTGAGCTTTCAAATTTGAAATATTTAGTTCAGAAGGTGACTAGATCACAGTCAAAAGGTTTACTCAGAAGAAGAAGAAACTTAATATTGCAATTACATTCCCATAAGGAAACAAATGTTGAACATTTTGAAAATTACGTTTTTTAAAAGAAGGGTTAACTTCCAAATCAGATTTTCAGAATATTTCTGATTTGCCTTCAATTGAGGTTTTCAAGTAGAGTGCATATATTGTAGAAGATCCTCTGCTTTTAGTCATGTTACAGATCTTCCAAGTGTTCAGTGGCATACTAAGGAAAGTTGTTTTCCTGTAAGAAAAAAATTACTCCATAGCGTAGAGTACTGATGGTTGGCATAGATGAGAGATGTCCATGCTAGTCTGATCTAGCCTTAAAAGGGATAAACCCATGAGTTTGCTGAGATTAAAGAAAGAAAATATATTGCAAAATGCTGTGCATCCCTTAATTCATTTAATTGATCCATTGCTTTACAAACAGTCTCTATTTTAAATCCTAGCTCTTTAAGAAGGTTTCAAGTGAAGGTTTAATATTTTTCTCAAAAAGTATACACATAAGGTAGGTAAGATTTCTCAGATTCACTTGAGCTTGTGCCTTGCCTTTCCTTCAGTGTAGGAAAGTCTCTGATTAAGACAGGACTTCTTTTCAGTATTAGAGCTGATACTTGGATATTTTCTTCTCAAAAGTTGCTGCAATGGTACTTTTGTTCATATTGTCATCTTTACCAGAGGGTCGAATTTTTTAATTTGCCTTGAGCTACTCAGACAAACAGTAACATTTCAAGCAATCTGTGAAAGGACTGATGTGGGGTCTCTGCTTCAATGCAACAGTGTGGACCATTTTCCCACTGATGCTGGATTGTCCCTAGGGATCTTTAAAGATGAAGGAGATGTGGTTCCTTCTGCCTCCTAGACTTTGGTGACACTGGGAAAGTTGTTTAAATGCCCCTAATGACTTATTTGAAACCAGTTATGTAGGATTTCAGTCAATATCTAAAATGAAAGTTAGCATCTTGTCAAGCAAAGATTTCCTGCTGTTTAGATTTGTTTCTGGTTGGAAAAAAAACCCCAACATTCCATAATATATGTGACAATGTTTATCTACTAAATTTTTGGGGCTTTATGCTGATTAAAAATAGTACAGTTCTAAAGTCTGCCCTCTCTTGTTTCTACTGTTATTCCTCATCTCTTCCTCTGCCACCATCCCTTCCATTACCACTGGCCACTTCCCACTCGTCAGTCAAGTTTACCTTGCAGTCTTTCATCTGAAAGCTAGACTAAATCTTATTCCAATATAATTCCAAGCTAAGGATTTAGTAGAGCTTCATACATGTGCAGAATGCCTCCTGTGCAGAATGCCTCCTCTGCAGACTAAGGGCTTTGCAGAGGCAGGGGAAGGTAGACAGGTTAAATGTTTTGACGTTCTCTAGTCACGAAGTAAAAGGCAAGAACATGTTTTCTGCATGTACATGGGATAATCTGTGTAAAAAGCAGCAGTTAACCCTACTTGTCTTGCAAAAGGGCTTTTATTAAATCAATAATGATAAAATATGTACTAATCTATTGGACATAATATTTGAGCATAATATAAACAGATGACTGGTGTCGTCTGTTGTGCAGGCTGTAAATTGATGCTCTGGTAAGAGCATAATCTACAAATAGTAAAAGAAATCTGGATTTTAGGGGTTTTTTTTCCAATTTCAAAGAATCAAATAGTATTTTATGTCTTCCTTTGAGGCTATATCAATTCAAGAGATTTGAACTTTTTGTCCAGGTATTTAGGGTAAACACTGCTTGCCCCTCTTAGATAGCAATTGAAGTGGTCCTTGATGAGACACATGGTGATAAGGCAGCCATCTGTTTAAAAAGGGGTTCAATAAATCTCATTTTCAGTGACTGAATTAAAATACCCTTTACCTTTAGCTCCTTTACTTTTTTATTAATTATTTTTCATTTACTTTATTTTTTATCACATTATGTGGAATACAGGAGGCTTAGAACCTGGAAATAGAAATTTAAGAAAAGGCAGAAGCCAGGTAATAGTGGTGCAGCTTGAGATGCAGGATTTCCAAAAATGCCAAAGGCATGCCAATAAATGCAATTTTTGCAGAATAATCATAAATTTTGCAAAAATCTGAGTTTTGTTTTCTGAAGTTAAACTTTAATTCTCAGGAACATGAGACATTGAAAATACTTAGCACACAGAAATTATTACAAGGCCTATTTAGGAAGTAAATGTAGCTTCTTTACACTTGAATACCAAGGAATAGACAGACCACCAGAAGTAAAGCCTCCCAGACCTCATGAATTCTTCCTAGAAATTTTCCTTCCCTTCCCACCCTCCTATTAGTCCTGATGTCTGAAATCTTTGAAGATTTTGAGGGCCCTTGGTTTCCCATGGTTTAAATGGGAGTTGCCAGGAGTAGCTTTCACATTCAGTCACCCAATGTATTCACTCCCTCTGCAGACTGCTGCAGCCAGGAACTGCAATATGTCACACTATAAGATATTTTTCTAGGGACCAGCGCCTGTTTTTATGACAAAGAGCCACACAAGTGCTTGCAAAGACACCAAGGAAGGCAAAGACACTAATTTTCTCCCCTCCCATTTTCAGCAGGTGAGTGACACCACTTCTGTCTTGTTCTGCAGCCAACTGGCAACTTGCCTTGTCCAAAATACACCTTTTCCTGTGGTGGTGGAAGGCAATGACTTCCCCATCATCCAAGGACAGCCAGAAGAATGAGAAACCCTCCTGATTTTTTCTTCCAAGAGCACACTGTTTATATTCACCCTTCTCTGTTTTGAGGCAGAACACACATTTTTATCCCTGCCTTATCAGGTGGTGTAGGAGGTTGCAGGCAGATGGTTCACTGTCAGGCTCCAGATTTCTTTTATCCCTCCTTTCTCTTGAGGGCAAGAGCTAATATGCCAGCTAAAAACACAACTAGAGCACTACTTACTGATAATATTTTGCCCAATGACTGCTGATGTGGAAGTTCATACATATGCACAGATTATTTTCAATGAAATCTCTGAATTTCATGGTTATAGCCAAGTAAGGTTTTTTGGGCGCTTTAAAACTGAGCTAAGCAAGGTTCAAATTATTGGGTTTTACTCCAGTGACTATTTGTCTAGATTTTATGCTATTCTCTGAAGCAGGAATTGTCCCTCCAGGCTGATTGCCCTCAGCATGGGGGTTTAGACTTGTGCCTGTTTTGGTGCCACATTCTTCTTGCATCTCTTTTGTGGCAAAACATACATGAGACTTGAAAATGTTTAAGATGTGTCTGCCTGTGCAAAAAATGCTTTAAACATTTTTAGGCAGAGGAAGGTTGCCAGACCAAGTCCCCACTGCCTGCACATCTGTACTAACTAGGTTCTTACATAGCAATTCCTCCCACAGCATGAAAGCAAGCAATGAACACATTTCAATAATTTAAAACCAGATGAAAACAACCTCCAGGGACGACTGTGAGCTCCATATCTCACCTAGATGGAATTTCTGCAGCCCTCATACAGGTAACTATACGCTAGAGACTGTGGATGCAAACATCTTTTCTGCTGGCTGCCTTTGCTGACTGGTTTGGGCTTTGTTTTAGTGTGCTTGTCACTATGGACTGGGCAGGGAATGCAGGTGGCAGCTGGGGGTTCTGTATTTTGTGGCAAGGGCAGGTACTTAAGAGTTACTACACAGCATCTGAGCTGCTCGTAAGGGCCCCCGCAGCCCCCACACGTGAGCAGAGAGCAAGAAGGGTATGCCAGCGCAGAGACGCTGCGGCACAGCTCAGTGACCAGGGCTCATCACCTCAGGGCTTTGGTTCTCTGGGCCACTACACAGTGAGTTAATAAGCCTCAGTCTGGGGCAAAAGTAAAAAGCACACAACTGCCACAAGTTTGCCATTATTGGATTAACAAGCTGCAGAGGTACCTCCTGTCCTTTCCTGTGTAGCATTACTGTTGTTACTTGAAATTGGTTTTGTCACCAGTGACAGATTGCAAACTGCCTCACCTTTAGAAAGTTGACTGCTTTAGGCTCTGTATCCATTACTGTCACTTAACACATTGAGAGAAATGTAGAAACATCTGCTTCCATGTAACATGCTACAAACTTCCTATGAAAAAATCAGATGTGATGTTTTGACAGCAAATATTGCTTAGCATGCAAGGCAAGTTCTACCTGAGATAGGCAAAACTACTGTCACTGAGTAGAAAACTTGATATGTGCCAGCTTCCTGGGCTGACAGGAATAGTACAGAGCAGGAATATTCAGCCCTGTTTGTTCAGGAAGCACAGACGCCTTAGAAACTTGTGGCACGCACAGAGTCACACATGAAGGATACGTATTTGCTTTTCTCAGTCATTTTGGAAGCAGCCACTGGAGCACCTGGTTGGAAAGCACAGACAGAACTCTCAGAAGAAATGAAAGGACTAAGTGTGTCCCAGTTTCTGGTTAATGAGAATTAGCGGGTTTTGTGCAAAAATACGTTCAGTCGTATAAAAGTTACTCATAGACTACAATAGGTAAATGGCAGAGCTGAAAGGACGGGAAGAGCTGTGGGGCTGGAACCCCTGTAGCCAGCTTTGCAGTGCTTCATCTCACCATTCTTGCTGCATTGCTTTTTTTAATGAAGTAAATGTTCATAGAGACACCTATCTGGGTCACTGATCTCAAATCATTCTGCAAGCACTTCAGCCCAGTAATACTAACGAAGAACTCAAATTATTTGAACCACTGATACATCTGATTATCTTCAGATGTATCATTATTTTCTGTGCATTATTGATTGTCTCTTTTGCTTGTTTGCTCAAAGGGAGTTAAATTGCATTCAGGAGCTTAAAGTTTGTAACATCTGACAGTTGATCTGGAGGTACTTCCTGGCTTCCAGGAGATTAATTTCAGAATGTTAAACATGTGCATATTCACTGGTTTTCAGTGATCTGCTAACATCCAGGAGGTAAGAACCACCAGGAATCTGAACTGCAGACAACACATGCAGAGAGAGTATGTAGGGGTTCACCACAAGTGTAGGCTTACTGGGGAGGTGTTTAGAACTTGTGTCCTTGGCCCTGCTCCCTTTATTGTCTAGCATTTCTATATTTTGTAATTAATTTCCTGGGAATAAATTCTAGTCTCTCTGACTATCCAAAAGATATTCGTCAGGAAATCAGTTTGAGGATTTGAGAATGCTTTTAGCAAATATCTGTATTTGTACTCAGAGTAGAAAATCAAGCACATACATTAGTATCTGCTGGTAGTTCTTATTCCTTCAACAGCCTCATGGAACACTCAGCTCATTTTTGTGAGGACACATGTCAGACAATCTCTCTCCAACTTGCTTGAGTGCAATGCAATTTAACGCAGGTCAGGCAATCTAAGAAGAGCATACAAGGCCAAACAGCTGCATTTGCTCTTCTGGGAAATTGAAGGGAATTGAAGATTTCTCATTATATTTGTGCCTTTGTATTAGAAAGGCAGTTTATTCCAGCCTCAGAAGTTTGCTACCCAAAACTTCTGTGTTAGCACTAGGCTTTTTTTAGTGAAAGACTGCGGGGGGAAGAAAGGACGACAGAAATGGGGTTGCATTAGATAAAACTGCAAACAGAAGGGCAAAAGCAGCCTAATACAATGTTACTTTCTAACATTGTAGTCTTTTCTGGACAGTTTACAGAAAGATGCTGGACTTCAGTCCCCCATCCGCTGTAGTATCTTCATTTATCAGTATGACTGTATTTCCTGCATTGTAACAATTTGCCAAGAAAGTTGTCTTGCACAGCAAATTTTGAGAGTTTCAAAAATACAAAATCTATTTATCAGTCTAATCTACTAGCTTTTTTGGTATAAACAGTGTTCAGCCATCTCTTTTAATACAAAGAAGCTTATCTGATCCTAATCAGGTTTTCCATATGTACAACTTGGCCAGTATTTTATATCAAAGGATAAATTAGCAAACAAACATAAAGAGAAAAAATAAGTTCTCTTATCTAGAGAACTCACTGAATGTATTTCACATGTTGGAAAAGAAGATTAGTGATAGCCTTTTGTTCTACAATTGAAGAAGAAAAAGATGAATTTATTTATAGGACTGTTTGCTTATGAAAAAAGTATTTAGGGGACTACTACATTAAAGAAAAAAAGCCATTTTCTTCTATTTGTTTTGCATATTACCTCCTGGCTAATTTTTTTTTTTTTTTTTGGACAAGTGTCCTGTGATTCCATGTCAATGCTCTTTGTCCCACAGTGATAAGCACCCCCATATGCTAAAGAGTTCTGTCGTGGTGCCATGTTCTTAAGGAAAAGACAGGATTTCTGGAGACCACAGCTCAGAAGTGCCCTGTGGGTATAAGCAGTGATTCCCCAGACTTAGTCTGGGTGGGATGACTGTTTAATGATTCATTAGGCTCTCACTAAAAAATATTTGGAAGTTTTGCTGTTCTATTTACCAGTACAAACAACATTACTACATTCTTGCCCTTCCTTCCCTTTCCTTCTTTCCTCTTGCATCTTAATCCTATTTAAGTCCTGGGCTCTGAGCATAAGAAATACATCCATGTGTATTTGCAGAGTTCCAAATTATCACAAGCACCTTTTCTGCTTTGACTTAGGTCTGGTGTAATATAAAAAAATTATAATAACATTAGATCGCAACTCCTTCTTTCAAGCATCGGGTAGGTGTGTTCTTTCATCCTCCATGGGCAGTTATCATCAATTTATACTTAGTCTCAGCTACTTCACTGTAGAATTCTATGTAGTTTTCCTGCTGGCATGTAAATAATTCTGTCTTAATTCTCTCAGAAACCACATCCTTCTCTCTCTGAAGTACTTCATTAATGTATTGCCCTCATGTTTTCTAAGATAGCCCAATTCTACACTCTTGTGCTCAGAAGTTGTTGGATTCTCCTAAAGCAGAGACTTGAGGGTAGCCTAACTGTAACATGAAAGTCTAACTCCTTGCTGGAGTCAAGTGTAAACCTATGCCCTTGTAGGGAAAGTTTTCTCCAGAATAACTTGGAAGTCAATAAGGCACCTGTCATTAAGGCTGTTAATTGGAGAGGGAGGCAAGCACTCTTCCCACAGTTTCCAGCACTCATGCTTGGGTGCACCTAAGAGTTGAGGCAGCAATGCTGGTTGTGAGGATGAAAAGCATTTCTAAGCATTACACTGCATTTCTTCAGCTCTTTGAATTAAATATGCTAAAATACTCAAATATAGTGACAGTAGAGCAATGTACACCATAGGTATATGGTAATAAGATTTGGGCAAGAGGGAAAGACACTGTGCACTATCATGTGAGAATCCTAGGCACACCTTCAGAATCAGGTGGAACCTGCTCTCCATCTTTGCTCACTGTGTGTCTGCTTGCAGTGATTGTTTTAGGATATTATCCTGAAAACCTTTTTCTATTTCCAATACACATTCATTTGCATTCACATGGGATAATACTCTGCAGTTGTTACTAACTAGATGCTGAATAGCCTCTTCCAAATAGAGGTATTGCTCAACAGGAGCAGAGGAATTTGAATGAAAACCCATAGTTACCCAGTGGGAATGAGGAATCATTTCTAATCTTCTCTCTGCCATTTCTATAGGTCATTGAAATACATGGGGTCTTATATGAATCTTCCATTATCTGTGGAGGAAAAATCCTTGCTACTTTATAATAATTGTGCTATTCTGCAAGGAGAACTGTGAAACCATGGCTATATTTTTAGGGTCTTTAGCCAAACATTTTTTTTCTGTCTTGACTTGGGTCTGCTTTGAGTTTAATTTGGAAACCTTTCCAACTTAAAACACATGGGAGTACATCTCTAGCGTGAGGCAGTTCAGTAGAGAAATACCACGTCACCTCCACATAAGAGCTTTTGGGTATGCTATTATACTTTGCAGACAATACTCAAGCTGTGCCAATTGTTTCATGGTGCCTGCATGTCACAAAAAATGTGCATATTAAAACTGGGACAGCCATTAAAAGATGTCTGTGCTAGGGAAAGGCCAAGGTAAGGTCTGCTAGAAGTTTGTGCTGACTAAACATCCTTGCTTTAAATCTTCACTCACAGTAAGAGAGTGTGAAAGGGCCATTCCAGAAATACAGCCTCTGATCTCTGCCTACAGACAGGGAGGTAGAGGTTAAACCCTAACTTGTCAAGTCCTTTTTTAAGAATCATTCATATACTAATCCCATTGAGCAGTCTGCTATGGTTGGAGACACAAAATGATCCCCAGACATGAGCAAAAGCCCTGATAACTGCCCAGGGCTGCACTCAAAAGTTCATGTACAACAGCAGGGCTCAGTTAAATCCTCAGTTACTGTGAATGCCCTGAAAATCTGGCATTTCCAGCTATCAGACATGCAAGTTAGGGGCTCTGCACTTTTGCAGACTGCTGTTTTGCAAATCAGGCTCTACAAGGCTAGAAGTAAGTCAGGAAAACAAGTGATGCAAGGGGCAGCCTGGCTGACTGCTTGTGAAACCCTTCTGTTGGAAACAGGCTCCATGCCAGCTTCTTCTTTTCTATGATGTTTCCCTTTCAGGTTTGAGTCCACTGTCTACCTCTGCCTCTTTTGAAGATTTTTTTTTTTCCTTTGAACATTGCATGCTTGCTTCACGGGGAAGCAGAGCCATGGGAGCACCAGAAAAAAAGAAAACCAAAAAACATTTGTAGCTTGAGAATCCAGACTTCAGGCCTCTTACTTCATTTGCTTTTGGATCTTCACAAATATTCAAACTCCTTACAACCTCCGTCCCTGCTGGCAGCAGTGGGTTTGCCAGTTCCCAGTTTCTTTAAGTGTTAGAGGTATTGTTAAGGCATATCTGGAAGAGAAGGCAATTACGTTGAAACCTATGTAGCAATTCAGACCTAATTTCCTTAAAAAGATGGAAAGACATTTTTTCTTTTTTCCTTAAAAAATAGGATCCCAGCTTGATAATGCCTAAAAAAACTCTGAAACACTTGCTGAGCTGGTTGAAATAGATAAGACTAAAATAGATTCTCTACAGGCAGTTACAGAAACTTGAATCTGAAATATTGATCAGGTAAACTGTTGGAAAAACATGGTGATGTACAGCCATGTTACACAGTCTAACCTTGCTCATTCATGCTCCAAGTCACAGCGCAAAACAGCCAGGTGCCCACATTAGTGTTAGAAGGAGGCACTTGTTTTGTTTGTTTAAATTAACTTTGTCATGACTCAGGCTGTACATCCACACCAGGAAGAGAAAAGGAAATCAAAATCTTTCTTAAGCTAATTCCCCCTCTGGAGAGCATCACACTGTGCCACTGGCCAGCCCAGACAGACCCACCTGCCACTGCCACCTGTCCCCAGCAGCTCTCTGCATCAGGTCATCCTCCTTGTAGCACCAAAGGTTGGGAACCTTTCCAGTCCCTGTCAGGGGCTTTTCCACACAGAGCACAAAAGGCCTTGTCCAAGGCTGTACCAAAGCCAAGCCTAGCTTTGTGTTTTCCTTTGTTTTCTCCAGTCTGACACTTCCCAGACTTCCCAGCCAGCACAGTGGAAGATGCACCATCTGAATTCGGTTGTCTGCAGCCACGGCTGTGTGCTAAGATGCTTGTGTTTTCAGACATCTAATGTTAAAAAAAGACTATACATCTTTAGTAGACTATACACCAAAAGTGTCTTTCTTTAGAATAAGTATGTATTTTGTAGCACTTTTTCAGGAGTTGAAAACTGCATGGAAAGTGGAAGATACTGCAACTGCCATGAGTGGTAGGTGCAAAACCAAGATTTCCCAACAAAGCAATCACAGGAAGTCATGTCTGGGGAAGAGCTTTGTGAAGATGAGGAGGAGAACATGGTCCTTCGTGGCCAAGCAGAGAACAACTGCCCAGCAGCTTCCTCAGTTCAAAGTTGAATCTCAGGACAAAGGTTGCTGACACAAGGCAGTGCATAAGGCAACCTGACCAAGGCACCAGAACTGAGGCTGCTGCAAACTTCTCTGTGTCATGGAGATCTCTGGGAATTTTGCAGCAAAAACACATGTACAGTCAAATAAAATAAACACATCATAACTACAGAGACTCAGAGAACTCAGATTTAGGTATGTTAAATCAAGTATTCTCAGGCTGCAACAAGGGAGAAGCTTGTCTCATCTCTGTTCCTTGGTACAAGCTTCAGAAGACAGGACAGTGATAACTGGTTTAAAACATGTCTGTGTGTCTGCAGAGGTGGTTTCAAATAATTTTCCCTTTGGGTGAACAATTACAAGACAGATCTAATAATCTGCTATGGTATCTTTAACAATCTAGTTCCTGTGTGTTCTGCCCTTTCAGGTGGTCCAGTTTCTTTGTAAAATTAGGTATTTTAACCCTGGTCATAGATGGGGTCATACAAACAACAGATCATGGTTTTCATGTCTGCAGCATAATTTCATTACCACTAGAATTACCATCAGAATAAACCAAAATACCATAATCTTTCTATTTCTCGGCTGACTCAAATATTACCTTATGCTGGAAAGGCCATTTGAGAAAGCTTAAAATCATAGAAAAAATCTAATCCTCCATGTAAACCACTGTCACTTGAATAACTAAACTGGTAAAACAGTAATGCTGATGGAAACCCAGAGCAGAATTCAAACCAGCTTTAAATATGTGCAACTCATTCCTTCTGTTCTGCAAAGTCATCATCCAAAGAGGAACACACACACACACAAAATGATTAATGCAGTAAATCCAGAATACTGCAGAATTAATCTCTGCTGTGACAAGCTCATCCTAGTATCATGTATTTTATTTCCAATGGAAATATCTTTCAAGATACTGCTTCCATGTTTTATCCAGGTTACTTGGTATGTAGCATGAGTGACATACCTTGATATAGGCAAGATTTAGCAAATACAGCACAGTGTTTCATGAATTATGTGTTTCTGCATTACAATTCTTCAGGCTGGAGGTGTCAGTGCTGCAGACACTGTATAGACAGAAGCCAAGTTTACATCAAAGAGAAGAAGAAGAAGTAGAAGAAGAAGTAGAAGAAAGAAGAAAGAAGAAAGAAGAAAGAAGAAAGAAGTAAGAAAGAAGGAAGAAGAAAGAAGGAAGAAGAAAGAAGAAGGAAGAAGAAAGAAGAAGAAAGAAGAAGAAAGAAAGAAGAAAGAAGAAGAAGAAAGAAGAAGAAAGAAGAAGGAAGAAGGAAGAAGGAAGAAGGAAGAAGAAAGAAGGAAGAAGAAAGAAGAAAGAAGAAAGAAGAAAGAAGAAAGAAGAAAGAAGAAGAAAGAAGAAGGAAGAAGAAAGAAGAAGAAGAAAGAAGAAGAAGAAGAAAGAAGAAAGAAGAAGAAAGAAGAAGAAGAAGAAAGAAGAAGAAAGAAGAAGAAGAAGAAGAAAGAAGAAAGAAGAAGAAGAAAAAGAAGAAGAAAAAGAAAAAAAGAAAAAGAAAAAGAAAAAGAAAAAGAAAAGGAAAAAGAAAAAGAAAAAGAAAAAGAAAAAGAAAAAGAAAAAGAAAAAGAAAAAGAAAAAGAAAAAGAAAAAGAAAAAGAAAAAGAAAAAGAAAAAGAAAAAGAAAAAGAAAAAGAAAAAGAAAAAGAAATATTATTTCACTTCTTGGTACCTCACCGTTTTTTTGCCTACCCTCCCTAATCATTTGTATTGCTACTGCAGTCACTCTCTTCTACTGATGGCCTGAAAGTCCCCATCACATTTTTACAGGTTTTGAGTAGAATCCTGCAAAAAGAGAAGGAGATCAGAGTGGTTTGTCATCAGCAACTAGGGTGCTGTAGGGCTTACTTGGGGGTACAGCAAGTCAGGGCTGCCCCATGCTTACAAAAGCTGGTGTCTGGTTGCAAGGCATGAAAAAAACCACAGGTAATGAAGAAAATGTAACTGCACCTTAAAACTGATATTTTCCAGCATCTGTGTCTCATTGTGAAATTCAATGCACTGTTATGGAGAAATGACTAAGTTGCAAGGCAGAGGGTACTTTCTGGGGGTACTGTTCTGTGTGCTGGGTTAAAAGCTGAGGGATGGGAGAAGCACTTGCTTGCATGGGTACAGCAGAGCATGGTGTGAGCTGGGCCCTGCTGCTGGCCTTCCCTCTCACCACTGGCAAAAATGGAGCTGACACAATGAACTTCCATTGCTTTAACAAAAGTTTGAAAATATTCTGCTCATGTCTCAATGTGGCACGTTTTTGCAATTAAAATCTCCTTTTTTGTGAGGGTAACTTTACACTCTGTGTTAGGGATCAAAAGCATAAAAACATAACATGGATGCACCTGAGTAAGACATAAATTAAGCAAAAGTTAACAGAAAACAAAATGGATTTTAAGCAGCATTTTAATCCACTTCTACTCCATGACTATGTCTTTTGAAGAGTTGGTTTGACAGCACAGAAGGAAAAAAGGCACAATATTTTTAGAAACAGTACAAAGGCTTTCAAAAGGTTTTCAGAACCTTTTAATCCTACTTTGGTATTCTGACAATCTTCCTCATTAAATACTTCCTCAGCACCAAAGATCTCACTGGTGCTCTCAGGAGAGTTCTGTGGCACTTTTCCTTCCAATAACCACTGTAGTGTTGCCCACATTTTGGGCAGATTCTCTGCCAAATCCTGTAGGTTTGCTCAGCAGGGGAAAGAGGCATGAGCAACAGGCTTAGCTTTTGTTTGTCTTAGCTTTTTGAATCATCAGAACATCCCCTGGATAAATTTTCCAGTAGGTTTTGGTCTCCCCACTCCTTCTCCCCTTTGGTATCTGCCTGGGCAATGCTCACTGCTACCTGTACCTGCACTATAAAATTTTATTTAAAAACTTGCTAACACTGCCAATATGAAAGTGCCTAACAGGTTGTTTTTTTTGTTTTGTTTTGTTGTGTTTTTTTTTTTTCTAGAGTGCTTTTATTTCCCCTTCTGGTCCCACAGCAAGTTTTGCTGACTGTAGTCTATGCTAACAGTAGGACACAAAATGGTGGGAAAGGTCAGGAACTCCAAGAGATGGAAGGACACTACAGTGACTCTACTAAAAGGCTTCTTTCTACTTCAGGCAGTGCACTGTGACTGAACAAATGGGAAGCTGAAGATAAGTTAGAGGAGAAAAGGAAGGAGATTACAAAAATGAAGGCTGTTTCTCCTTGGGGATGATCTCATATCTGAACAACTGAACTCTCACTTCCTCGTCCTTTGTCTTCTGCTTGTTACCAATGTTGGCTCATGGAAGCCAGGAAGGAAACAGAACAAAACAATTCTAGGGATATAATGTTATTTGCAAATATCTGAGAATGCTAGTAGGAATCACCATTTTCCTTATTCATTAAGAGGTTTTCAAAAATATTTCCTTAGCCCAGCCTAAAAATGAAGGAAATATATGAGGAAGGTTGGTTTCTTGTGGCTGTTTAAAAGTAGCAATAAGTACTCATTGCAGAGAAGTTATTTAACTAGGACTCCCTCCACACAAAGGAGATGCTTTTCAGGCTCTGCCAAAAGCAGGATGGAAGCAATTGACATAGGACAGTTTGCTCAGGACTCCCTTCCTGCAGCTTGCTTTGGCTGTGTGGCTGCACCCAGGCTGGTTACCCAAGCCTCTCTGCAGGTGTGAGCAGACACAGAAGCGGGCTGTGCAAGGGGAGGGCTGAACTTCAGCATACGTGCACAAGCCAAACGCACCAGCTGCTGGTATAACAGTGGAGGAAGATCTCCTCCATGCAGGCTGTGTAGCCAGGAGCTCTGCTCCCAGAAGTAGCAGTTGGTCTGTGCCAGCCTTGCTGCTCTTATTGCTGGAGGGATCTCTGCTTGCCCCAGAAATAATGAGTGGTCCCCTTGAAAGTGAAACCCCCAAATACATGGTATTTCTGCATACATTTCCAGGGGATTTATAGGTAGCTTTAGCCTTCAGAGTTTGGAAGATTGAAAAAAAAATTAAAATATCATGGGAGTTAGTTTCTAGATAGCTCACTTAAAGGCTCATTGGGCTCTTTGTTCTCATGGTCAAGGAAAACTAAAATACCTCCAGACTGGAAACTAAAGAATCTAGCCATGCCAAGCAAGTTATGGCGTGACCATAAACAGAGAGCAGTGCCTTGCCAGAGAGGTTTTCTCTGCCTTTCTGTGGACCCATGCCATTCCACAGCATCCCAAGTCCCTGCTCCCCAGAATGTTGTGATGCAAATGGCAAACATGGGCTTGCAGCTCCTCTAATTTTCAGGCAGCAGTATTAGCTGAGCTGGAAGATTGAAATGGCAAGCCATGAGTGAAATTATTGTATTGTGGTAGAGTAAAAGCATTCAGCCTGACTTCAAGTGCCACGCATAAGTAAGACACCATTCTCTTTCTCCTGCTTAGCAATTCTTTTTCTTTATACTCCATTTACCCTGTATTAAGTATTTATAAGAGATCACTTTAAATCCCCTTTGTAGCCAGCATGTGTATGTCAAGACTCATGCCTATTTGCTGAGGCTGTATAGCCAGGAAAACACACTGTGGGTAATTGCTGCTGTGAGGGTTTTCACTGAGCAGGTAAAAAGTATACAAGTGCCTTAACAAAAGAAGCCATTTTTTCATCTGCCCACTCTTATGTATGCCCAACTCAAATTCATTTAGCTAAGAATGCTAGCATGTGCTTGAGAAGTAGGTGTTAAGCTGGGGACAACCAAGTGAATTTCATGTTTTGTAACTGGAAAATTACTTTTTGCCCATATAATAAGCCAATGCATGTGCCGTGTCCGCAAGGCGCAGCGTGCAGTGTGGTACTGCACCCTGTTGGTCTGTGGTGTTATGAAAGCCCAATTGCATTCTCAGTACATTGTGAGGCAATTTCTTTTATATTAAACCTTTATTTCAGGCAGGTTGGTTTCAAACACAATGTAGGGACAGGTGGGATAAAAAATGAAACTCATCCTGGCAAAGAGAGTGTGACCTACAAAAGTGAGAAGAAAAGGTGGTGTTAGAAAAGCAGCTGTGATTGAAGTGTTCTCACTCACTCGTCAGTGTGTGGAAGTAACAAAAAATAATCAGCAAGTGAGGAAAAGGAAAGCAGGTTTTCATGTTACTTATAGGGAAGCAAGAAGGATGTTTTAAATCATTAGAAGAGTGACTCAAAAGTGTGGCTCACGTGGTTCAGATGTCTACAAAAGAGTGGGTTCAGGAGAACAACATTTTGGGAACTTGGTGCCAAAACTCAAATTCCAGAAAAGGTAATGAAGGATGTGCCTGATTCAGCCTATTTCCTGAGTACATGGCTACTGAACTCATTTTAACTCAGATGACATCAAGGTGGCCTCCCAGCAGAGGAGGAAGAGCAGGCATCCTGGAATGGGGCCAAGGCAAAGGACACAAGTGCCAAGAGTCTGGCAGGCTGTAGGAGGCAGCATGTATTTGCAGTCACAGTGTCATCATGAAGTACACAGCAGGATCAGGGACATCACATCTTATAAATCAAGCCAGGCAGAGAAGTTCAGAGGCAGATCCTTGGTTAAGACTGCAGAGAAGCCTTGCCCGTGCACCCTGCTGATCAGGTGGTCATATGTTCCTATGCCATTAGCAGTGTTTCATAGCTGAGCCAGGAAACAGTGCATACTCATCGGGTCGCCTTTGCCCAAGCAGGCTGCAAAATTAACTCATCCTGTTGAACCACTGACTCAGTGGTCACATAAGACTGTAACTTCGCATATGTCATTGGTCATAATAGCTCTTTCTTCATCCATTCCTACACATTACCTGTCTTGTGCCACCACCTTCTTGGAGGGGACTTCCCAGTGAATGCAGAGATCAGCCAGTGGTTGTCATGGCCTTGCTTGCTCCCATGCTACTGCCCATCCTCCCATGTACAGAAGCTCCCGGTCCTGCCTGGCCTTTTCTTTAATCAGTCTTGGCCTGAATGACTTATCCTAAGGCTAAATAGCATAGAAATAAGCACCAAAGACAAGCAGCTGGTTACAGTAGCTTCTGGACTAGCACCTTAAGGGAATGGGTTTGAGGATGTTCAATTGATGAAATCAGAGTCTTTTAATAGTTGTTGACAGTAGCATTTTATATCCAATGTATTGCAACAATATCAGAAATTATGTGGAGATAGGATTGGGTTTTTTCTCTTTAATACACAAGTTTCAGTGACTCTTTGTCTCATTACTTCCTTAGAATTTAAACTAGTATGCAGTACAGGCTTACATGCCTGAGCATCCAAGTACCTGTCACTTAAGTACATGACTTGACATGATCAGCTGTGACTTTCCTTGGGTGTTGCATTTCAGGTAGGGTTCCTACCAGTACAGCTCTTCGGTAACAGAGCCAGGTGTTCCTCTCCTCACCTCTGAATGCAAAGCAGCCCTTGCACTGGGCAGCTTTACACAGTGTTTAAACCAGCCAGGAAGAGTGTTTGTGTCAGCAGCTGTGATCTGCTGTTCTCCAAAGGCTGACAGAGCTCAACACATGCATATGGGCAGGAGCCATGCCTCAAAGGCTGCATGTTTAATTACTAATTTCTATGAGATACCTCAGCATTTTCTTGCTCTCATTTTCTCTTGCACTTGTGTGTAGCCCCCAGCAGGAGACAGCTTCATCCCAGCAGCCATTTGTCACACAGTGAAAGAGAGAGCTGCCACCACACCAGGCAAGAGGCAAGGAGGGAGGTGAGAGCCAAACACCCTCCACAGCTCTGGCTTCATGCACCCACTGACAGTAACTCACTTAGGAGCACTGCAAGCAATACACGAAGAAAGGCAGCGCAGCGAGAAGGCCGCAGCGTTAGAGCAGCCATCAGAACCACCCTGGCGTACACAGGGGGAAAGCAAATTCAGTGTGAGGTAGAGAGCTGTGGTGAGGGTCACATGTGCACCACGGCCACACAGGGGAGCAAGTCAGGCTGCAGCCACAGAAATAAAGCCTCTCAGGAGCCCACCTGCCCTAACAGAACTGGCTGAAAGCTGCTGGACACTACAGGGCTGGCCGTGTGCTGCCACTGGAGACTGACAGGCAGACGGAATGGGGACATCGGGAGAGCAGGCAGCGGGGTGGCCACAGCACACCAGTGTCTCTGGGCAGCCCCAGGAGCTGCTGAGCTCCCACACCAGCCTGATGTAAACCTACTTCTTCACCTCTCCACCTATCCAAGGGCAAGGTCCTTGGATCGTTAGACTTGCAAAGTGACAAAAACATGGAATCTTCCTCCTAGTCAATACCCCAGGAGCTACAGCAGGAACCTTCTCCTCCTGCCTGCACCCAGCAGGCATCAGCTGGCCTCGCAGCTGAAGGCAGAAAGCAAAAGCAGCTTTCGTTACCAGGTCCGGCCCAGAGCAGCCAGCAGGATTTTCCTGTGTTGTCTCCCATGCTTTTTCAGCCTTCAGCCATGTGGCTCTGCTGCCAGGCCGTGCCCACGGGGCACTGCCTGCCGTGGCACCCACCTGCCAGCCAATGCTGGGATGGGTCAGCACACCCAGAAAGTCCCGTGAGAAGTCCACCTTGCCCACACTGAACAAAGAGCACATCAGCTCCTCCCACCCTCTCTAATAGTCGGACAGGACTTTACATCTTCCCATACTACAAGCTAGCTTGAGGCAGACCTTTGCCACTCTGCTGAGCTCCCATGCAGGAGATGGAACTTTGCTCGGGGGCTTCCAGCTACCCCTGGGGCAGTTTTGGGATTCAGAGAGTCTTGATGGGTAACTTTACAAGGGCCAACACCGGTAATAGCTTGCAGTTAGATGGCTGAGCCCTTGGCCTTTCTTGTGTGATATCTGTATCCGCCCTCTCACCTAACATCACAATTACTGAGTTCAAACTAAGGGTAACAGCAGGTATCCGAAGTGCACAAAAACAGAAACAAAGCTTCTGGGAAACTCCCCGGCTCTGGTTCACTTCTGCTTTAGCAGGTGCAAACAGCAATATCCTTTGTCGCCTCAGGGCTGGATTACAGGCAGAACATAATGAGTTATGTGGATTTGAGGTTTAACATGCAAGGAGGAGGCAAGACCTTCAACACAGGAACAGAAAAGTGGAAATGGTGACCCAGTATCAAAGCTCTAGCCTACTACTTTTGAAAAAGAAATTTTAATTTTCATTTGACAAGCTACCTGAGACAGGCAAATTTGCTGAAGAGCAGTCATAAATATTGCCATATTTCAAACCACTCAGAACAGGCTTACTCTTATCTGTTTTCAGTGTTCTTCATATATTCATCTTGATGAGATATTTAAGACTGTCTTTTCTTCCTGTGTGAGCTAACCCCTGTCTTTCTGTCCCACTCACAACATGTAAGAATATCAATTGCTTATCCTACTGTTCACACTGAAAAGAAAGAAAATTTAATTCTAAGCTGACTCATTATTTTATGGTGTCACTCATCCCCAGTCCCTTGACAATGAGAATATCAAGGCAAAGTTTCAGCCATTTCATTTTCTTCAGACCCCCCTAGAGATGTTATTGTTATGAACACAGCCCTTCTTGCTTTATTATTTCACTATAACAATGCTGAAGCAGTGCAGCCAGACAGATAGTGACCTCCTGTGATTCACTTGCAGATTTGCAGGGAAATCTGGAAAAACCCTGGGTTTTTAACAATTCAGGGTTTGTCTCCCTGCATTACAGTCACCAGGTGCTTCCCTGGTGGTGCCAGCAGGCTTCATGTTGCAGGCAGACATTGCTAGGGACTATGCTCCAGGTTTGCTCAGGATTTGCCACTGGGATGGCTGAGAGAGGCACAGTGTCCCCCAGGAGTGCTGGCCCAAATTTCCATGACAACAGATTTGGAATGGAGACTTAGCATGCTGAATGACAGAAGGTCACTGCAGCAAAAAAAAAAACCCCAACCAAAACCAAACCAAAACGAAACCAAAACGAAAAGGTATAGGGGAATGAAAAGAGCAGCTGGGAAGGAGATCAAGGGGCATATTGCAGCATCTTCACCATATTGCAGTTCGGAGTTCATTGGCGCCATGTGCTGGGGCTTTTAAAACAGTGTTGTAAGAAGCAATTGCCATATAGGAAAAAAACCATCCAAGTCCTGTGTATTTCTATCTTCTACTATTTTATTTTTACTGTAATAGATAAAACAGCAAAAATATGCTTATTGCCTTGTGGATCTTGTGATACAAAGACAGGATGAGAGACAAGAAGTCTGGTAGGCAGACAAAAGGAGAGGGTACTGAGTCCAGTTCCTTATGATCCATTTTTCAAAGTAAGTAATTTTTAGCTCCATTTTCTAAGGAATTGATGTAGTATAATTGCAGTGACTGCCTCTCCTCCTATCTGCCTTCCCACTGTGCAAAGACTCCCGAAGCCATCCTGCTATTTTTACCAAATCTGCCAAAGCAGTAGGAGTCTCAAAGATATTTAATTCCTACGAGGATCAAAAAATGCAGGTGACTGCTAGAGAGGGCTGAGGAAGTGCCCTGGAGGAGGAGAGGAAAGGATAGCTCAGCCCTCCTCCACTGCAGGAGGCATGGCTCTGCTGCGTGAACAGCATGTGCTTGCTGGCACAAAGGGCAGCACCCGTGGAGTTCTGAACCCCACAGAGCATATGTTGCCTCTTGGGCTGCCAAAAATATAGAGGCATGAGAGAAAGATAAAGCACCACCACCAGTGAGGAATTAGTGAAAACATGATGTACAGAAATGAGGGAAAGAGTAAGAGATACAGCAGAAATCTGGCCAATGTTATATGAGAGCGAGTGCAGAGACAGAGAGCAGGCGACCAGGATGTGTAGGAGGATCATTTGAAATGATCTGTAGGAACTCTGTGCATAGAACAAACACTTGGAATAAACTCTTGTGTATGGATGAAACTACGTGCCTGGGAAAACTGCTGGGTTGGAAAACATGGCAACCCTGGTCCCTTCTTTAGATGGAAGAGAGGTATAACAGTCAACAGCAAAACAACATTTGCCCCATTAGTACAAAATACCTTCAAGGAAGGGTGAGCCTGTTGCTGCTCATGGAGCCTATCTCCCCTTTCCCTCCAGCAGTCAATGCAAAAATTACTGAGCAGTGTAAGTGCAGTGGAAACATTTTGGAATGTGCTTTGATCCTCACTTGCAGAGCCACTACACTTGAATATGTGTGCTTCCAGCATTCCTTTTGTTCCACATGCACACACAGAGCTCACTGAAATGCTTTGTTCAATGCTGTGATCCACCTGCAAATGCTCCCAGGCATCTGCCTCTGACAAAGGTAAGGGGAGCTTTCCCATGGGTATTTCTGCCATTTATAGTGGTTATGATAAAACAAATAATAAATATCTTATATTTTCTGTGTACCTTCGTTCTCATCTGTTCTTTGAGAAAGCAATAAATCTGATGTTCACTGCTGTAAGCAGCCTTGAATCACACCAGACACCTGCCCATCACCATGGCTGTCACAATGCACTTCCTGTGCAGTCCCTGCTCATCCTGTGCCTCCCCATGAATTCTTCATTAAGTCACACTTGTCTCTAATGTGTGCTAATTCTTTTTCTTGTCCACACCTTCTTATAGTGACACATGAACTAGGAAGGCTGTAAGAAGAGCAAAGAAGTGCATCCTTGGTTATCTTATTCTGAATAGCAGTGATATCATATACAAAGCAAGTCAAATTCTGATCATGGTTATTCTTGAGCAGTTTCACGAGAACCAGCTATATTTCACATGGCAATTGATAGCTGCATTAAAAATAGAGAATTTCAGGCAAAAATACTTCATTCATTGCATAGGGTAGGGGTTCCTAGAGAACATTTTATCAAGGAATTTTACTTTCCTCCACAATGCAAAGAAGATAGCTCAGCTAAAGGGTTAACTTTTACATTTCTGAGGTTTACCTTCATTTATAGATGAAAATATTTGTTGAACAAAAATTACTATGCTCCAGAGAGTGTTGTGCACTGCTAAAATTTTATAGTTCCCAAAATAATTTTGTCTGATCATATGGAAACCATTCTTAACTCCAGAAACCTGGATGCCATATTGGCAGGCTGCCAGCCAGGGTAAACCAAAGATATTCTGTCCTTGGAGTGGGAAAGGTACATGGTTCACAGAAGCTCTTAGGAAAAAAAAAAAAAAAAAAAAAAAAAAAAAAAAAAAAAAAAAAAAGGAAGCATCTTGGCCAAGAGGAACTTGGCAGAGCAGTATTTTAGCTTTGCTGAGGGACTGTGTATGCCCATTGAAACAGTAACATCTGTGGAGGAAGGGCAGAGAATAGGGATACAATGCAGTTTTATGGCAGCACTGCTTAGTCAGGGAAAGGGACTCCAAAGGCAGCTGACACAGCCAGCTGGCTAGATGATGAATGGAGTAACGCTTATGGAAGAGATCAAAAAGCTATCAAGTGCTCCATCTCTCCCATAATGAATTTCTGAGGATTAGTGAAGCTTAGTTGAAGTATATAGGTGTGATGTTGGGAAACATTGAGTGGTTTTTTGCATCCTTAAATCATTAAACATTTATTTGAACTCAAACAAGCCAAAGCAATGACAAAACTTTAAAAAATCTGAAACAGCATGAATGAAGGGAATACAGACAGAATACTGTGCTTTTGTTCACAAAAGAAGGGCAGAAATTCAATGTATTTTCTATGGGTATGATGGATTCCCACTGGATTCAGCTGTGCACCTCATGGAGTTGCTCCCTTTGCAAAGCACAGCACAGCCTATTTTTGCAGTGAAATATGTTGAGTATGCAGCAAAAACAGCACCTAAAGATATTTATTTATTGCTCACTGAATTTCTTATTTTGCCTTTACTGAACTCCAGGAGATATATTAATTTTTCTTTCATTTACCACAGTTATGAAACAACAGCAATTACATGGACACTGTCAGCTGATCTGTTCCAGAAGTGTTAAAGACATTCCTAACCTTGCACCTCTCCTTGAACTTTCTTGTGTAATTTCCATTGTTAAAGCATTGCATTTACCTGCTTAAACCCCAAAATGTTCTCTTTTTTTCCTGCTCTTGAAGAGCTCTTCAAGCAGAGAAATTACTTCAGCAAAACCATAAAATTGATTGCAGAGTCATTATGTCAAATGCTTACCAAAACACAGAGAAATATATTTTTTTTTCCATATGTTTTCTAATATCATCATGGATGTTACATCGATACTACAACAAGAAAGGCAGTTCCAGAGAGCACTGAAATTTCCATCTGGCAGTGGTCCTTCTGGTGTGTATTATCTTTTAAGATGCTTTCCTGGCATCTACCAGCTGCCTTCAGGAAAATTTATATGCTATTTTAGTTTGTTTAATTTCTCTTCCCTGCTAATGTACCTTTGTTATTGTCGTGTGGAGTTATTAACTGTGCCAGGAGATGGCAGCAATGGAAACTACTTCATGCCCTCCATTCAGAAATAAGCTCTCGTGCTGAGCGACAACATGATTATCAACAAACATTTAAAAATTGTTTTGAAAAACCAAGCAAAGCAGTCTTCACAGTTGTAGACACTGAAAGATATGAAAAAAAAAAAAAGAGTTGTGAAATGTGAAAGGAACTATGGGATCCCTTCCCAGGATCTGAAGGTCATTTTTTCACCATGTAAGTTGCAAAGGCCACAGATAAACACCAACAGATAAAACCATAGGAAGGCATGACTTTCCCAGGCTACCATGACCAAAAAGGTCTGAAGTAGCTTTAATTTCTGATCTTCATGGCATGGAAGAGAAAACATTTGAGTCTAGAGCAGAGGAGGGCTGGGGAGAGTCTGCAAAAATATCAGGAAGATCAGAGTTGGGGTTCGGGGCTGCTGGACTTTGACCCATGTTTCTGGTTTGGTGAGAAGAGGCACAGGGAGCAAGCTGCTTATTTAACTGTTCTTATAAAACAGGTGAAGGGACATGCAGAGCCAGACAGAACATCTACTTAGGAGAAATGAGTGTTTACACAGGCAAATTACCATACATATTTCCCACAGGACACAAGCATTATTAGACCTGTTACAAACTTTGTCAGCAACCACTGAGGAAAAAAAAGAATCTTATTTACCCTTCTAAATACAGACCAGTCTTCAGGGCAATATAGCTGCTAAATTTACTGGCATGGATGCCTGTGTCACAGCCAGGATTTATCACGCATGATAAATGCAAAACTGTCTCAACCTCAGTTACAAGCTTTTGTTGCAAGCATATTATTTATCTATTGGCCAAAATTAAGAACATATGGGGGAAATGAGCTTTCCCACCAGGGGGTAATGTTGGTATGCCACTAAGCAGAAGGAGTAGTGGAGCTGGGGGCTGTGGCAAAGTCCCAGTTTTGCCCTGGTCCATGCCTTTCAGCACAGCTACCGTGGGCATGTGTCCTCACAAAGGGTTAGGAGGCAAAAGTTAAGTGTTCTTCTGAAAAGGAATTGGAGTGGTGAGAAAAGACACAGCTCCTTGCCATGTTTCCTGTCAAATTTGGGGCTGTAAGTTGTCTTGCTGCCTTTGTGAATGAACAGGAATCCCTGTCCTGAAAAAACATATGCTTTCATCATCAATGTATCCTCACAGAAAAGTCTGTAACACTTCAAGCTTTGGTTACTTGCTTGTTTTAACGAGATAACAATAAATCATGTTTATGGAAATCAATCTGTCTTGCATCACACTCTTTCCCATTAGTGAGTTAGTTGTGACTACTGGAAACAAATGATATTCTAAGGTTTTATAGGACTTGCTCGGTTAAAAAAAGGATAATATTGTTAAGAGTAATACATGGTTTTTGTAACTACAAGCCATGTCAATCATGGTAGAGACTTCCAAACAATTTTGCCTTCTGTAAATTAAAGATCCACAACCCTCAGGGCAAAGGGAGCTTTATTGCAAGAAAATCTCACTTATACTGGTCAGAGATGTCCCCTGTGCAACCCAGGTCAATGATTATTCTGATGCAAAGCAAAACTATCTAAAAGAAATGCAGATCAAAAGAAGCCTCCTCTAGTAATATAAAAACCTGTAATTATGAGGTTAGTTGCTTTTCAGAACAGAAGAGCACAACCTCTGGGTTTGTTCATAGTTGAATAAACTTTGTGACTAAGAGCACATGAGGAACGTGGACTTTTGCACCTCTAATTGTTCCTGTGGTTAGTTTGTATGAGAAGCACCCTTTCTTAAATACCTCAATTGCAATCATGTCCTATTAGCACCTGTGTTAAAAATTTTACTACAAGCTACAGTGAGTATTCATCATACGTGGGTCTATATTACTCCAATATGTGTTTCTCTTCCTTATTCCTAGCTCCACAATTGCATCAAAAGGAAATATGATTTATATTTCCAGCATGCTATCCTACTGATCTTAGATGCTTTTAAATAAAAAATGAAGGGGAAGGTACATGTAGCATTACTGGTATGTTGTTGATCTATAGGGTATGCCTCATTCCTCCAGCCCTAATTATATAACATATAAATAGACTAGAGAGATTTAAAGATATTTTAATAACTCTAGGTACAATTATAAATAGAAAAATTCTGTGATACAGGAAGAGGAAAACAGTGCCTAACTGCCCTCTGATCAGATTTTCTCAATGCTAACCAAAAACGCCAGGAGATGTGTGGTATCACAGAAAAGCATGAAGGTCCTGGACCGCAGCATCCATGAGGGGCCTGCTCTGGCTTTTTTGCTCCATCAGCTTTGCCCTGCAGGAGGAGGAAAGGGCACTTGGAGGCTTGTGAGCTCCACCCCTCTCCCTGCTTCAGTGTGGGTGCTGGCTGCCTTTAATAATAGCAACACAGAGCATTTCTGTGAGCCTCCTTTAAAAATGAGATGCTCTCTGAAACATTAGAAGCAGAATTATTATACAGGCTGTAATAGTGATTGGCTTTCACCAGCACCACCAGGCAAAAGGGAGCTTTCTCAAAATTCAGTAGTGAACTCTAACAACACCAACAACAAAAAAAAAAAAAAACAGCTACCACCAACCAAAAAAACCACACCAAAAACCCAACGAAAATGACACAAATGGAAAACAACCTGATAGTATGACCTTGTCCTGCCTTGTCATTTGATCAAGTTTCATAACCACAGCAGCAATATCTTACACAATACAATACTGCATTGTACTGCATTCTATCTTGCAATATCTTATCTTTTCCATTATAGCCTTGTTCATACTGTTTTCAGTCCTGACCCCACTATCTCTGTCCTAGAAATAGCAGGGAAACTACTGGAGTGGAGCTGCTAGATGTAAGGACAACCCTTACAAGGCCTGATCCTGACCCCAACACATGCAGGCTGGTGTCCCAACCTGTCCTTAGGCAGTCCCCATCCCCACTGGGGTGCCTGATGGCTGGGAGCAGGGCTGCCAAAAAGGCAGTCAAGGTCTGAACAGGGCTTTAGTGCTGAACTTTTGGAGATGAGGATTTGGGTTTTAATGGCATTACTGTCAGGTGTGGCGAGGTGTTGGCATCAGTCTGACTGGTTTAGGGTGCTGACCTCAAGGCAGAGGAATGCTGCTGGCACTACACACTGTGATTACCACCTCAGCCAGGCAGCTCACAAGGCACTCATCTCTGGATATTTCCACTGTGTCTCTGCTACACTATTCATGACACTCTCATCACAGGGCATTTTGAACCCCCTCAGGGATGGGGGTGCAATCCCTCCATGCTGCTGCCTGCGGGGACAGTCATTAGAGATGATGGTGTGGAGACCACAGGGGAATCTCTGAGTCTGCAGGCACGTTGCCTGTGTGACAGATGCCACATCCATGTTTCTCAGTGCGTGATGAGGGTCCAGCAGGCACTAAAGTTCAGTGTTTTTCTCTTATATGAGGAAGCAACCTGCTGGAGGCAGAAGATACCACCCATGTGGAATACACATGTGCAAATACTCAATATGAAACTCATACAGGGACACATTTTCATCTCTCTCCTTTTTTTTTTTTTAAACAGTTTCCTCTTTCTGTTTCTGTCTTAAGGTTCTTTTGCTAGGAATAATCAAGAAGACAGCATGTTTTTTACCCACAGACCTCAAATGAAATTTGGTATTTCTGACAGCAAATGTGTGTGTTCTCCAAAAGTTTCTCTTGGAGATGGATATTTACACAACACTTTTCAAGATAAAACTTCACTTTTCTTAAGCAACCTAAGAAACTGCTCACATGCCATAGAAAAACCTTGAAAGAATGGGGACAGCAGGTGCCTAACAAGACTAAGAGTTTGTACTTCTGCATCCTCAGGTCTGAAACATGCTTGAGAGTAGATGAGATTTGTGTGGCACATAGGCACATCAGTGCAGTGGGCGTGCCAAGCACAGACCCAGACCAAGGTGACAAAGCTGGGACACGTGGCATAGGCGACTGACGTGGCAAAAGTACTGTGGCCTGTCACGTGTCACTGAGTAGCTAGTTGTGAAAGACACTGTTTAAACAAACTGTTGTGCACATTTCCATGTCAGTACCTGTCTGTCCAGATTCTTAATTTTAAAATGAAGCTCTTAAAGCATATTTGAATGAGTCATTATTTTTGGCCAGCATTGACAGTAACTGGGAAAATCTAAACATTCTTGTACTGTACATCCCCTGCACTCCATAGATTGCACAGCAGTTTTTTATGTGGGTTGCATCCTATTTCTGCTCTGTCCACACCCGCTTTTCTCTATTTGCATCTGAGAGCATTATTTTTTTTTTTTTTTTTTGGAAAGAGCTCTCCAGCTCCAGCTGCATATATACTTTTCCCCCCTTGGTGAAAAAGCCTTTCTGTATAGTTTCTCTTTAAGCAAATGGTGACTACTTAGCATTGGCAATTTGGTTCTTTTTAATTTTATACATCAGTGCTTGAAATGGCAATGCAGCTTTTGAGTCCTCACCTTTGAGAGATGAAGCCAGGGCCTACAAAAACCCTTCACAGCCATGTCTGCTTATTTATGTTTTCCTGCAATAGGGTAACTGCACAACATGGCATTCAATCATTTACAGAGTATTGAAAGACTATTACAAACATCCTTGGGCAGGAATTACCTGGTTCTGAGACCAGTCAACCAGAAAGCAGTAGTTGGAGCCTCTAGTTAGCATGTCCTGTACTTCCAACAGTAGTTGGAACAGCCCACATCTGAGAAAAGTTGATGAAATCACTGAGACTATCTCAATCTCCTCAGTTTAAGTCCCAAGTGTTCAAATAAGTCTGTGAAAGAGAAGAGGAGCAGGATGAAAGAGGGGAGACTCGTGGTGGCCATTCTGAGGGAAGAGGATACAAGGGACACTAAACCAACTGAGGAAGGAAAAGTGTACCCAGATGCAGGTGGGATACAAAGCCTGGAGTGAGGGAGAGCTTGGAGACAGTGAATAGAGAGATGAGAAGGGAGTCACACAGTCATCCTGTGGGGAAGAGAAAGGCAGGAATGCATAAGTATCTGTGATGTGCCAGGATTTTGACCTTGAGGAAACCATAAGGCATACAGCCTGGTACTTCCACACTTTGACTCTGATAGAACAAAAGCCATGTAGATATAGTCTCTTTTGATACCACAGAAAAAGACCATTTCCTTGGAAATGACCCTTGCCAATTTTCTCCCTGTCTTGCTTAATCAGCTCTCTGTAAGCCAGCAGCTGAAACAATCTTTTCCCTCCAACAACGAACCACTCTTCATATTTTCAATTTTTAGTGTAAAGAGAAGCATGAAGTCTGCATATCAGACTGTGGAACGCAAGCTTTAGTAGCTCCCCACAGCTTCAGTGGGACTTGCAGCAAGAAATCACCTTTCATATAAGCAGTAATTAAATAATAATCTTTCAAAGAAGCAACAGTTGCCAATGATGGAATAGAAAAAGAACTGCAATTACATGGCAGATGGTAACAGCCTTATTGTTTCATTTCCCTCCATTTCAAGAACAAAAATATGATTAAGAAACAACACCTTTCAATACTCATTATTTGGGCAGCTGGCAAATGTATGACCAACAAGTGGGTGACTATGCAACACAAAAATGTGGACTTCTGACAGGAATTTCTTGCTCTTCAGAGGAAGCAGCCTAATGCTGCCACTAATTACCAGGACACCAGAAACAAGGGGTTGTTAATGGAACTTAAAATTGCCATGTAAATTGGAAGGTGGAGCCTTTATAAAGGAGGTTTTAAATATTGCCTAGGAAGAATTGACTATGAAGTCCAGGATGACAGAAATAAAGTAAGACTTAATAAGCCATGGTAAAAGATCAGGGATTTCAGGATTTAAAAAAAGTTTTCAAGTATCAGCTAGGGTGGTAATAAACTCTACATCATGGAGAGGGAGGAAGGAAATACAATACAAATTTCAGGCCTGTTTAAAATAAACATAATGGCAAACTATTTCAGACAGGGTACTTCCAATTGACAGAGAGATGGGAAAATTATCAATGACACTTCAGAGATTCATTTGGAATACTGTCATCTATGTTCAAGAAAGAAGAATTGCCATGGGAACCAGTGCAGAGAAAGACTTCAAGACAGGAGACAACAAGCAACAGCACCAAAACCCAGATTCATGCTGCCGAACTTCAGGTACTTCACAAAGACACATAAAACAGGAGCACATTCACCAGGGTCTCCTGTAGTCAGTGGAAGGAGATGGGCACCTCCAGTCATTCAGCCTACCTAAGTTCTGACTTGGCTTCTAAATTAGATGATTTATTTAAATACCCTAACTACAAAGGGAGCATATTGCTCCAGGGAATGTGCATGGCACCTTAAAAAACAGAGGGTCAGAAAGAAACCAGCTGCTCACAGAAGTGTAAACATCACAGAAGAGGCCAAGGTGAGGTTTAGCAGCAAGACAAACTGATATGTGCTAGGCACAAATAAGTTTTCCTGATAAATAGAAGGCTGATCTTTGGAAACAGCTTTCCATATATTTCCCCCCATAGATGGGGGAAATAAGATACTTGCCTAGAATTAAAATGCAGCTGAATGTGTTCATTTAAGAGGTTACATGATGGACATACCTGAAAGAGCAAACATTTGGACTGGCAGATCAAAAAGTTCCTGTCTCCTCTGTTTTGCTATGCTGTTTTATTTGGATTTTGTGTTACTGAATACAAATAGAACTTGTCCTTTATGCTGACAAAAAAGAGACTTGTAAAATTACATGTTTTGAAAAGGAATTACTGGAAGGTGTTGCTGCCTTGTCTTTCGCTATCTGCATCAAGGGGAAGGACAGAAAAATCTGTTTTCTGGGACCAGAATTGCTCAAGACCAAAACAAAAAACAGCTACAGCTGAGTAACTGACCTACACTCAGCAAACTGAGCAAAACGCTTGCTGTCCAAGGCAAGGGAGGCCAGCTCCCCTAAGTGATGGGCAAAGGTACAGTTTGGAAGGAACAGAAATGCTATCAGCATGCTCCCAGTTGTCACTGGCACAGGCAGAGTGTGCAGTAGGGTGTACAACTGATGCCAAGTTAGTGTCTTTCCAGTTTATGGTTGTTGCAGCAATGGAAACTCATTGTCCATGGACCAGCTCCACATACAAGTCTGAAGTGCTTGAACCATGCAGTTAAAAGTGTCCCAGCAAATACAAACACGGAATATCAATCACAGCTGTGTATTGCCAACAGGGTGGGAAAGCACAGCCAAGGGCCAGGCAAATGGATAGAAGAGGAGATGGCAATGTAAGCACAGAAGGATTTTGGCAGGAGCATTGGCAGAAATGAGACTGGAGCATTGTCTCCTACTATTTAATCCTTCCCAATTTTCAATAGAATGACCCTCTCTGCCCATTGAAAAAAAAATAATGTGGCAGAAACAGAGAAATATCAGATTCTCCTACACTGATATTAGCTAAGCAGTCAGGTCAACAGCATTCTAATGCAATAGTAATATGTGCTAAAATAAACAAGATGTATACTCCTGGTTATGGTACCGCATGCTGCAGAATGGCTGTGTCGCAGTCCCCTAATTCTACACAACCCTGGTATATTGAAAATAATTTAGAAGCATAAAAGTAATTTTGAATTTTATGTTTGAACCCAAGCCTGTGTCTAAAGTTGCATATATTTCATTTCAGAATAGCAGAAGGTAGCTAGTTTTCCTGGGTAATTCTTAGCATGAACTTAGTGGTTGATATTAGGAAGTGCAAAGTTTTGCAAAAGACAGAGAACCAAATGAAGCAAGACACAAACTGACAACACACAAGGCCCTAAGAGTCATGAAATACATGATCTTACAATAGTTTTACAATAGCAATTACATTCATTATTCAAAGTCATTTGTTTCCTACAGCTTGCCCCACATGAAACAATAAGCTAGAGACAAACAGAGTCATGTATGTTTTTTGTTTAAAAATATGTGTTAATCCTTACACCAACAAAGCCTATTGCAAAATGTTTGCAAGGGCTTTATGTTTGTGAGAGTCTTATCTTTCTTTTTCCAGGGGGTCACAGTTGCTCTGTAATGCTGTGACTGTTAAGGATAATGTTTGTGGTCAGTTGCTATTGGCAGTAACAGCCAAAGTTCAGGCAACCAAATTTAGACATGAAATTAATAATGGCATATGTACCAGAGAGCCTAAGTATGCATTGTTTCTTCATGACTTACCAGGAAAAATTCTGCCTGAGGTCAAAGAAAGCTTGGCATGAATAAATCATATACATAGAGTGAAGAATCTGCCTCAGAAAATAGTGGTAAGTATCAGTAGAACCTAGATAAAAAGAAACAAAATATCAGGATTATGAAGGCAGCTGAAACCCCCTGCCAGGAAAGAAAGGGCAGTGTGCCACTGAGGATGGGCTCAGCTGTATAAATACAGTGTTTCATAAAGTCTACATATAGTCTACTGCAGAAATTGTTAACTTAAAAAGAACTGTAAATTTGAATGCAATATATACCTCTAGCACCATACATATAATACAAACAGTCCCAAGGCTACGGAGAGGATTTATCTGTGACCACTAAGCACTTACCTGATTTGCAGAGTCATGCCTCTGTCTTAGCAGGCAGACTTTCTAAATCCATCTGCTCACCATAAATAATTTAACTGCATTCTTGACTGCTTTCTTTTCCCTTCAAAACACCCTCTCTGTGTCCATACACACAAGGCTACCAAAATTACAGAAAAAAGTAAGAGCTGGTTTTGTGCCATCTTACTGTCACAGCACATGCCACAGTTGAGACAGACACAATACACAGAGGACCACCACACAACTTCAGAAGGCTTCAAGCATCAGCCCATACAGAGCAACACCACTTCAGCAGGCTTCAAGCAGCCACCCTTTTTATTCTTTAGCCCAACCTTTTATACCCCTCATGTTCATGCATTGCACCTGTGTGTCCTCTCTACCTTTTTGTGATTGGTCAGTGCACCTGGGCACTCCATGTCCCATTACCTTCCATGCTGCTCACCTGCTTTTCACAGCTGTAGCCCATAAGGGATGAGGCTCAGCCACAGCCCCACTCCCAATTACCACAACTGTGTGCCTACACCTTACAGCTTTGGACTTCAGCCACCTATAGACATCATGAGCTTCCTTCAGTGTATGAAGTTAATCCATCAGCTAAGACCAAAACTCCCTCAGGAACTAATAAGAGTAACTGTAGTAGGGAGTCTGCCATTACATTTATTTTATTCTGGACTTGGGGTTCTTTGATGTCCTTGGACCACAACTGGTCAGTCTTCCAAAATATAAGCAAGAAGACACAAGGTAAGTAATGTAAGAAATCTGAAAGGGTCTCCAACACAGGTGGTGTGTATATTTTGCTACAGTGTAATACTCCTGAAATATTATATCAGGAACTGCTTAGCCCTCAAATATCTGTTCCAGCATTCAAAGGGAAAAAAGCTGCACCTCTTGGCTACTGCTGCCCACTAAAAATTCATGTCACTTGCAATCCCTATCCCAGAAATAAGAGGAGTTCTGTGAGAACTGATCAGATATGTCTTGCATGTACACCTGGAAGTACATGCATTCATCTGAGCACCTTCCCAGTGAAGACCTGACATGAGCTTTCCCTTCTAAGTCTTATTCTTTCTCCCAAGACACAACACTGGGAGCCCTACCTATGCAAAGGGAGTGAATGAGTTCCTTCTGCCTGCAGAGTCAACGCCCAAGCAAGCATTCCACTGTAGCAACTGTAGCCAGAATTGAGGGGGCTGTGACTGTAATTTATCATAGGCAATTTATTTTCAGCAGTGTGACTACATGTCAGTGCTGACAGCATTTGTAGCATTAAGTGTTCCAGAGAGAGGACCATGGCACTGCTTGGAGGCACACACTCTGAAGACCTGTCAGTCCAGACCAGTCCTGTCAGTCCTGGTAGGTCACTAAAAACCCAGACATTTTGCAATTTTTGTTGAATGCATTAGCATAGCTCATTTTCCAAGTTTGGATGAGCTTGGGATCCTCTTCTGAGTTCAAAGACAGTCATGTCTTAAGGCCCAGCAGAAAGGAAAAAGAAAATCCAAAGAATCTTGTATGCCAAGATAACAGGAGCATTTTGTCAAAAGAGGAGGAAAATACACCCATATGAATCAAGGATCGATATGATTCCCTCCATTCTGAATTATTTACAACATTTAATAATGTACAGAGTATGTCTGGCCATGCCTCCAGTTGGTCATAAATTATGATGGCTTACCGTCTTTAAAATAAACTCTTGCACACAAATACTAAGCCACATAAACTGAGTCACATATGTATGTCCCTCAGCTGGGGTAAAGTTCTTAATTAGACCCTCTCTTGGGGGCTTAGTCAGCATTAAGGTGCCTGTGCTCAAAGGCAGCTCTGTGCAGCTCAGTGACCTTGGATTAGAGAGCTGTGTGAAAAAGAGCTATAAGAATTGAGGGCCACCTACTTTGCTCAAGAGCTGTGCCTACATTGAAGCACTCTCCCTTAGTCCCTAACTCAGCTATGTTACGGGTATGACTGTGCCTGGCCACACACACTGATCCAGACCCTGACCCAACTGAGATGATCTTGGATCTTTCCCATCACTGTGGGCATGTCTAATGATGACTAGACTGGTGGCTGGTTGGTCCTGGTTATTGTCACTGAACCTGATTCTGACCCTGACTCACTGGCTTGGCTTTTCTGGCTTGACCTCAGATCTCCTTGTCACTGTGTTCACTGGGATGGTTCACTGGTGACCTGTACTCTTGGCTGAACTTCTAGCCACCACCAGAACTGTTTTGCTATTCTTGTTTGGGTGCTATGGTACTTGCCGGTGAAGCCACTGTCATGCATGCCTTATTGTCACCCTCCATTCCCAGCCTGCCTTGCTACTCCATAAAACACTTTTCTCCTAAGGATGTCACTTCTCACCTACCACTGGTAGCATTGGTGCCACTAGGACTGTGACACTCCTGACACCAGTAGTTCTAGGACAAACCAGACAATAGGAACATGGATTGCAGACACCATGTGACTCTCCTTTTAGCCAAAGATTTTTGTTAGGAAGCTGTCTTGAGCCAACCTAATGGCGCCATGTATTCCGGCCAATAGGATAAATCAGGAGAGTGGGCAAGAAGTCAGCAATCACGACAAAGAGTCTGTTCTGTCACAGACAGCAAAACTAAGCAGTGATACACAACTCCTCTTATGTGATCTCACTTAACTGTTGGTCAAATAATCAGGGAATCTCTGATTCACTGGAAACATCATATTTCAAAAGCCCAAGTAAAATGCAAAGTGGTCACAAACCCAAAGTAGACACAAGTTCTTTGTCACCTTTTGTAATTTATTCTAGTTGTCTAAATCTGGCAACAGCATTTCATATTTTAGCTGTTGCTTTTCCCACCTCATCTGCAGCATTCTCTCCTCTCTCTCTCCAGGGCACTAGCTCTACCTCTCTTGGCAGGACCATCTTCAAGTATACAAGGGCTGCAACACTTAATTCTTCCACCTCCACCAAGAGGTAGCACTGGTGCTGCACCTGAGCTGCCACACGGACATGCACAGTTCAGCACATTATTCAGACTGTCACATCTGCAAGGATTTCAGCATTAAATTAAATCCTTGCTGGCAGCCTCAGACAGCAGTTGTGAGACAGGGCTGTAAGCTGGAAGGCAGAAATTTCAATTCTGTTGAGGCCAGTCAGCCTGCACCCCAAAATCCATCTGTATATTACCAGGGTGAACATACAGGAAATTGTCAGGACACGGCTGCTCTCAGTCAAGTGGTGTTGGCATCTCATAGCTCAAATACTCCCACCATACAAGTTTGCTTGGCTCGTATTGGGTGTTGTGGTGTGCACAGTGCTGCTCCCTTGTTCTAATAATGTCTTGTGTACCCAAGAGTAGTTTTTGCCTTCTGCATTTAATTAGCCACTCCTTTGCCAACCTACCTGGAAGGCTGTCCTTTGCTCTAACATTTCATCCTGAGGGAGAAAAACTAGTGCCCTTGAGACATTTACGTGTTGTCCTGTATAGACGCAGTACATATTAACATCTATCTCTGCTCTTCTTAAATAGGATGCTAAAAGATCTGGCTAAGCCTTTTCAGAGATTTGAACCTCCCACACGCAGGGAATTGTTCACCAGGAGTCTCACACTGCACAGCAATGAAAACATTGGGCTCAGGTACAGCCGACTACCATTTACTAGAAATAGACACTTCTAGCATTTCCCAACCCAGCATGCACAAACGGGTCACTAACTCCTTTGTTTTTCACGTGGCATATATAGACAATTGTTATGGAAGTTTACCTTTCTGCATGTCAGCGTAAATACATTTTGCACACAACATAATTCAAACAGTGTAATCACAATTGTGTCTTATTTAACCTTTCAGCAAGTTCTGCAAAACTGCCTTCCCTTCCTCAAACACTGCAGTTTTGAAGAAGGCCCATCAGTGAACACTCACAAACATTCAGAGCTCAGAAACATAAACCAATCTCTGTGTGGTGGACAGGAAAGCTATTGTGTTTCTATTTATTTAGTTATTTATTTGACGTTTAGCAAAGAACATTAAAAATTAGTCTTGGATTAAAAAACATAACATACAAGTCTCTACATTGGAAGATGTAATTGACAAAACTCATTTCTGCATTGGAAGAAAATCTGCTATGAAGGAGTAAGGCATCTATCCTACATTATCTGTTTTGGAGTGAGAAGGCACACTGTGGTTCCCGGCTCCTCAGTAAGTACGAGAAAGACAAGGAGCTACTGGAGAGGATCCAGTGGAGGCCCACAAAAATCATCTGAAGCACCTCTTTTATGAGGGGAGACTGGAAGCTGGGCCTGTTTAGTCTACAGACCACTGAGAGGGGATCACATTAATGCATGTCAGTATCTCAGAGGTGGGTGCCAAGAGGAAGGTGCCAGACTCTTTCCAGTGGTGCCCAGTGACAGGATGACAAGCAGTGGCCATACACCAACACACAAGAAGTTCCCCCTCAACACGAGGAAGAATTTTACAGCGGCAGAGCACTGGAACAGCCTGCCCAGGGAGATCATGGATTCTCCTTTCTGGTGACATTCAAACCCCACCTCGACACATTCCTGCGCCACTTGTTCCAGGCGACCCTGCCTTGGCAGGGGGTTGGACTGGAGGATGACCAGAGGTCCCTTCCAAACCAAACCCTTGTGTGATTTTGTGAATCCTTCCGGCATTCCCCGCCCACAAGGCCAGCCTTGCCGGCGACGGCCCCGCACACCCACAGAGCTGCACACGGCCCAGCCGAGCTTGTCCTTCCCACTGGCAGCCGCGCACACGGCGCAGGCTGGAAGCCGAGCCCAGCCCGGGCACCGCGGATCCGCTTTGTCCCCCGCCCCACGCGGCCTCAGGCGCCCCCCGCACCGCCCCTGGGCAGGCGCCAGGCCCGCCGCTCCCGGCGTGCACCGCGGCGCCAGGCGCCGTGACGTCCCAGCCCCACCACTGGGCAGCAGCGCTCCGCGTCACGAGCTCGCGTCGCTGAGTCAGCGGCCCAACGTCGCAACGCTCGGCCATTGGCTGCGGCGGCGCGGGGCTCCGCCCCCGCAGTCCGGTGGGGCTATAAAAGCGGCTCCGGCGCCCCCTCCGCGCCTTTAGCCCCGGGTGTCTGAGAGGAGAAAGATGCATCGACTCCGCTCACGGGCCTCCACGGGGATTTTTGCCTTTGCCGCCGGTTCGCCATTCGCCTTCTCTTGCCAATCACCCCCGCTGCCCCGGCCCGAGAAATCAGCCTCGCAGAGGCGTTGGAGTAAAAAGCGCTCCTGCTCTTCCATCGGCTGATTGTCGCTGATTCCCGGGCGGGGGGGAGCAGGGAGACCGAGACCCGGAGAGGGGCCGCGGGAGCCGAGCTGAGCGCCGCTGCGACCATGCCCAAGCCTAAGAAGCGGGGGAGCAACCACCAGCGCGGAGCCGGTGAGCGCGGCCGGGCCGGAGGGTTGGGGCGCGGGGTCTAGACGGCGTTTCCCGTCGCCGCGGGAGGGCCGCCCTGTGCGGCGGTGCCCCGCCTCCCCGCGGCCGGCGGGTGAGCAGCAGGAGACGGGCGGGCGCGGCCGTGGGGCTCTCGCTGGCCGCGCCGGGGCCGGGCGGGTGACAGGAGCCGTCCCCGAAACCGCCACCTCACGCCGCTGCGCGCATGCGCCGGGGAGCCGGGGCCGGCGGGCGCGGCCGCGCTGGCGCCGCCGGTGACGGCGGGAGCGCCCCGGGCCGGCGGCGGCTCGAGCGGCCCGGCCGGCCGAGCGTCCGCCCGCCGCACCACCGCCACCGAGAGGCTGCTGTGTCTTTCGAGAAAATGTCATTGTTCTTAGCCTAAAGTAGGATGTTTTAAAATAAACGGTCTTCGTACAAATGCAGACTGTGCGTGTCTGTGGTGCTGATGCTTGTGGCGGAACGGAGGTTTTGTGGGGTGGTCAGAAATTGCACTCCAAGCTAGCATAGCTGTGTGCAGCATCGGTTTCGAAAACCAATTTTTCAGGAAGTGAGCAATTTATAGGGTGTTTCTGTAGCTGCTCTTATTTTAGTTTGTGAAGGGCTTGCTGGTTTTTTTGCCACTTCTGTTGAATCCCTGTTTGATAGCAGCAGCAGCAAGAAGGTGGCCATGTGAGAGCTATGAGCCTCGAGTTTGTTCGCTTATGGAGTGGCTGGTGGGTTTTTTTGGGTTATGCTTAATTATACAAATGGATACAGCTAAAAGTAGCAAAACTTCCGGAGTGTGACTAACTCTATTGGAAAGCACTTGGACACTGATCCAACTGAAAGTTGATTCTGCCTCGATAAAAATAGTTTTTTGGGGTCTTGGTAGTCAGGGAGCCTCCTTGAAGCTGGTAAGCCTTGTGTGCAACCTTCTAAGTAATATAGAAAAAAAAATAGCTTAACGAACAGAATTCAGAGTTCTGTAAATGATGTTTTGGGAACTGTTGTAGAAGTAACAGGTATTAAAAGGGAGGTGAACACCGCTAAAAATACTACTTTCATCAAAAAGTCTGAAAGCTGCTGCATCAAGGCCTTCTTTGTCCTGAGAGGGGAAACTTCTGTCCCCTGTTGAAGCATTTGATGTTCTGGCTTGTATTTGTAATTCAGTAGTAAAAGTGTTGGACATAGCTGATGCTGCACATACTACACCTAATCTCATAAATCCTGCATTGAACTGGGTAGTGTATGTTTGCCCAAAGGTTTAACTTACACTGTCTTGAAGTTCCTCACAATTAAAAAATTAAGATTGTATGGCAGTTTTTTTGGGTAGCTCATTCTAATAGTTAAATTAACATAGACCTATTTTTAAAGCACAGTCACAGAAAACTGCATTAGCATGAAGTGGATTGTAGAAATATCCTAAATTTACAGTAGGAATTCAGCCAATATCTAGAGTAGGAATTGGACCAGTAATGGGTTGGTCCTTCCTCACTGCTCACAAATGATCTTCCAGAACAGAGCCAACAAAGTCTTCAGAGTAGGTGGGAGTAAAGGAACCAACAGAGGATGGAAATGTTCTTTCTGTGGTTGAGTCAGGGAGAGTGAATCTGCTCTGGGAGGGTTCAGTTCTACTTCTGGTGCTCAGATCTTCCTTTTCTGTATGAGAAATGACCAAACTATTGTATTCGCCTTTGTTTAAGGTGGTCAGCCCAGAAACGTGCAGCCTTTTAGTGATGAAGATGCTTCAATTGAAACCATGAGCCACTGCAGTGGCTTCAGTGATCCTGCTAGCTTCACTGAGGATGGTAAATTCTTTTATTTATATTTATTCATCTTTTAAAAACAGAACCTGAGCTGATTTAGTAGTTTTCAGTAGTAGACTAAGTAGCAATAATGAAATAATGACATATTAACACTGTGCTAGTTAATCCAGTGGCTGTTGTTTTTGTTTGGTAAGAATATACTCCCAAGTTTCATGAGCCTTGTGAAACTGCCAGGCTCTATTACAAGAGAATATAGATATAGAGACAATAAGATATAGAGTGTTGCTACAGAGACAATGAGAATTTTAAGGTGAACTGTAAGACACGGATTGTCGTAACAGGTAGTTGAAGCAGTAAGAGCTGCGGAACAGTTTAAGATGGGAAGAGTCACACATATGCCTGTTTTGAGCTAGATTTGTTCTTTGTCTCCTTTACCATCTCTGCAACCTGGACTACTCTAATGCCATTTTGATGAAAGGAGGGGACCTGAAAGCCTGATACAGGGGGATAAGCAGGGAGGAATCTTTGGACACAGGCCACTCTTAAATTGATGCTATGTAGGACAGGCTGCTCTCACTCACTGCATCAGCTGTGAGCACCTCACTGTACTCCAGGGGTAGATGTAGTGGACTGGATGAAAATGCATTGTTGACAGAATTGGCTGATGGTCATCAGATGGAGAAAATTTATGTAAGACCTGATTCGCTCTCTCATTCATTCTTGACATGTGTAAGAAGCAGATCTAGAAACAGCACAAATATATCAATAGGCCAGTTTGTATAAAAGTATTTTAGGGCACAGCCTTATGTAGTAGGTTTAACAGCATTATGCTGCTTTGATACTGAACAGTTCTGTAGCTGTTTTCTATATTAAGCTGCTTTCTTATTAGTGTTAAAAGCATTGTGTTGGAATGACTGTGTCTGCTAATTAAGTGTGTATTAGTATGACTAAATTATTTCTTCTGGATTAGGGCCTGAAGTTGACGAAGAAGCCACTCAAGAAGACTTAGAATACAAGTTGAAGGGATTTATTGATCTTACACTGGACAAGAGGTATAGTCTGCTTTGAAGAAACAAACTCATGCGTTTTCTTGCTTGATTTAATAAGGAAAATACACATCAAATCTTTCTATGCTTGCTTAGATTTTTACTCTGGGGAGGACTTCTGGATCTAAAAAAACCTTTTTCCTTCTACTGTTTTTTAGGATGGGTTAGACTTTACTTTTCTAATATATTGGAGTAAAGTGACTTTCTTTCTGGCGAGCAATACTGCTGTGAACTCTTATCTCCAAACAAAACTTTGCTGTCGTTGAGTAAGGAGGCAATTCAGAGCATTTCATTTCTTCATGGTACTTCTGTGGATTACTCTTACTACTGGGTGTAGGCAAATATAAATCGCCATAGAGCAAGGGCAGAGGTTTAGCTGATATGTACTGATTTCAGGAGATCTTCCTTCTCTCTTCTAACAGTGCAAAGACAAGACAAGCAGCCCTTGAAAGTCTGAAAAGTGCATTTTCTTCTAAAATACTATATGAATTTATCATGGAAAGGAGAATGACTCTAACTGATAGCATTGAGCGCTGCATAAAGAAAGGTAATTAACATGCATGGTATTAGAAAGCAATAATCCCTATGAAACAGCACACTGTTTAAAAGAAATTAAGATTGTGAATGTTCTCTTAATAATTGAGGTAGCATTACTTTTTGAATGTAGCTGTCACATTTTAACTGTCCTAGAAAATTAACTGAAATTATCTTCTATCTGTTGGTTCCTGAATTTCCCTTTACATGCTTTCAGACTGTTATCTTTAAAAGATTAAAGGAGGAAAGCAGGGCAAAAGGTGATTGCTCATCACTGTGTTAATCCCTAGGTAAGAGTGATGAACAGTGTGCAGCTGCTGGACTGGCATGTCTTCTGTGTGTGCAGATGGGGTCAGGAATTGAAAGCGAGGAAATTTTTAAGACCCTTGGTCCAGTTCTGAAGAAGATTGTCTGTGATGGAACAGCCAGTATCCAAGCCAGACAGGCAGTAAGTATGAAATGTTAATTTGCCAGACAGGGACAGAGGGCTGCTTCTGACCAGCTCACTATTGTGTAATCCAGGACTAAAGGTTACCACACTAGTGTGTACTTATAATGTTGACATATGCCCTCAGTGATGTCTAGCAGTTTTCACTGGTTTAAAAAGTTCCACCTGAAGGTTGAACATGATTCTCTTCTTTAGCTGTTACATGTACTGCTTTGTCAAGTGTCTGAACTCACTGTATTGCAGCTTCCTTACTGCAATTCTGGGGACTGATGTTGGGGTGCTAGAAAACATTTTCCCACTTTCCCACTGAGTGATATATCCTTCCTGTGTTAATTTTATTCTTGAAATTTAATTTTATTCTTAAACAACACAGGAATGTTACTTAAGCATTTACATTTATTTATAGTAAAATCGCATATAGCGCATCTGGAGACTACATAAACAATACAGCCATTCTACCAGAAGGTATTTTTAAGTTACTTTTGCCCAGCCATCTTATCTGTACATCAGCAATATGCTTGAAACAGTGAGAGAAGATTGTCCAAAGTGCTTGCCAAGGGTTTTACTTTTGCTTAAACTTCAGAGATTCAGCTAATATTCTCCAACTTTCCTTTATCATTATGTGGCTGGCTACTCCTATTCTAGTCAAGCTGTGGCACAGCAGATAACTGTCAGCTGCAAAAAGGGTGTAATAGTAGTTCCAACAGCAGTTATTTCTACAAATAAACAACAACTATTAAAGCTTGTCCTGTTCAAATGCAGCTTTGAGTCGTGTGTGGTTGGTGCAAACATCACTTTTAAATGTTTTTTTTTTTTCCTTACTCTTCGTAAGAGAAATTGGACTAGAATATGGGGCATAGGGTACAGATCTGCAGGAGAAGTTGGAAAGTTCCAGGAAAGGCTTTTCAAGAGCAGAATTTTCATGCTGTTTAATTGAAATAGTTGTCAAAAGGAGAAAATATTATATGTGAAAAGTGGAGACTTGTGAGTAGCAAATGCTGTAAAATATCCTGAGGGTTGATGAGAATTGAGAGCTAATTACTATAAAGCAGCTGAATTAAGGATTCGGGACTTCTAGACTCTGCTAAGGTTTTTAATCTCAAATTTCTGTTGCTCCAGATGTTAAATTTCAAAGGTCCCAAGTTTGAAACTGTAACATTGTTGTCAAATACTGACACTTTTTTTTTCTTTTGTGTCTAGTGTGCAACCTGCCTAGGGATTTGCTGTTTCATTGTGACTGATGACATTACGGTAAGGCTGATAACTTTCAAATGTAATAAACTGACAAAATGAAAACGTGTGACTCCTAAACCATTTCCATTATATTTTTCCCTTTTACAGGAACTGTACTCTACTATGGAATGCCTGGAAAACATCTTCATGAAGGCCTATCAGCGGGATAGAGACACTAATGGAGTATCAAGTAACCATAATACTGTGCTTCATGTCAGTGCTCTCTTAGCATGGACACTATTGTTGACCATTTGTCCAATGAATGAAGTGAAAAAGAAAATTGAAATGTGAGTATCTTTCGTGGAAAGCAGAATCTGTTATGACTCTTCATATGCAATGAAACAGTGTCAATAAAATTTAGATCTTAATGGAATATGACTTACTCCTTAGGCACTTGCATAAACTTCCAAGCCTGCTGTCTTGTGATGATCTCAGCATGAGAATAGCTGCTGGAGAAACGCTAGCACTTCTGTTTGAACTGGCACGTGAAACAGATGCTGTAAGTAGATGTCAGCAGCTAAACCGACCTTCATTGGGACAATGATGACACAAATTACTTAACCTGTGTTCCATACCACCCTGGATCTCAACAAGTAGCAAATAATTCCTTGGTTTATGGTCCTTCTAATCCACCCAATCAAAGTGGGTATAGCAGTAATTCACAGCTATCATTTTTTACACTTAATTTCTATATTGCAAATCAGGACCCATATAACAAAATGCATCAAATACTATTTAATAGCAAGTAGAAATATGGAATGCAAGATTTAAATCTGAGTCCAACACCTGCTTTTAAAATAGAATAAAAAAGATACCTCTAGAGAGCTTCCAGAATGAAACAGTATTGTTTACTGTAGTGGCATCACTCATCAGATGCTTATGCAGACAAGTTTGAGTAATTCATAGCCTGCACAATTCTGCTCTCACAGCCAAAAATCTATCATCAGGGAGAAAACATGGTGACTTTAAGTGTTGTTTTTTCAGTATTCTTACTTAGGTAGCCTGAGGAGAATAACTCGTATTGCATGATGATTTCACAGCATTTGACTATTTTAGTCAGTTAAGAACTAGGCAGTCATTTTAAGGGGGAGGTTTTTAAAGAATTGGCACAAATTTCACACAGATATCAGGAATTCTTGATTTGGTGAGATTTCTTGGAGTTTGCTTTTGAATTGGATTAGGTGCAAACTGCTCAATAATAGCTTGTCCACAGCTGAAGTTGCATTTATATTCTTCAATATGCCTTATTAATTGTCAGACTTTTTTCTTGACAGCACTGAAGGAAACTGCCTCCCTCTGCTTATGCATGGCGCAGTTTGGGAGAGTTGCCTGAAGGGCTCCCAGCTCAATCAAGGCTGCTGCGCTTTGCCAGAGTGCTGCCTCAAGTGAAAGGATAACTCCATTTAAGTCAGGAATTATGACACACTAGCACAGCGTAATCTGAAACAATGTTAAGGCTTCTGTAAACAGTGATTAATGCAAGCAGTGTGGATTTGAGTCTCTTGGCTATGGAAGTCAACTTTGAAAGAAAAAAAATAAATGGAAACCACAACTTGATCCTTTATTTGGTCAAGCTGACTGCAAGTAATTAACATCTTAAAATGTGTTAACAAATGAGATTATTCACTACAATCTGCTCTTGCATTGAGGAAATGCCCCTTTAATAATTACAGATTGTTCTCACTGAATCCTTAACAATCAGTGCAGATTAAAAATGCTTGATGTATTTGCCTTTGACCATTTCCTTTCAGAAAGCATGCAGTAAGCTCACTCTAGTCAGTTGATATGAGAAAACATTCAGATTTTAAAAATCCCCACAAACTACAAAAACTTTTTACATAAGTTTGCATACATTCTTACTAGTCCAGGTGAACTACTGCTGAATTAAGTGCAGCGGAGAAAATATTTATATATACATAAAGCACATATTAAGTGAATAACACAAAGCTATTTGTTACAGCTTACCTAAAGTGTTTTGTTAAGCATTAAAAAAAGGTTCCTAATTCCCCATTCCATACAAGACTTATAGCTAAATATTCCGTACTGTCAGTCCAGTGGTGTCTCACGGTTTGCCTCCAGCAGCAGGGATTTTGTGATAACAAAATTAAAGTGCCCTCAGCTTGTTGGCAGGAGTAGTTCAGCAGATCTGTTAAGCAGTTTGACTCCCTTGGAAGTAGAACAGATTGGCCGGTGTATATGTATGCTGATAGAGGTGTCTGGGTCACATGGCTGACCAAACAAACTTTGTTAGTGCCCTTCCTGGTAAACTGGGTGCTGTGACTTTGTTCTTGCTGGACTCAATGCTGCAAATGGGGCTGCAGAAGTGCTCTCTGTCTTCTTTAAAAAAGTAAGAGGTTGTAGAGATCTACATGCCCAAAATTTAAAGAGATCCATTTTCTTATTTGTGGGGGAAAAGGTTGATGCAATAAAATAAACTCAAATCTAAAAAAAACTAAATAAATATTTTTCTGGTAACCTAGGATTTCTTTTATGAAGATATGGACCTTCTAACAGAGAAACTAAGAGCTCTGGCTACTGATGGAAACAAGCACCGGGCCAAAGTGGATAAAAGAAAGCAGCGATCTGTCTTCAGAGACGTTCTGCGGGCTGTTGAGGTGATTCTTTTGTCTTAGTTACAATCTAGACCTTCAAAATACATAGTGTACAATCTAGTGAAAACAATCTTATTAAACAGAATTACGCTTTCAGTGAAAGACACAGAAAAAAGCTATTTTAAGTGAGATTTTGTAGTCTGATCACATACGTGGAATAGAATTGCTTTTTTTAGGAATGTTGAACAAAAATACTGGGAATAGTTAAACATTGTGAAAGCTAAGGAGAAGGCTTGGCATCATTTGAAGTCACCTCTGGGATTCTGCCTGTACAAGGATCTGAGTCACCTATTAGCATTTATTACATTCCATTGTCCCAAATACCTGTAAGGTAGAGACTAAATGAGGCTTACAGTCTGACTTAAAGGTGACTTCTGCACTCAGAACTGGTTTTCCTGGAGATAAGTCCAATTCTTAAAGTAATTTTAAAGATGAAAGTTTCGTGTTTGTTTTTTAAAAAGCTTTGTAATCAGGAAGAATATCAGCCTCAAGTTCTACATGAGATGTCACTGATGGTGTGCATCTGCTTTATGAACAAATACAATCTTTAGGATATGTATACTGTGTTATTTGGAAGGTTTTGGTGTGCCAAAATTAATCAGTCAAAAGAAAGTTCACTGAGATGTATAAAATTGCTAGGACAAAAGACTTTAAAATTATAGATGTTGTTTCCTTTGATTTTTGCATAGGAACGTGACTTTCCTACAGAGATGGTGAAGTTTGGACCTGAGCGCATGTATATTGACTGCTGGGTTAAAAAACAAACTTATGAGACATTCAAGGAGGTTCTGGGGTCAGGGATGCAATACCATTTGCAGGTGAGCTGCTCTTTGACATTTGCTCAGACTGTTCCTCTGTGTCTGGCTTCTTTGATGTAATTCAGTCTGAATTACAAAATCCTGAATAGAACTTAGTGAAGTGATGAGCCTTGCATTTGAGGTGTTAAAGACAGCACTTAAAAATTGATTACAGTGAGCTACAGCAGTCTGGTTAAGCTGCTTCTGAGTTGTGGCCTGGGTGTGCTAGTGTAGTAATCGACTTCTCCAAGAAGTAAGAAATTTAAGATGAATATCTTTTTAGCTTCAGGGTTTTCCCTGAGTCCTCCGCTCTCTTTCAGCGGAGTGGTATAGCTGTCTGGCTGCTATAAAGCTGTTTACCTCCACCCTTCCTGTTCAAGCCTGTAAAAGAAAGGGAAAGTTTTACTAAAAAATAATGAACACAACTTGCAGCCAATGGTGAATAGCATTCCAGAAGAGAAGGTATGACTCTTTATCTCTGTTCTGGGAACTGCTTGTTTACTAGTCACCTGTTTACATATGTAATAGAAGCAGGAGCTGTAGCTTAGGAATATATGCTCCCAAATTGCTGTGATAATCATGGGGTTAAAATCTTCAGTCATGTGTTAATTGAATTTCTGCATGACTGAGGGAGCTCAGGCATGTAGCAGGTTTTTCAGTTTTCTCAAGTACTACTTTCACAGCCAGATATTTTAAAACTGGTGTGTTGTGAAGCCATACAGGTCTGTTCAGCTGCCTGATTTTGTGTAGAACAGAACAGTGTCTCATTTGCTGGGACAAAAATATCAAAGGAAGCAGGAGCAGCTGTCTGTCTTCTCAAGGTGGCTGTTTTCACTTTTAGCCTTATTCTGGTTAAAGAAGGAAGTGTTCTTGACTTAATTGCAAAAGATAGCCACAAACTGACACAAATCTTAGTATTTCTTACTGGAATACTTGATATTTTACAGTAGTCAACTTCAGAGACTTGATAATTAGAGGGGAAACTAATCATTTGGTATGTTTCTTGTTTAGTCAAATGACTTTCTTCGGAATGTGTTTGAGCTTGGTCCACCTGTAATGCTGGATGCTGCAACTCTTAAAACAATGAAGATATCCCGTTTTGAAAGGGTAGGTTATTGCACCTTAATGAATTTTCTTCTTGTCTAATTACTCCTGCATTTCAGAAGCTGTCATTATTACACTGTAGTTCTAAGAGTGCCTCATTGTCCTGAATGAAACCCAGCCTTTCTTGTATGCATCTATGAGCTCTGATTTTTCACTGGGCATGTCTGTGCTTCTGTGTTTTTTCCAAGGGGTCTGAAGGTTGATGTGGTTGCTGCTGGGTACTAGATTCCATGCTCCACACATGTGAAACTGGGTCTCTTCTGAGAGCTTTTGGGGAGGGACTTACAGGAAACTGAGTCTTCATAAAGACAGTATCCCAAACTCTGCAATGTGAAATGGGCACTAGGAGGTTGGCCTTGTTCTGTTGGTTGTGAATGCATTAATCCTGCATATAATCTGGGGAATGGTGCTGTCAAGTTTAATCTGGGGGTAAATGTAACCTACATGGTATCTGCTTGATGTTAAAGACTGACTGGCTTCCAGAACTACTCATAGTTCAGCCTGTCTTATACAGGCCAAGTTTCTTTTAAATATCTGTCTGCCCATATATATACACACACACATTAGCCTTTGGTGCAAAGACAGCATACTATAAATTTTAGAAGGCCTACCAGTTTACTTCAAAGATTAATAAAAGGATTTTCATTTGTTTTGTAACATGAAAAATCTCAGAAGGTCAAAAACCTTATGACAATATGTAATTCTTTTTTCTTTTTTTGTTTGTAGCACTTGTACAACTCTGCAGCATTCAAGGCTCGGACAAAGGCTAGAAGTAAATGTCGTGATAAAAGAGCAGATGTGGGGGAATTTTTTTAGATTCTGTTTTCAGCGGGGTTCAATTTTCATAATTCAAGTAAATTTGTAACATTTAAATGAATTTTTTAACCTCTATAGTCAGTTTGCAGTTGTGCACAGGTTTGTTACATAGCTGTAAATATAATGCATGTTGTTGCTTAGTTGCATATACATTGTATATAGATGTAACATTTGGTGCAGGGATACATTATAATACCATACATTAGCCCCCCACTAGCTCAAAGGTCCATTATGTTGTAACTGATACATTACGTGGGGTGGATAACTGTAGTCAAATGCTGTGTGTCAGATTGGATTCTTTATATAAAGTAATTCATTGGCCAAGTGTTCTGGTAAGAATGTGCTAATACAAAAAGATGACCATGTTTGTGTGAAGTTATTTTAGTAACTTTTTAAAACTCTCCAGTGGTAGACAAGAAATCCCTGTGTAAGTTAGTTTTATCCTGACAGGGACTATGAAGTTCAGGAACTTCCATTGACAGTGAAGTAGTGAATGACAAATATTTGCCTCCATGTAAAATAAAAGCAAGATTCTTGTGTTCTGAAATTGAATATTTAATTTTTGGAATAAAGATATTTCTCACTGCCTGCTATCTGTATAAAAGTAATTATTCCATGAATGAAAAGCTGTAACACTGGCAAAACCTAAAGTATGAAAGGGATGGGTTTGTTTATTTGCTGGTTCAGACACATACTCGGGGTATTCTCAGTGTGTTAGTAGATGCTGTGTGCAAGTCTACCTTGCTGTGTTTCAAATATGTCTTATTCTTGCATGTGGTCTGCACAACTTTCTAATCTTGATTTATCATTGCTTCTCTGATGGTTTTGACCAGTTTTCTAGTTTTGGTGCTGCAAAATATGTTCTCCTTTATCTTAGAAGAACCATTCCAGTTTCCCTGTGCTCGTCATGTTAACTACTCTTCTAACCTCAGTTTCTGGTTCTATAGGACTGAAATGTGCTAGTAGCTGAGAACTGTCTTAGCTACTTGGGGTGGGGGGGGTGTTATGTAATAAAGACATTAAAACCTAGATAGGTGGAGCTTCTGAACCTGAAGATCTCTAAAAGTGCTTGTTCGAATAAACCACCTTAAAATGTTTGTCACCAGATAAAGTAAACATTGCATTAAAAACAACACTGCCCCCTGAAAACTGTTGCCTGCTCTGATAAGGGAAAGTTGGGTTTGGGGGGAGTGGTTGTTTTTTTTTATTTTCCCCTCCCAGTTTCTGATTACAGCTGAACGTATTCCAGAAAGTCAATGAATACTAATAAGTTGTACTTTCTAATTTAACCTTTTTTTTTTTTTTACCCCTCAAATAATCCACTATGTAAGAACTTTTTTGGCTTGCAAAACTGATCATTTGGACTACACAAAACCTTAAACTGAAATCTGTGATGATGGAGCACATGTCAGTGTCATGCAAGTGGAGAAAAAACTGACCCTTAAACGAGGTGAAGCTGTGTGCCTGTACTTGCCCAGCCTAAGACCATTCCGTTTGAGCTAAACTGTTCACTCGAGCCTGTTGGTGTCTCCTGCAGCTTCTGCTTAGTCACCTTTGGTGTCCTTTGCCAGGCACTTTTGATGGCTTCATGTCCAGTGTTTCTGAGCACCTCCTGGCAGGGAGCCAAGCAGGTGGTTGCCCTTTTCCCTGTTATACTGTAGCTGCCAGCCACAGTGACCTGCGTGGCTTCCAGTGCTGTTGCAGAGGTGGCTCTTCTGCAGCCCTGCAGACATCCCTTGGGTTTGCAGACCTTTTCATCTGGAGAGGCCTGGGTCCTTGTCTTACAATTATTTTGGTACCAGGAGTTTTTGGGCATGGATATCAGACTGATTTTTTTTTTTTTCTGGCTTGCACATCTGTATTTGGAGGGAGGACTTCCAGGAGCCTCCTGCAGAAACGGAGCAATTCTGAGCAGCAGAACATGTCAGCTTAGGGTGGGAAATATGAATCAGGTGATTTATTCTTTTGTTTCCTGAGAGAGAAATATGTTTATGGGCAGTTTAAAGGGATTCAGAATTTTTGACATAGGATAGCTTCAGAAAGGATTTGTGGTTTTGAGCTGCAGTCCTTCTGCCTGTCAATACAATGTGCTGTAACACTGCCTTCTGCCATGTCAGCAAGGAAAAAAGTGATCAAAAGAACTCACCACCAGTTCATCAAAATTTAATCTTTGAACAGCTAAGGATGCCAGACAAATTAGTCCACCCCATAATATTGTCTCACTTGAATTCATAAAGCATATGAGATAACAGGGGAACAACCCTGTTTTTTCTAGTCTATGACTTTAAAATACTCATGACTGCAATACTGTGGAAATGACTCTTCTGCATAGCAAACTGGTTACTCATAGCTACAGTGTTGTAGATACTACTCTTCTGCATAGCAAATGCATTTTAGACAAGCACTAAACCTAAGAGGTTTGTCACTATCAAAAAGATTAGTGAAATACTGATCATCAGTAACAACCCTCATTCTCCATGGTGGGATATTATCATGAGTCCAATATAATAAAAAAGAGCTGTGTATGTGCTGATTTCTGTTTTAGCAGATCAATATTGCAAAGTGAGTATACTTAGCCAAGCTGAACTCTAAATATAGACTGAGAGGGGCAGTCTGTTTCACAGCTATCTTTATGGGTACTGCAGGACTCAACAGGTTCCTATGGGACTAAAAGTAGAGAGAGGAACTGCAGAACAAGTTTTCTTCACATGATTTTCACTGGCTGATTTCTTCCATACTGGCACATTACCTGAATGTAATTATGTTGTAAGTAATGTTTCATTCTCATATTTTTTAACCTTTTAGATTTTATTTCCTTTTTTTTTTTTCTGTGAAGAATTCTCAATGTTTTCTCATTCTAAGGGTTTATTTCCCACAATGACTTAGGAAGAAATTTAAAAGTTGCATTGGGGAAAAAAGTCTTTAGGCAAGGTTAAAGTACAAGATAAAGTGAATCCAAAGGTCCCAATATTTAGATTGATTTGTTGGGAAAATAATCAATACTTTTATCCAGTGACACTGATGTTTGTATCCTTTCTCCTTTGGCATGTCAATGGAATCAAACAAATGTAATATAAACTTTTTGAATTAATAATGGTAATCTTCACTGTGTTTACATGTGCAAATACTTAAATAATAAGTGCAGAAACATAGAATTCATAATATTAATGAATCAAAGGTACTCACATTTATTGCAGCTTGAGTACTTAAGAAGAGTGTTCCCTAAAGCTGCAGGGAGGTTTTAATCAAAATAGAGAAACAACTGCTCTTCAGAATCTAAAAATAGCCAACAGCCTCTGTGCATGGAGTGGTGACTTTTGGCATGCAGTTCAAACACAGGGCTCCATAACGATTGTGCTGGCTGAGGATGTGCATGTGGGGAGACAGCAGAGCAGAGCCAGCTCTGGTGGGGATGTGGCTCACAGACTGTGCTGCCTAGTGCCATGTCATGCTCTAGAGGAAGGACAGTGGGCACAGCCATATGTCCTGAAGTTCCTGCTGCACACCTAAAAATCATATACTAGGTAAGGTTAACCCCTATCATGCCAGCTTTTCTACATTTAGTTTGTACTTTAAGGAAACACTTCTGAACAGAGAAAAAAGTAAGTTGTAATCTTTTCTTATGGGCTGTTAAAAAGAAATATGAAAATATCCATATAGTCCTGCCAGTCTCTACTAGCAGGAGAACAAGCCTTGTTGTCAGGATTGCTTTCAGCGCTTAGTCTTTAGACTTACTGAGGCTCATTGAATGTCCACTTTGTACTGTGCTCAGATTTGGGGGAATTATAGTGAACTTCTGCATTTGGTTTGATGAGGGAAGGAGTGAGGATTTTCTGCAAACAATTAGGGTTCAGATTTTAGGTTTTTAATTTGAGTGTTTTATTAGGAATCTATTCTTACTCTGTTCTGTATTCCTTGGAGAGGAAGAAAAGCCTCAGAAGCATGTCATGTCGAGAGGACAGTTAATCCATCTAGGATTCAGAAATCACCCTTAGGTGCTTAACACATGTCATCAAGGGAGGTTTGCATCCCACAAAGTGCTGATTTATATTGGCAGATAAAATTGAACTTGGGAGCTTTATAAAATACTAAATAGGTAAGATGCATTCTACTCCAAATTTAAACTAATCTATGGGGGCTCCCTCCTTACATTCACTAGCAAGAAAAACGTACATTTAGGCTGTGATTCTAAGGTGAGAAAGGAATATCTTAGAATAAGAGGGATATTACCTGGAGGAATATATTTTTCTTCAATAATTACAAAGGGAGTTTTCAGTGACAATTGTAGACAAACATGCCTACTTAGAGTGTCTGCATCTCCTTATGGCTAGAAGTGTAATTTGTTTCTAGAAGACATTTTTACAATCAGAGTAGGGTAAAGAAAAGCAAAAGACTGATAAGGAATAATGTGCAATACATAGAAGCCACCTCCCTAGGTACTGCTTATTTTCTATATATAGTCTTCTTTCAAAACTGTATTTATGTTAAGAATCATTCACTGAATTCATGCACCCAGACTCTGCAGAGAAACTGTACTAATTGAACTTAATCTAGTGCCTTTTTTAAAGCAAGGGGTACTAGTCTGAAGAAGTAGACATGTGAAGTAGACATTTTTTCACAAATAATAACTTCACAGTGATATTCTAAGCTGTATAAACAGATACATACTCTTGTTGCTTATCTCCTACATTCATACCTGTTCTATCTCCCAATTACTTGATGCTGAAAGAAGAGGACCTGAGTGGCATCCTTTCTGGAAATATTAGTGAAGGTTAGGCTTTCACTGGGGTCAGGATCTCACACCACCTCTTACCAAGTACTCACCAAATCAAAGGATAATATATTAAATATGTACCATTCAAATCAATGCTGGAGCCAGTCAAATTGACTTTTCTCTTTCTTTCCCTATACACACATGTATGTGCACAAACACAATGTAAAAATGAAATGTTTTAATCATCAAAGATTTCCGAGAATGAATAGGTGCTATGTATTGAGTTGTCCCTGCCTTCAAGATCTAGTAAGTGTGCTGGTTCTTCAAATCTCTGTATTTTAAGGATTGTTTAGGCTGCTCAGTATTTCCTTAGAACAGGATACCAACTGTTACAAGTTATTTCCCATAGCCATGGGAAATAGGTAAATTTAGGTAATATAGGTAATATTATTAGGAATAATATAGGTAATAGGTAAATAGGGGAAAAGGTAAATTTTATTTACTTTTAAATTATTGTTTCTTTTAGAGACAATGGAGAGACCTTCTATGGAATTTAACCTGCCTGATACTCATGAAGAAGGAAAACTTTATGTAGTTGATTCCCTAAACAACCTAAACAAGCTAAATGTTTGTCCAGCTGAATCCCAACGTTCACTAGGTATGTATGCTAGATGATCTGTGGATTTCTATATATACAATCCATATTGTGTGTCACTGATGTCAACAGCCTAATAGACCAACAGGTATGCCAAGCTCTGTACTGAAAAATGTAAGAAAAAGATTGAAAATGGCATAATTTAGACAGATCAGACAATGGTTTAGCTGTCCAGGCTGAGTATTTCTGCTTTAGGTTCCTGAAAATCCTTGCATTTAGTTAGGGATTTACTTTCAAACCTGAACTTATCTTCCATTTCAGTTGGGATTTACGAGGTGATTTCTTGCAGGATAATGTCTGTAGTAATGCCCAATATACACCTACTAAGCATATAGCATCATAGCTCTTCCCAAGCACTAAAATTCATTTGTGGCAATAGAAGCACCTGAGAATTTCTGCTCATTCCTTTAAGACACATCTCCTAAAAACTCCAACCAGTTACCTGAAATATCCTGTGAAACCTTTAAGCATTTTACTTCCCAGACTTTCTTTACTCACAGTTTCAGTTATGGCTCCCACATTTCTACTGGTTTGATAAGGCTTTTGCCTTTGATTTCTCACAGCAACAAGAATATTTTCACCCAGTGATAGCTACAATTTGAGTTCTTTGTGACCTGAAAATATCTTAAAACCTGGAGCTCTCCAGCAGCATTCCACATAACAATATTTGAGTCTGCTTTTATTTCCCTTATTATAATTGCAAATTTGAGTGAAGAAATTTATAGATCAACAACTATGTTGAAAGGTGGCCATAATTTAATCATGCTTTCTAATTATTTCTTTTCTCATTACTTCTGTTTCCAAGTCTTCTAACTTTTCCTAATCCAACTGACTGGAGTGGTGCTGGTTTCTACATTTAATGCAAATAATTTAGACATAAAGTACTAATTCCTCATATGCAGATTATCTTGATATTGTCACTTCTACACAGAGGAAATGAGACAATGGCATAAATCAATTTTAATTTTAAGAAACTCCTTTCAGTGTCACTGCTTTGCTTTCTTTTGCAATTTTATTGGAGAGTATTATTTACTTTTCAGGTAAATATACAAGATTCTGAGGAAACATGTGGTTCTCTGGAATAATCACATGCATGCCCCTCCCTACATTTCAGCAGTAAAAAATGGTAGCTCAATAAGTATTTTATTCATAAATTTGTAAAATGCTTTGGTTCCTTCTAGGATTATTCTTTTAATGTAGCTTTTAAGCTTGGAGAGTCTATAGATATCTCATCCTCTCAGCTAACTTACTCAGCAAAAGAAAACTCTGGTTCTCTAGCTGGAAAATCAGAGACATGTCAAAAGCTGTTTAAAATGCATATGTTGTTTGGTTGCTTCAGTAGGAGCCATGCAGTAATTTCATGTTTTAGATGATAAAATGTTCCCACTGCTTGCAGTTTGACAAGAATGTGTGCTCACCAATTCCTCACAACACTGCGGCCTGGCATGTTCAGCCTGATGAAACAGTAACAAGCATTCATTAGGCACAGTGAGCTCAGATCACTTTTGAGACCACTATTGATAACTCAGGGTGCTTGGCAGGCAGCAGAAGCAGGCCCTGCCTATCCCTATTATTCTGATTAGAAACCAGTATTGGTGCAGACATTTATTATATGGTGCATTTGTTATGAATGCTAAGGTAATAAGAATAGAGCCTCAAAAGAGAAATATGAAAATATTTCATCTTACTCATGGACAGGAGTGTGTTAAACACAAAATAAAGAAAAACAGAGATATTCCCAGAGATCTACCAACTCAGTGAATTGCTCAACCCTAGGTACGGTCATTATTAAAGTCCTGTAATGGTATATGCAGTCTTTCTTCAGCTTTATCACTACAGGCTCAGTTGCAAAGACCTCAGAGATTTCCACCAGCTAAAACAAGAACATGACCTAGAAATACATTTTTCACAAATGCACACATTACTCTCCCTTTCAGAATGGCAAGAGAGCAATTACAGAAGGATAAATTACAGTAATTTGCATGTAATCTTAGTATGTATGAGACTGACACCAAAGTGAAATTACATTAGCTTTCTCCTCCCTCCAAAATAGAAAAGAAACCCAAATCTTTGTAAGTTATTACAGTAGTATACAAACTTAAGATTAAACAAATCTGGCTCAAGTGTAAATTTTTTACATTCACATGGATTTCCTCATGGTGTTCACTTGATTTGTTATCTTCAGGGCTTGCTGCCACCTCACAGTGATTGCAACTGTTTCTATGAGAGAAACTGCTGAATTTCCCTATATAAGCAACACATTATGTAAAAAGCAATGAACTGGCATGTTGAGCTGATTCAAGATCAGCATTGCAAGTGCCTTTCCTTTTCCCCCTCATTCTTCCTGTGCTTAAAGGATAACATCTGAAGCCCCTGTGGGAGTCTGTTCCATTCTTGACAATTAGCAGGATAGGTGCCTCATTTTTTACTGGAATGAAACCAACAAATCCTAAAGATGAAGAATATTGAAAACATTTGTTTTAAGATAAAACAGTCCTAAATTCATTCTGTCCAACGTTAGAGCCTTAACTGAGGTTTTTACTTCGGGAGATTAATCATCCCAGGGATACTTCTCATTAAACAGAAAAATAAGCATATCTAGAGGATGAATGTGTATGATGAACCGGTACCTTGGTTTTCAATATGAATTTTTCTTTCTTCCCTTTTGAAAAGGTTAAATGCAATCAAGCCCTTACCAATCTGCCTGATGAAAACTTCATTGCAACCTTTGTACATGTAAAACAATTGTAAAACTCTGAACCGTAAAACAGGTCAACTTCAACAAAACACTGTATTTCAACACAGAAATGTTTTTCTTGAACATTTTCTAGCAGCTATAACAGATGTATAATTTTTTATATTTTCAAACTCAAGCTGAGTTCATAAAGTTGATTTCTTTCCCTTTCATGAAATATCACAGGAAATAAAATCTGTTGGCCAAATATACAATGTATTCTGCATCATTTCATGATATCAGAAGTATTTTGTCATGCTTACCCTAACCAACCTTAAAAAACTGTATCACCAAATGATTTGTCATCTCTTAACAGATGAGGAAGAGAACACTGGTGGTACTGGAGAGAGTATGGCAGGGAGCAATGCAAGAAACCAGTGTTTGTTCTTTGTCACCTTTATTCTTACTTTGACCATCAGTTTGGCGCTTGTTTCATTTGTAATATTCTTAATATGTAAGTAAGCCAAAGAGTAGTTCTTAAAAATGTAGGGCCAACTGGGGAAAGAACTTTGCTGTAATGTGTCATGCTACCTTGTAACATGCTATTCCTATATTTGCATGGTCAAAGGCTTTGGCTGGTTCTGGGCACTGGGTCATGGTCCTGGGGGCAGAAGCACAGGCAAACAAGTCTCTCAGGGCTGAAAGGCACAATATCATTCTTAGTGCTAAGGATTTGTGAGCTTCAACAGCTGCGATGAATTTCTCTCAGCAGCATTATACTGTGATGCTAAAAATGCTGACTGGAAATTAAATTAAAATTTAAAGGTAATTGTATGGCAGTGAGATACTTTGGCAATGTGCCTTTCATTCCTTTCCAGATAAAACTCAGTATTGGAGTCATTCCACTGAAACTGGAATTCCACCCAGGCTAACACTTAAATCAGGCTACCTGAAGGAAGACCTGACCCCTTGTCATCAAAGTACTGACTGGAAATTGATTTGGAACTAAGAAAGTCTTAAGCATAAGAAAAAGAATTAGACATTTATCAAGATTTGCATGTAGCATTGAGTCTGCAGACACAATTACTGTTCCAGTCTTTTAGGACTGATCAGGCAGGTTTAGCTAAAGACATAGCTGATTAATGGAAACCTTGTTATCTTGGGGTTTTCTGAGCTAATAATATTGAATAGAATCTGAGGTGCATTATTTCAATTTACAAGACTATTTTGGAAGAATTGAAACCCATATGAAATCAAGATTTCTTATATCCTGTAGTAGGGAATTTGCTCAAATATAGCAAAAATCCTGATTTTTCTTTTAGGCCAGGAAATCCTAACTCTTGACTAAATTTTCTTACAGGCACTCAAAGAAATATCAGACAAGTAAAGAACATAAAGTATATTTTAAGTAACACATTTGTAAAATCCTAATTGGAATATCTCATACTTGAATTTCAGATTTATTTAACATGGACCTGCTAAAAGTAGAGCCTTGGTACAGAAAAATTAGATTTGGGTTGCTCTAGTGGAAAAATTATAAACTAAAGTGAAAAAAAATTCTTACAAGAATTAAAGCAGTTTTCTTGGGCTCAGGTTGGTGGAAGCCTGGGTTTTGATACTGATTTCCAGTGGTGTTTCAGTTTATTTTACAATGTTTTATTAGATACATATAGATATAATGTGTTCTATAATCTGAGATGTTTGCAAACCACATGAATAGATTAATTTAGCATTGCTACTGTTATATGTAAGCTTCAAAACACATGGGTAAATTTTTTAACTTCAGAAAGCCAAAATAAAAATAGCTCCAGAAGTGCATATTGGCATGCTAGAGGAGGCTGGCCTCGAAATGTCAGTATTTGCAAGAATTTTTCTTTTATTTAAAATAAAATATATGCACATGCCACAAATTGAATCTTGAAGCCCCTACATAAGACATTTCCTTGTTGACACTAATGGTTATGCTCCTGAAAATTGCAAAAATTTTCTGAGCCATATATGATATTATTACTCTGCACTAAATTAAAAAAAAGAATCCAGCAAATAAGCAAAAAAGAATGTAGTGGGCAGGTAAACCCACCAGATATATAACTTCTTATTATTAGGTTCTGCAGTTGTTATCCTGTTTAATATTTTTAGTCATCATTGTTCCTCACAGGAATACAAGTGAGGGTAATGACGCTCTTGACTTAAATGTTGCCAATTTAACATGGTACATTCTCCTTTTCAAGTTCAAACTAGAAATGAGGTGGACCAAATATCAAGCAGACTACTATCTGAAAAGAAGAATATAGAAGAGCTGAAGAAACTTAACAGTATTATATTAAAGCATCTGAATCAATCCAGAATTAAGGAAAAGCCTTCTGATCTTCATGATTACCTCTTTACCCATGCTGAGCTCAAAGTCCCTGGGGAATAAATCTTCTTTGGGAAGAAATTCAGCATATTCATAACTCAGATATGCTCACATATGGCACACAGGTTGCTGAAACATGGTTGCTGAAACATTGCTAGAAAAACCAGCTGAATTAAAAATATTAGCAATTAGTATTTTATCCTGTTTTACGTGGACATAGATTTGTAATACTAAACCCACAGGATTCACAATAAACAATGGATTGTCAGTTTGGGGCAAGACTTCCAGATTCCCTGTGCATTGTAAATCACAGGGGAAAGGGACTGGTTTTATTTTAAATGTAAGTGAATGATCACAGAAAATCACGAGTTCTGTTCACATGATACCAGCATGACCTTGTTCACTTAATCATTCTTCTGTTACCTTTGTACAAGCTTTCTCTTTGTTTCTATTACTATTTGTATTTAAGGATAACTTCAGATTTCATAACTTGTAAATAAATTCATTTCTGCTCTAGAGTTTTGTGGTTTTCCCTTCTGTGCATCTAAATATGCTGATATACTACTCTTTTTGAGAAAAAAACACCCAAACTTGAATAACAAGCCATTTCATAAGATGCCATAATCAGTCCACATTTGTATTGACAGTGAGTATCCTATTGCCTTACATGGAAAATGTGTTTAGAGGACTCAGTCTGGTAATGTCACAGCATCATCGCAGCCACTCTATCTCATAGCGATGCCAATACACTGTACTCACAATTTGCAGGTGCAGCCCAATTGTTTTTATAAAGTGATATGGAGAAAATACTATATGTTCTTGTACTCCTCCCTATGGTTTCTGCTGCTCACTGTCAGAGAAGGGCCAGATGAAATATGTTTGGAACCTTCATGGTTTTAATGTTGAGCGGTATCTCAGAGGCTAAAAGGAGCTTTAAAGTTCTCATTCTCATCAATTTCTTTCTTATATCTTCTGGACAGTTTTACAAAAAAAAGTCACCAAAGTCAACAGCTAGCATTGCAGTCTTCTTTTCAGAGATCATGATAGTCCTTTCTCTGATGACTACTTCATTGTCTGCAACAAAGGGAAGAACTAAGTCCAGGAGAATTTCTCGGTATCATTCTACTTGGATTTGCCCACAAATGCTATTCCTACTATTACGTGTGCCTTCCTTTACACTTATGTTTTACATCACCTTTCTATTTCCTGATTTTCAATTTCCTGATGTATCAAGTTATGTCAAGTTATTCACATGAAAATAGTGAAGATTGGTTTCAAGAGTTTATCACTCCTGCTGTTACTTCCCAGCTGCAATTTAGGTATCTCCTCTGGACATCACAAGTAGTTTTTACAAAGGTGATTCTAATACAGCTATCAGAGAATGAAAAAATAAGTGTAGAAAACTTGTAAGGAAAGGAACGCTGAAAGTCTAACCCAAACATCTTTCTGTAAATGCTGTTAAATGATAAAAGGTATTTTAAGACTAAAATCATGACACTTGCAGTGTTGTTTCTCTGTTCTTCCCTGAGCTGTTACCTGATTTTTAGTGACAGTGTTAATTTCTCATCTCTCCCACTCCCATTGTAGCTACTGTAACTGCTCTCAAGCTCTGCCTTGCATTGACACACATCCATACTTGTGAGCCAGGGAGAAACACTAGTATTTGGCACTCAGTGTATCTCAAATGTGGATTTGTCACATCCCTCATTGCAACAGCAGTTATCAGAGCAGTCTGTGGTCCACTAAAACTGATACCAAGAGTCAATAGACTTTTTTTTTTTTTTCTGTCAGGAAACTGTAAAAAAAAAAAGTGTGCTAGATCAACAGTCTCCAAAGGTATGAAGTGTTGTCCTCAATTATTCTTAATCTGGTTGTTCAATCAGTACCCATAATAAATCCACTTTTTCTGTCTCTGCTATTGATTAGAAGTGTTGTTTCATTCCATGGTTTCATCCTGCAAGATGTGAGTGACCTCAACTGCACCAGACTTATGACCAGCTGAGTCATAATAATGTGCAGGCATGCTCAGTATCATACAGGACTGAGGCTTCAAATGTTCCTTTTCATATTTAATTGCTTCTTCACTGGCAGTGATCAGCAATGAAGATCAGTGACTGAAGAGGTGCAAAGGTCAAATGCTGATCCTGCTAGTGCTGCTAAAACACACCTAATGTTGGGAGATACTTGCAGACACAGAGGGTGTGGGGTAGCAGTGATTAAGGCTGCCTTTGGCTTTCAGCTCAAGTTAACAATAGTTAAAATCCATTTACTGTCAGAACTGCTTCTATATGATGTCAGAGCAAGGGCTGACAGCAGAGTACCACAATCCCTCCATCAACACTTTCTGGAGGACCCCCTACAATGTCCTTTAGGGGAACTTTTCTGTCTAATCTACCTGACAGTTAAGTAGTCCCAAACAAGCCAATACTTGACTCAAAACCTCCTACAAACCTGACCCTGAAGTGAATTTCAGCTCAGTTCATAGGCCCATAATCTTTATCTCAAATAAACAACTAAGTAAACTCCAAGCTCCAGCTGCATGTGGCATAACCTCTGTGCTGCATATGGATGTTCCAATATCTCCTGTAGACATGGGTAAGATCTGTTCCTGTATAGCTGCATATCTCAAGGGCCTTTGCAATGTCTGGTGTTACAACCAGAGGAAGATGATCTGACAGCTTCATCTTACAGTAGTCACAGCTGTTCTTGGTAGTATTGCTTCTTCCCTTTTTCTCTTATTTGCAGGCTGTAGAGGTATCTACCCAAAGTAACTCATCTACCTTTCAGTAATTCCACTGTAAATGAAAAGTGTGCACAGATAGATTTCACAACCCTCACCTGCTGCAAGTACTATCATTGCTGAAACGACAACATGGTTTCAGGAAACTTTCTGCTGAATAAACCTGGACAATGCTAGAAAAATGCTGGTAAGCAAAGAAGAAAAAATGGAATATTTAACCATAAATATACCTCCACCTCCCATCAAAGACATCATCATGCCAGTCCCTGAAGGGTTGGCTGAATCTTTAGGTTGTTAGGTAATATCAGTAGACAAAATACTTTCTTGCCTTGGTTAACTTGCTGATAAATTCACTCCTTTGTTCCAGATATCCACATCAGCCCTTGTTCTTGTTAGCTTCAAACCATCAGACAGTATCTGAGTAGAGAATAGTATCTGACAGTATCTGTGGGGAGAATATGCATTACTAAATATTACTAGAGGGTCAGCTGGGGCAAGCATTTGCTTCCCTTGCTTGGGGTCACGTTACCTTGAGAACATCAGCTTGTACTTGGCCTTGTGCTGCTCTAGAATGAAACAGCTCAAGCTCAATATCTGCAAACAGCATGTAAGAACTGAGGGTAAAACATCCTTTATAGACACCTGTCCATGTCAAGGGTTACATAAATCTGAACTGTGGGCACCTTCAACTGAAAATAAGGCACAGACAATAAAGAGGGATTCTTTATTGTCTGTGCCTTAAAACAAATGCCTAAGTAGCAACTAAAAAAAATAGATTTATGCTTTGACTAGTAACTGGAAATCATTTGTCTGAGAAGATGCTTATCTTGGTCTTTTTATAAGCTGCTAGTATAATTTTCTTGGAGATGTTGGTGAATAATGAAAGTTGGATCAAAACCTCAGCCCAGTGGTACTGGGATTAAGAGGATTGTTCTTTTCAATTAAGAAAAAAAGCACATTCAGTCTATTGCATGTTACACTTCTTATTTTCCTGACAGATTAACAAGAATACTAAAATTTAAAGAGAGGGATGGAGGGGGTGAGTGTACTGTCACTTCCTCTGGGATACGTAAGAAATAATAACACTAAGGCCAAAGAAGTTAGTCCTATTCAAGAAACCAATGAATCTTAGAATTTAAGAAAAGGCTTTTACAGACTCTGTTTCCGATCCTTTCTCTGGTTTCTGGGCCACACTTCAGCAATAGAAATGCTGTCCATGATTCACTGATGAGCCAGCAAAACCCCTGAATGGTAATGAGAACCTTCCAGTAGAAACAGTCACAGCACAGTGCTGCTGCTAATTTGTCACTGTGAGGCAAACCACATTACACACAAGGGTGAAAGGACAATTTAAAAATCGATTGCCTGCCAATTTAAATACCTATTAATAATTATGGGTTTGCTTTTGAATTCTGCACTGCTCATTTAATCTTAATATCTTCTTCATCCCATAACTGACTTTGGAAAACAGTGTCTGTCTGCAAGGTGACACGAAATGCTGAAACTCCCAGACACCCTTTACTCCTCAGCAAAACTCATGCATAATTCATTAACTTCCCATTTTTAAGGTGGATTTTTAGTTTTTTGGTTTTTTATTTTTTTTGTGGGGGGGGTGTGTTTGTTTGTTTTGTTTTTTGTGTGTTTTTTAATTTATTTATTTATTTATCTATTTATTTATTTTAAGCTTTAGTTTTTTCTTAAAGCAACACTGAAACATTTTCTTCAGAAGAAGTCTCCCTGAGTACTCAAAATTATTTGGGTGTACATTCATAATGCATTAAGATGATAGGACAATGAGTAATGGTTCAAACTGAAGAGAGAAAATTTAGGTTAGATATGCAAAAGAAATCCTTTACTGTGAGGGTGGTGAAGCAAAGGAACAGGTTGCCCAGGGAAGTTGTGGATGCCCCATCCCTGGCAGAGCTCAAGGCCAGGTTGGATGGAGTATTGAGCAACCTGGTCAAGTGGTAGGTGTTTCTGTACATAGCAAGGGGTTGGAACTAGATGATCTGTAAAATCCCTTCCAACCCAAACCATGCTATGATTCTATGATTCTGTATGTAGGTAATAAAAATATTTTTAGCGATTTTTTAGCAGAAGGTATGGCATGGATTCTATGTCTTTTCATGCATTCAGATTGGTGTGCTTGAGCTGATTTTTTTGATCTGAAATAGTTTTTAGGTTGCACTTCTTGCATGGATGTGATGAATCAATGCTCCAGCTCCCTGAGGTCCTAGTGTTTAGAAGCTGGCTTGAGACTACATTCCGCTTCATGAAAAAATCTGCAGCAGGAGGATTCCCAGCTATGGGCACCGAGTCAGCTCGCTAAAGTGCATGGGGAGTGAATGAAATCCAGGGAACCGATTCAGCATCTATAAATAAATACTGATGGACTCAAGGTCTTCTCCTCGAGGAAGGGGGGTACTGACAACACATCGAGATAAACTGATAAAAGAGGAAAACCTCCGGGATTTGAAACCTCTTCCTAACGCAGTTCATATTTTTTGTGTCTTCCGCAAGAAGCAGCCTCCAGCCTGCGCAGATGCTTGGGGCCTTTGTTCACCAGGCAGCTGTGCAGCGGGGGCGGCGGGCGCCGGCCAGCGCGGGCATTCCCGTCCTGCTGGAAACAGCCGCGCTCCGACCCCCGGCCCGGGGGGCGATCCCCGGGGACGATCCCAGGCGGGGCGGGGGACCCCGGGGATACCGAGGCACCACCTTGGCAGCATCTTGGCACCACCTTGGCAAGGGCGGTGCGACGGGGAGGGGCGGGCTGAGGTCGGGCAGCGGGGGCGAGGGTGAGCGGGTCGGGGCTGCGCGCCCCGGGCGAAAGGGCGCTGCTCAGGCGGTCATTGTGCGGGCTGAGGAGCCAGGCTTCCTCAGTGGCTCTCGCCTTTTTAACTCCTCCCTTTCCCCCAGCTCCCCGCCACCAGCGCTAATGCCTTTTCAATGAATTTTGAGATGTCTATTGCTGTTTGATGGAAGTTGTCGAGTCATGTACTCACCAGGCTTGCAGATGGAGAAACAAGAAGGCTTGGCAGAAGTGCAGCTGGTCAAAAACATTACCTTGAAGAAAGAGAGAAAGATGATCTAGTACACGTGCTGTACTTCCCATAAACGTGTGCTAGTGTCAGTATGCCTTTCAGTATCTGCAATCCAATCTCTGCTCCATTACCCGCGGCCCGTGAAGCTGCTCTGCCGTAGACGACAGCGCTGCACCCAGGGGGGTCTCCATCAAATCAAGTCTGAAAAGGAATTAAACAAGTAAGTGACCCTTGAAATGTGCCCAAGCCTTTCGGCATTCCCCTTCACAGGAAGGAGGGAAGGAAGGAAAGGAAGCAAGCAAGCAGGAAAGCAGACAGGTGAGGCTGGCAGATGAAGCTGGACAGAGGGATCGTCTCTGCCAATCCTGGAAAGCATGAACCTCCCAAATATCTGCTTAGGCCATGTATGGGGCACAGCTGGGTTAGGGACTGTCACAGGAGGAACCTCATCCCACCTTGGAGGTGGGAAATGGGCATTACTGGGGCAGTGAAGCGGGCTGCGTGCATGGGGAAGGTCTGTGCTGGCCCCTATGGGTATGTGAAATGCAGCCCTGTCTGGGGGTGTGTCAGAGTCCAGGACATCCCTCTGGCTGCCCTGGCTGTCTCCAGACCCTGGCAGGGGTCTCGGAGACCCTGGCATGAAGTCAAAAACATCTGTGGCTTCGATTTTAGCCAGTGGAAAAAGCTGTCAATTTTGTATGAGGAATTACAAGCCACAAGGATTTTAGTAGTGTGATGTTTGAATTAACACAGGGTGGAAAAGTAGAAATTTGTGATTTTTAGAATGGGGTTCAAGGGGGTACAAGATGGAGGAATTTGGGCGTGTCCTGGCCTTCTTCTTCTTCGTCTTGTCCTCCACATCTTGGTGTGATGGTGACACTTTTCTATTGGTTCAAGGTAGAGATTCACAGTCTAACATGGCTGATGGGAATTGGTAATAAATTGTAAACATACACAGGTAGTTTTGAGTATATAAGGTGGGAGCCGCCCAAGGCTCAGGGGCAGAATGCTATAGTGGACTTGCTAGGCAGAGCTCGGCAGGTCAGAGAAAGAAAGCTTTTAGACAAGAAGAAATAAACAACCTTGAGAAAGCAATCAAACGCATTCCAGACTTCTTATTTGGCTGTGTCGGGCTAGGGAAGCAAAGACTCTTTACGATCTTGGGGTCACCTCGACCTTCTGAACCCCGAGAAATCGACAGGGGCAGACAAAGCAGGAGCCCTGTGCTCAGCACATGGCACTGGCTAGGCCTAGGAGCTGGGGTTATGTCTTCTGAGAGGTGGTTTGCAGTGGTTAACTTGGATCTGCACTAGTCTATTCATCATTTTTTTGCTTTAGATTTGTGATAAAATAACATTTTGCCAGTGACTAGAATGGCCATTCACATGCTGATGCAGAATGTACTTCTAAGCCTGTTGCACAATCATAGAGGCACATACTTTGGCACATGCATTTAGGCATATGCATTAATTTGGAGAAGATGTAGGCCCTCTGGAAAATTATCATAATACAAGGGGCAATTTTTTATCCATGATCTATTTACTCATTTTGAGATGCAAAATTTCTTATGCCACTTCAACAACCCTTCCCAGTACACTATAGGGCAAGTAATGATGAATCCAATTCCTTCAATAAATGTCCTCCATTGGAGGACAAATGTCCTTTATGCACCCTTGCTACATTTCCCTTTCTATAAGAATCTGGGATTTGTAGTTTGAATTTCTATCATCCTACTGAAATAGCTGCACTACCTGTCTCAAAATGATATTATTATACAATACTTGCCATCCCAAATTAGCCAACAATCTGCCTCTTTCTGCTCTTGAAAGAAGTAGTTAAACACTACATAGTGAACTGAGTCTGTTCAAAATGGGCCAGTCCTCTCATTTCTCAGAGACTGCCATCTCCTCTGTATTCAGATTTCCTCCTAGGGGACCTCTGGTATGGGCTCAGTCCTCGCTGGACCGCTGCCATCTGATTTCTTTGTTCTGAGCAATTCAAACCTGTTGTGGATTAAAATATTTCAAGACAAACTCTTGCTTGTCTCCTTAAAGCTGTCATCCTAGAATATAAGGAATTGTAACTACTATTTTTAGTCAGTTTAGCTATCCATCTTGGCAGGAAGTGAAGCATCTTATTTGTAAGATATTTCATGATTATTCTGTGCATCTCAATGCAGAGTTCTTTTTCCACTTAAAGGACAGCAGTCTTCACATTTTTGCAGCCACAAAAGTATTACAGTATAATTGGAAGGAACGCGTACCCATCCCAAACTGTTAATAGAGTCTTCTATCCTTTACTTAGGAATAGCAAGTACTAATACCATTACTTGGCATGAAATAACTATTTGGAAGACTTTCCATACAGGTTCTCCTTGCCAGCTCCAGGTGCCCTTGACAAGTAAAAAGTATTATGGTAGTTTCCAACAATTTATGTTGCATAGCTTATTTCTAGGTCTTTGTTAGATATCTAAAAAAGCAATGGGGTTTCTAATTTCTAATTAAGTTGCCTCTTCCTGGGGGATTCTTTTATGAGTACCACAGACTGTACTCCTCACCTGCTGTTAATTTCTTGCCAGCTATTCATGCACTGTATTTTCTTGTTCCTACTGCAAAAATACCGTATGAAAGTCACAGAGTCACAGAATGGGTCAGGTTTGAAGTGGCCACAGAGGGTCAGCTGATCCAAGCTCCCTGCTCAAGCAGGGTCATCCCCAAGCACGTGGCACAGGATTGCGTCCAGATGGTTCTGGAATATCTCCAGTCAGGGAGATTCCACAGCCTCTCTGGACAACCTGTTCCAGTGCTCAGTCACCCACACAGTTAAGAAGTTCTTCCTCATATTCAGGGGGAACTTCCTGTCCACCAGGTTCTGCCCATTGCCTCTTGTCCCATTGCCTGGCACCACAGAGCAGAGCCTGGTCCATCCTCTTGACACCCTTCCATCAGAGACTTATAAAGATTGAAAGGTCCCCTCCCAGTCGTAGCTGCTCAACACTGAGCAGGCCCAGCTTCCCCAGCTCTCCTTGTAAGAGCGATGCTTCAGTCCCTTACCTTTGTAGCCCTCCACTGGACTGCAGGAGCTCCGTGTCTCTCTTGTACTGAGGAGTGCAGAACTGGGCACAGCACTCCAGATGAGGCCTCACTAGGGCTGAGTAGAGGAGTAGGTTTACCTTCCTTGACCTGCTGGCAGTGCATTTCCTAATGCTCCCGGGGACACCATTGACCTCTTGGCCCCCAGGGCACACTGCTGGCTCAGGGACAGCTTGTTGTCCGCAGGACCCCCAGGTCCTTTTCCACAGAACTGCTCCCCAGCAGGTCAGCCTCCAGCCTCTGCTGGTGCCTGGGGTTATTCTTCCCCAGGTGCAGTTCTAACTGCTGACACTTCTACTTTTTCTTTCTCAAATGTATTTTTTCCATGTAAATGGTACATGGTTAATAGTTGTCGCCGAGTGCTACATTTAAATACCCTGTAATTTGAGACCTATAGCCTTCACCTAGGAAATAGGAAGCAATAGCTGAAATCTCCTTACTCCTTACTCCTACCACAGGATAGCTGAGCAGCCTCTTGTTGAGCTAGTGGACAATGTGGGAGAGGGGACAACAACACTATCACTGCCGTTCTTGTCCTATGTAAACCATGATTCATCAGAAGTGCTCTAAACACCTGAGCAGACTGGGTGCTGTAGGACAGAGTGATGCACAAACTCATTTCTGAATTGTGAACTAGATGTTAACTGACCACTATTGCCTGGGGAGGGTATTTAGATGCTCAGAAATATTTTTTGCTGCAAAGTTGTGTTTGCATCCTCCCAAAGTTACATGACAAATTACCTGGAGTTTTGAAGATCTCAATTTTGATCAGAGGTGAATGAAGTGACAGCTGGAAATAAGGTGCTGGCAAAAAGCTGCATGATGATAACATTCAAAGAATCATTATCAGGATGAGCTAAATAGGGTGAGGCATCTAGTGATCAGAATTAGATAATGACATAGTTTAGTTTGGTTTGATTTGGTTTGGTTTTGTGGTGGTGTTTTATTGTTGGTGGTTTTTGTCTTTTGATTTTGTTTGCAGTTTCTTTGGGCTTTTTTGGGGGTTTGTTGTTTTGGGTTTCCCCACTCCTGCCCCCAGGGAAAACAGTAGGAAAAATCCTACTAGGATGCATGGGCACAAGATTTTTCTGAGTCGTTATTCTATCTGTCTGATGTAAAAGGAAGAGAGCTTCTTAACCCTAATGTTCTTACTGCTGATCAAAGCTGGATCTGAAAATTAATTTTTTCTCTTCTAAGGCCAAAGGAAGCCTCTTGCTCACTTTGGAAAGGAAGAAGATACTCCATAGGTGTGCAAGACTCTCCTGGCAGCAAATAGGAAGAAGTGATGATAGCAATTGCATTTGCCTTTCATTAACCTTCTCCTTTCTGGAAGTTTCTCTCTGTCTTGATTTGGCGTTTCAGTCTCGGCACCTAAAACACAGACGAATTCACTGAATGAATTCAGTGGGTTTTGGCATAGTTTGCACTTCAGGATACTCCTGAATGGGGATGAGGGGTCCCTGTGAAGCAGAGGAAGGGAAGCAGTGACATCCATTGGCAGAACTTCCTCAATTATTTAAGCTTTTCAGTTTTCCTTTCACATTACAAATCACTGAATTGAAAACACAGACAATACAGTTCCCTTATACTGAGATGTATTTTTTTGTGGAGTATATAATGTATGACACCTTCAAGGAGAATTTTATACAGCTTAGCAAATTCACCAATTCATGAAAAATAAAGAGAAATACTTTGGTAATAAGTGCTGGTAGAAGGGGCTTACAATGGGAAGGTTTAAAACAGGCATTAAGGGGAAATCTGAGCAAAGCTTTTTAGGAGATAGTACATACTTTCCCCACTAGGTGGTGGAAATCTGCCACCATCCAGAGCTTTAAAAAACAGGAAAAAGCCCACATAATTATGAAGGGCAGGCTGAATTAAGATAGAAAATAGCTGTAATAACAGCTTATGATTTATCGATTAAAATGAGTTCTCTGCCTGTCGAAGAGACAGTCATAGAAAATTATTCTTAATGGTATCCCCGACACAAAGGCAAAAATGTCAGTTAGGGAGGTTTTCTGATGTTTTAGAAAAGGAAATGAAAGGATAATTTAATCTACATGAATTCTCTCACCCTTTACAGAAGGACTGTCATCTGTAATTTCAGACCATAGGAACTCAGGAAACGAATCTCTCATGCATTTATTTATCTTCAACTGCCAAAATATATTTTTTCAATTAGCAGTTTTAATTAATATGCATCATAGATCTCTCACAGCTCAGGACTTGCTGCCATGTAAGCATTGTTTCTAAAGGTGTCCTCATGGTGGCAGGCAAACAATCAATTATTTAACTACCAATCTGAAAATCACACCATTTTATGCTGTTTTTGGCATGATTCAGCAGAGACAAAGCACATGCTCTGGTGCTAACAACACAGAAAGAACAAGGCTTTGGTAACTCTTCTAGTACAGCACCAACAGACAACTGTTGCTGACTTTACTCCATGCATTTTCCTTCAAAACTACACCCAAGCCATACCTGACATATGATTCATGTTTTAAGATTAAAGCAACTATCAGAGTTTTCAAAGACATTGAGGACCTGCTGTTTTCACTGAAATTCATGGCTTTTATCTTAGCAGCACATCTCAGAGGTGGGTGAAGGCATCAACACACCATTTAGGAAAAAAAAAAAAACAAAAGATGAGTTACCTTCAGCTACTGAGATGCAGCTAATCAGTGCACTTTTGGTCCTGCTAATGAGGGTCATACCAGCTCTGCTTCTGCATGGCATTGCCAGGGAAAGTGATTTTGCTATTGATCTCTGTCCTTGGCCTGTCTGTCTGATCTCTGAGCAGCCTCCATGTTCCATGATGTGTGCAGTGGCTGTGGTTCTTGCTCTTACCTCTGAAGAGGTCTTGCCTTCCTAAGTATGACCAGCACCATTTTCCCTGCCATCTTCTGAAATTCCTGCCTCTGCACTGTTCTTCCATGCTGCTCTCCTTTACTCCTGGAGTCAGACAGTGATTTCTGGTTTATGCAGTGATGTTGCAAGCAGGGAGTATGTGCAGAACTAGACTAGCTTCATATCCAGTAACCTTGTAGCCAGAGAGTGTCAGTCTTTCTGTCCATACATTGGTGTGCCAGGATATCTGGTGACATTTCCTATCTGATTGCCAGATATTAATGGAGCATACAGTGGTTTTTCTGAAAGTATTCTGAGGAGTATAACACACTCCTCAATGAATTCACCATTCATGGACTTGTGTGGTTACTGAAGCTGATCTACTTTTTCTGAGAGGTTTTTAGGTTTGGGTTTGTGTTTTTTGGTGTTTTTTTTTTTTTTTTTTTTTTTGATAAATATTGTGTTGCTGCTCAACTGAGGTCTAACCCAAGTGTGTTGGCTACATATACACTAAAATGGCATGCCCAGGTAGGACCTGAAATGCAGTGCTTTAGTGATGAATGACAGCAAATCTCCAGTTAGATAGCAAAACCTAGACAGATGTGATCATAACTAGATTACTTTTCTCCTAGTAATTAAAGTTGGGGCTTTTTTCTCAGAGTGTTTTTCATGGACCACTGACAACCACAGCAAATGTTGAAATTTGTTGAAAAACCACACTATGTTGAAAATTCTAATAAAGGAGATGGATATCCCCTTTTTATTAGATTTCTGGGGTGTCATTCAAAAAGTTAAGCTTTTTGAAGAACTCAAGATGGTCTTGTTTTCTGTTCTGCCTAAATATAGAGAGAGGAATTTCTGTATTCCACAGATACTCTCAAATAGTTTCCAGTAATTTATTATTCATGAAATATTGTGCCTAATTTTAGGTCTCTCATTTTGCAATGTTATCCATCACCCTCAAAAATGGAGTATCACTTACATAAAGGTTATTTTAGAATTTTCTATTACACAGGATCACATTAGCAATCCAAACCACTTCTTCTCTTTGTGGACAATATTATTAAAATGCAGGAGTTACAGTACTTTTCTTCAGCTTTATTTGGAAGAGAGATGGCTTCTTTGGGGGCACCTAACAGCATCCTGCCAGTATGTGAGGGGAATGTGTCAAGGAGAGTGAGCCAGACCCTACAAAGAAGTGCATAGCAGGATGATGAGAGACAAGGAGCATAAAGTACAGTGAGAGAGGTTCTGACTGGATATAAGGTGCAATTTTTTCAGGAGGACAGTCAGGCACTAGTATGAGCTTCTTAGAAAGGTTGCACTATCCCATCTTTGGAGTTTTTCAAGAACTATCCAGATAAATCCTTAAGGAACTTGCTCTGAGCTCACAGGTGACCCTGCTTTGAGAAGAATGTTGCATTACAGACCTCCTGAGATATCTTCCAATCCTAATTATCCTAAATGAAGAGAAAAGCCTGTACCCACAGACAGCAAGAGTACTTTAACCTGTTCACAGGTTTTCTGTCCTGTTCTATGAAGCCTCAACAAATGCTAACAATAATTTGGAACTATTTTTGTACAGATTGCTGTCATGTGTAAGGTCACAACCACCAGCCATCACACAAAGCTAGGACAGACATGGCTACTGATATCAGTGCAAGATTGCATCAAGCCTTGTGTGAATTTCTGTGGTGGTGACAACTATCTTTTTTTCCTTTGTTATGTCCGAGTCAGAAAAACTTCTACTCATCTAAGCACATAGCTTCCTTCCTGTAATATTTTTCCATATGGATACAAATGGGGGTTTTGCCACTGACTTCAGAGATTTTCACCCAGTTAGATCTAGAACTAGGTGCAGATATATACCTGGAAGCTCCTGGAAACTTGCCAAGTGACTGAAGCTGTACCTGTCTCCCTGTGGCTCCTGGGAATGTTAGTTCTGCCGGAAATGCTGTATTCCCTAAATGATACACGAAAATGTCAAGTGAGGCAATGTACATAAAATCTCCTCAACTCCTTTTTGAGGATTATGGACTAAGAGATGGATCTTTCATAACCCGTTAGCCATGCTCTAGGTTGCTGATTGTGTGTATATTTTCAGTCTGGTGTTGTGAATCTGTATTTGAGCCATGAAATAGTCACTCTTGGTATGAAGTGCCCAGTTTCACAAGGATGGAGAATGTCTCTCAAGGCAGATTACTTGTAGCCCTGTAGAGACAGCATTCAGTTGTTCTGGGTTCCTGACACCCTGGAGCCAAAGAGCTTAATTTGGGTTTTCCTGCCCTGCTCCTCACACTGAGGAGTGCAGAAGTGCAGGGGAGCCCTGCTGCTTGGGAGGGGCTGCAGGGGGAGTGCCCGGTGCCACAGCTCCCCTGGGACCTGCAGCAGCAGCAGGGATGGGGGGGAAGGTTTCCAGGCTTACCCCACAAAACTCTGCCTTCAGATCTGCCGAGGGAAAGGATGAATCCTATTATGGACCGTTATCCTTGCCAGCATTTACAGTTTCTTAAGATCCCTCATGGCATGAGAACTATAAAAACAGTGTTAGAGGGAAAGAGAAAAAAATGGGTCCAACAGCACAGGTGAACTGAAGAATATGACTGTATTACTGGCACAGGCGTGTGAAGCAGAGGAGCAGAGCAATTTCAGTGCAGCCCAAATTGCTTTATGCACTGTCAACTCTCATGTTGGATATTAGCATCATTCACTCTTTAGAAGAAAATTGGTATAAGCAGCAGGTTCATCATGTGAACAGACTTAAACCAAACTTTTGCAGTACTTTCTCATTGCACCTTCTCATCTGAAAAAAATATTTTGCAAGAGCTTCAAGTCCTGGAAAATCTCCAATCACTTTTGATGTGACTTTTGGGAAAGTTTTGATAATAAAAAATATTTTGATTATATAAATAAAATCATTCTTCAGATCTGAAGCTTGAACCTTTGCCTTTTTTCTGCTGTTTTGAAACCCAGAGCATGTTAAAAATATATTAAAACGTTCAGTGCTGAAGAGAATATTTTAGCATTCTGAAAACTCACTTGGGACTGTAGTTTCAGGCTTCCATTTTATTGATATCTTGCCAGAAATGATTTAATAAATATTTCTAAAGGTTTGAAATGTCCATATCTATATATGATTGTAAATTAATTATATATTGGAAGTCCTGGAAATTATATCAAAATACTGTTACTCAAATCTAAAAAAAAATGAAATCTAGGCAGGCTGAGATTGATTCTACTTTTTCAAATTTACTTTTCAAAAATTGGTATTTTGGTATTATGGGTTTTTTATCCAAAACTATATTAGACATTATTGGCTAAAAATGATAAAGTGTAGTTATATTAGAATGGGATGTTGAGTCAGTCACGGTATGTGAACAGTTACAAAAGAGAGAAAATGGGCATGAAGAACAACTTAGCTGCAGGTTATTGCCTTAAAATGTTTTACCATCTATGACTTTTAGGAGCTCAATCACTGTAAGCCTAGAAACGCCTTTTGAATTTTAAACAACAAACAAATGAAAAGAGCTGATTCAGTTTTATATTTTTATTATTTTTCCATGCCAACTATCTCTAATCTGGCAGTTTGAAGGATCTAAAAATGTCATGCATAGCAAACATCCTGAGCAACCTCAGGCTGAATACAAATGGCTCAGTTTGATTGAAATTCTATTTTTGGTATAATTTCCTGCTTCCTGACAAATGTTGTGAGGAAAAAGCTGTCCTTACATACCAAAGCTTCTTCCTTTTTGATGTGTCCTCTGACTTCAGTGGCAATTAGGTGACAACTGTCCAGGCCAAAGTTGTTCTTCCTCAAACACTTCCACTGAGCACAGTTTGCACAGAGCAGCAGTGGAGATGCCTGTGGAGTTACAATAAGTAAGATTCCCTGATGATGTGTCAACAGGCTCTACTCACCTTGAAGAAGCAACATCCAGTGTGATTCCACTTTTATATGCAGACTTACTGGAGTTGCACTGAAACAAAAAGTAACAGCTGTGAACTGGGCTTTGTGGTTTTTTAGTGTATCTATGAAATGACTAGATATGATCAGAGAGGCTACAGTCAAAAGAGATTGCTGTCTATAAACGAATGGTGCTGTGTTTGTTTTTACTGTAGAAAATTTGGGAAAGGTATAATTATGTGTAATATAAACTAAGGCCTTTTTTTCACTGTCCTGTGTAAGCTGTAGTCATTTGATCAGTACAAATGGATGCTGATCTTTTCCACTTCATGCTTACACCATGCAGGTCACCTTGAGAAATGCAGAGGTGGAAAGGGTAATGTGAGTAACAAAAACTACATTTGGGCTAGGTAGAAGAGAATGTCCTATAAGAAAGGAAATATCTCCATATTACAATATATGAGTTTGAGGTTCAATTGTGCCATTTTTCCTCAGAAAAGTATTGACTTAATCACATTTTTGTAAGCAAGGAGAATAGAATACAATACTTCATATAATTTTCTGTATTTTATTGGACACATAACCAGTAATCTTAGAACCTGATTCCTGGTCATTTCCAATGTCCTTTATATACCTCTCTTCAAAGAATAAGGATATTCAGGAAAAAAAAAACCAAATCTGACCATTTTCTGGTAGAGGTCTTCAGTGTTTAATCACATTAGGAAATCCATTATAATACATGGTCATCTTAGCAGATGCATAGATAACAGCTGCTGTCCCTCACACTTCTCTGAGCTGTGTGAGAAAAATGTAAGTCTATCTAGTAGCAATTAATGGTGATTATGCTGATGCTTATTCTATTTAGAGCTACATTCTGTTTCCAATAAAATCTTTCTGAAGCTGCAGAATTAGAAACTATTTTTTCTATTTGTATGTAAGCATTCATTTTCTGTGGTTATATTTAGTATTGTTTGTGAATTTTAGTAATGATAAAGTTGTAAGAATGCTTGACAAATTGGTACTCTTTTGAATTTCTTTTCTGTTACTTATTTTTATACATGAAAAACAGTTGTGGCTTCAAATGATATCCATAAATCAGGTAAAACATTCCCACATTTGTAATTCTAGAGAGAAAAGCAGTCACTAGTTTGTCTGTGAACAGCTTTCAGTAAAAAATCCCAAAAATTTTAATGGTAAAAAAAATAGGTGTCAGTATATTCAATGAATTTACAGATATTTTAAACTCTGATTATAGTATTAAATTCATATTGCCTTTTTTTTTCTTTCCTCTGAATCAGTCTACAGATGTCAAGGTACATTCTGAAAACAATACAAATCTAAATATTAGACAAGCATACAAGAAGGAATACAGGAATAAGCAAGTACTAGTTAATCAGCATCAAGTGATATCCAGGGCATGTCCCAAGGAGGTTGGATTCCCTCATTTCCATGGCTTTTGAGGGTCACATTAGATCAGCCTAGGCTCAGCCTGGGTACCTGAGTAGATGCAGCAGACCAAAGCTGTATAGCAGAGCACTGTAGCCTTCGTAGCTTTAGATACAACACTTAAGTGTCCAGTGACATGTATCTGGCACTGAAACAGGAAAACAAAATGCTCTGGCAACATTATTTTGAAGCAGTGCTTAAGACTCTTTCCTCTTTTGCTCTGTAAGTTATGCTATAAAAAAAGCACCTACCATGTTGGAAAGGATTCGGCTCAGCTTCCCAGGATGGTGTAGTAAAATAAAGCTGAATCTCCTTTTTGGTCTACTGCAGCAGTTTTGGAAGTTCCTTTGTTTGCTGGGCCTTTTTGGATACTGATCCAAATTGTTCAGAAATATCTTCTTAGTCCCCTGCTTAAGACAAATTCATTTGTCTGTTTGGCTACTTGCACTGGCAGATTGCCCCTTAACCGAAGAATACGTACGACAGTCTCCTACTAACTGAAATGATTCTTGAGTTTCATTTTACCCTGCTTGTGTCCTTCTAAACATTGATACAAGGAAGAAGAGGACAGGGTTCATGTTTGGAGCTTCAATACAAAGCACATGGCACAGTTGGATGTTTCTGGTCCTCATCTAGAAGATGAGGATCCACACACACCTGGGTAGTTCAGAAAGCAGAGTTAGAATGCAGCATTTGTGTTCAGATATCAGAAGAGGCTGCAGATATCAGAACTGCTACCAGAGGAGCAATTAATATTGAGGGAAAGTTTGCTAGATGAGGTGGTCCAGAACTGAAAACCAATCAATAATAGAAAAAAAAGCTGCAGGTTATCTTAGGTTTTCTGTTCTGCTTTGTACGTGCTTGTTTTGGTTTATCTTCACAAAACAAAATTAGATTGCAGCTGCAGTTGCAATCCCTGTAACTTTTCCTTATTGCCCTTTGAATAGGATAACCACTGCCCTCTAAAACGCAACTGAAAAGAAAAGCATATAATTAATGCTTAATACTTTCAGTTGTTAGTGCTTTCATTTTTTCCTTTGCTGTCTGTGCTTTGATAAAGAGAACAAAAGATTTTTAATGGCAGTCAACAGTAAGCAGGCTTCAGTAGCAAAACTGACAGATTACAAGCAACTATTGAATTTCATATTGTGACAGAGCTATGTTAACAGTTTTAATTCTCGAAGTCTGTGCACTGCATCAAAATTATTCCAGCAGCTTTAAAGGACAATTCTATTCACTTCCAGTATTGAAGAGAATTCTGGTCTGTGGACATCAGTGATATTCTTACTGTATCTATCTGACTATCTCCAAACTTTTAAAGTGCTGTGTCACCGAACAGGCTCTGCAGTCTTGTGCTCCTATGCTCCCCATACACCCCACCACTGCAGCAGTACTGTTACAGCCAAGAAGCACAGGCATGTGAGGTAGGCAAGGCTTGCAGGGAAAGGTGACATCTTTTATCAACAGACTGGATACAGCTGAAATACCTGAAAGTGCCACAACTTAATCTGGAAAAGTCTGAGTGCTGATCTGAGGAAACTTCAATTGACAGAGGTGACTTAACCTTTAAGAAAAACTGAGTATTCTCCAATAGGTTTTAGAGTGAAGATCTCCTACACTTTTAACTGGCACAGAGAAGAACTTCATCCTGGAGCTCTGCAATGACATTCTTTTCTTGATATGTAGAAAAAGCCTAGGTAGGTGTTCTGCATCCCCTGGGTGTGTCTAACACACCGAGGTATTCTAATTCCTACCTTGTGTTGACTTGGCAGTTGTGGTCAGAACATTCATCAAGTCATCCCACAGACAGCATAGAGGAAATGCCTGTCTCTGGGACCCTAAAAGGTGGGAGCTTCTGAGTTCTATCAAAATGAAGACATATCTCAACCTGCCCAGAAATAGGCATTGAAGTATGCAGGAGACATTATTGTAGAAAACCTGATACTTAAAATCCAGGCTCTACGGCAACTTGGCAGTGACATCGAGAAAAGAAGTCATTACACATTTTCCTGGTCTTCAGCTTTAACCATGGAGCAGTTTTTCTGTTTTTAAATATCTCTGCAAAATATTGAAATAAATAGAGGACAGTATTGTTCAAAGATTAATTTAGTGCTGAGATTGTTTATGCAAACTATATCTTCTGCTGAGTAGTTTAATGTTCTAGTGAGTCATATTGCAATTACATGTTTCCCCTTAGTTAGATGACAGTAATTAGCTATGCTACAGGAAATTGCCTAAATGGAAAATTTTATGTAAGCTTCCTATGAATTTATGGAATATATAAAGAAAATGGTTTTTCTGTGCAGCTGAAAGATATAAGTCTTCTCTTTCATCCCAATTTTGCACTGTTTTAAACTTATTAATTTCAGGAAAGTTATGCATGGTTTACCCAAAAACGGCTTTTGTCTCCAAATGAGAACAGAATCAGGTTACTGCTTCTGTACCAGAATTGGTAATGAGGCAACATGTTGCTTTCTTTGCACTTTAAAAAAAATGTTAACACAGTTGCTTGTGCCTTGGTGGAGTAAAAGCATTAGCGAATATAGAGTCTAATCCACCATCTCTACCTGGGATCTCATCTATTTAGTCCATGGAAGATTTTCTTGTGCATTTATTTGTCCTAAATTTTAGATATAGCTATTAAAGTATTTTGTAACATCTTCACTTTTATTTGTGAAAAAACATACAGATATATATACATACATTTCTAGCCACATCCTTGAAAGGGCAGCACTTACAGTTCAGTACTGGTAGAGCTGAGCAATTTATCCTGACATGGAACACACAAAGATTTAGAAGTAATTTTAATAACATAAATTCTTGTGATTTACTTTTTTAACTAAGGTCTAGTCACAACATTTTTTTTATTCGAATTGTGTAAACTCAGTGTCTTTTTTATACTCTGTTTAATGCAACAAAAAAGCAGTCTTAATAAATTCAGATTTCATTACATTTTAGTCAGGAAGCAACTCATGGATTTATTTTTATATCCTAAAAGCATTGAAACTGTGGGGGGAAAAAAGGGATACAGCTTTGAGGAATAAGTGTTGCATCTTATTCGTTTTAAAAAAGGAAATGGTCAGATTTCTGTTTTATGAGAAAGAAACCCAGTAAGTGTGGTGACCAATGCAAGCAGAGTACAAATTCTAGTGCCACCAGTATAATTGGTGGATGCAGAAAGGCATCCAGTACTCAGTCTAATACTAGTACTCTAATACTAGTACTCTAGTACTCAGTCTAATACCTAATTAAAACTTCTGCAAAGGGAGTTAAAAATGTAGACATGGCTACAGAAAGTACAGGGTAATGACTGGAACACCAGGTCAAAACCAAAAGAAGTCATGTTCTTTTTTCATGAATAGTGCTGTGGCCTCTGGGTAGTCAGTGCAGAGAAAGATAAAACACACTGATGTGGGCTCTGTTTACCTGTTACCTCTGCTACTTCTTTCTTGTTCCTAATGCCTATCCATACTACATAATTGCAAGAGAGAAATTCCCTTTGTTTTCTGTCTAACCATTTCTATAATGTACCGTGGAAGTACATTTTGAATCTCATCTGAGCATTACCTTGGTGCTTCCTGTGCTGCTAACCTAGCCCTGTGTTTGTATGCATCCAGTACACTCATTTTAAAGCTATTGTGTATTATATCTTACATCAGAATTCTTCAAATTCTATTAAAAAAAAAAAAAAAGAAGAACATAGATTTATGCTAGTAGCAATCATATTTTAGCACCAGAAAATTTCCATCATCTGAAATGGCAAAAGGTCCCAAGTGCTCAGAATAGTGAAGTTCTACTGTATGTGTCCTTTTAAGACATTTCCTGGGATTTAATTTTTATTAAAGTTAAGTATTGTTGTTCCTATTTTAATAAAGACCTAATGCTGGTAATCATCTAATGCAAAATCTAAATTTGACTCTGCTAGAGTAGAAGGTGTTTTCTGTATGATGTATTTGTCAAAAAGGATAGCAGTCTTTGTTACTTACTCTTTTTTGAGGAAGAAATGAAAATCATACAATCAATAAAGTTACCCCAGATGTTCTTTGAGCCTTTATTTGGTAAATCTAACTTTACTAATTGCATTCCTTCTCCAAAGCTTGCTACCTACATGTTTTTCTATGTTTAGGCCAAGGCCACAGGTTTTGATAAAGCTAGCCCAATTGTGAGAGCACACTTTCTATTTAGCTCTTAGCAGAATGTCTTTTTTCAGGTCACCATACGATTTATTAAAATGTTGATGTTTCCTGTTCTGGAATAGTTAAAGTTGTTCAGTGAGAGATTCTAAATTAATCTAAATTCTACTTGGAAAGCAGCATGAAATATAGCCAGGGAGTCTTAAGTACATATACGAGACCCTGTCTGTGAGGAGACACAGAGCCTAACTAGTGTTTTGATAATTTCTTACTGGCCCCATTAATTCATATATTTAAAGAGACTCTATGTACTGCTTAAAGGAAAGAAAGAAAGAAAGAAAGAAAGAAAGAAAGAAAGAAAGAAAGAAAGAGAGAGAAAGAAAGAAAGAAAGAAAGAAAGAAAGAAAGAAAGAAAGAAAGAAAGAAAGAAAGAGAGAGAAAGAAAGAGAAAGAAAGAAAGAAAGAAAGAAAGAGAGAAAGAAGAGAAAGAAAGAAAGAAAGAAAGAAAGAAAGAAAGAAAGAAAGAGAAAGAAAGAAAGAAAGAAAGAGAAAGAAAGAAAGAAAGAAGGAAAGGAAGAAAGGAAGAAAGGAAGAAAGGAAGAAAGGAAGAAAGGAAGAAAGGAAGAAAGGAAGAAAGGAAGGAAGAAAGACAGAAAGAAAGAAAGAAAGAAAGAAAGGAAAGAAAGAAAGAAAGAAAGAAAGAAAGAAAGAAAGAAAGAAAGAAAGAAAGAAAGAAAGAAAGAAAGAAAGAAAGAAAGAAAGAAGAAAAGAAAGAAAAAGAGATAGACAAAGCTAGCTTTATGTGACTGGTCTTTTCTGAGGAGAAAAAAAAAGTGGAATTAGCTTAGAGAAATTGGGATCATTCCTATTCAACATTTAAACATTTAGAAACCTTGTTTATTCACAGTGAAGGACAATTTTTTTTTATAATGACAAAGATATAATTCCATAAGTAATACAGTATTTGGTGTTCTAGTGGTTCATCTGCAATTGAAAGTCATTGATAAGAATTGGGACCATGCCAAAACAGACTGTTGGTAAAAACTGTGTTTTAGCTTATAAATGCTTAGGAATAAGATACTGGAGTGCTGAATATTTACTGCTGCTGCTGCTCATGCCTGAATGCTTAGTTTTCTTTTTGTGTGCCAGAAAAAGACAACCATCTTCAAAAAATGCATCTTCTCCTGTGATTTACACCTCCAGAGATTAAAACTGCATTGTGATCCTGGTCCCCAGGTGGACAGACTGATCTTCTGTAGAAGCATGTCATTGACTTTCTACCCTTTCCACAGCATTGCCTCCATAAGATGAGACTTGTGCATTGATCCTTTTACTTGCATAGATTTTTTCCAGAGCAGATGTGTGCTATAAACAAGCAGATATTCCATGCAGGATGTTGGAACTGAAATTATTTTTGCTTCTTTATGCTTGCCAACACTGAATGGAGAATGATGGCTTGAACAACTCACACGTTTGTTTTGTGGTGTTTTATTTGGATTAATTTACGTTCTGAAGGATAGGTTGTTCTCAAGAAATGGCAGTCTCTCATCTTCAAAATTTTAATGTAACGAAGGCAGGAGAGGAGAGGAGAGAGGAGAGGAGAGGAGAGGAGAGGAGAGGAGAGGAGAGGAGAGGAGAGGAGAGGAGAGGAGAGGAGAGGAGAGAGGAGAGGAGAGGAGAGGAGAGGAGAGGAGAGGAGAGGAGAGGAGAGGAGAGGAGAGGAGAGGAGAGGAGAGGAGAGGAGAGGAGAGGAGAGGAGAGGAGAGGAGAGGAGAGGAGAGGAGAGGAGAGGAGAGGAGAGGAGAGGAGAGGAGAGGAGAGGAGAGGAGAGGAGAGGAGAGGGACATAGGGGCAATCAGGGTACTAAGAGAAAAGTGCTGTGCATCATTGTAGATTTTCTTCTCAGAGACCTCATGCTTTCTGAGAAAGTCTATTAGAGATAATCTTCCTTAGACAGACATTACATCTTCAAGAAGAATTCTGAATACCTAAATTTCTGAGAAACATCTTTCAGTTTGAGCCTTGTTAATCTAGGTGACAATACAGAAGAAAAATGACCAAGCAGGGGTTCTCAGAATTTTGAAGTGAAGATTAGTTTTAAGAGAGATAATCTCGTGATAAAATGTCATTGGGAAAATTATAGTAGAGTTGTGTCATGAAGAAAGAATGTTGTACATGACTAAATATTTACCTGGAGATCACATCTGGAAGAAAGGAAGAATAAGAATTCAGGAGATGAAGTGCACTTATGAGCTCATGGCTGATCAAAGTTTGAAATTTCTCTGTAGTGCCTTGAGACGATAGCAGTCTGAAATGGCAGATAACCAAGCTCATAAAAAATAGACAAATGGATCATTACACTTGACCTGAATTTTGAGTATTTAGTGTTTTGGAATCTAATTTACAAGTAATCTAATCTGATCCACATCTGATTAGATACCAAAGCTTTGGAGAGACAAGAGCTTTTATACAATGTAGAAATGAAATTCAGTCTGAAATTTGGCACATAGTTTTCTGGTCTTACACACTTCAAGACGAAAAAAGATCTCCAGTCCTAGAAAGTGACCTGTATAGTGGGAGATAACTGCTATCCTGATGTTTCTTAATCACTTTTTAACTGGAATGCAATGCCAATATGTGTATCTTTTTTTCCTTGCTGTCTAAGCAATAGTTTTTTACATTTTCTGCTAGTTTCATCACCTAATTGTGCTGAACTATTTTCACCCTCTAATAACCACGGCAGAAAGTGTGGCTGAAACAGTTAATCTTCCATTTTTCATTAGAGAAAGTACTGGAGGTGAGTGGTTAATGTTTTCTTCAGAAGGCAGTATATAGTATTATAATAATGATGCTGTTCACCACCTTACCTATTACTAGGTTTAGGCCAGGACAGGGCTGGGCTGCAGGTGGATGCAATTCAGTACTTGGGACTGAGGCAATGGGGTGAAGTTCAGGAGACCTGCTGGAAGGTATGGAAAAAAATATATTTGTGTTTTAAAGATGTGTGATTGACAGCTGTGATTAAAGTTCTAATTTATGGAAAATTGCATATTGCTTGCTGCTCTTAGCTAAGCATGGCAGGATTTATGCAGGAGTTTTCTGCTTCGCTGCCCAGTAAGCTATGAATATTTGTTTTGGAGAAAGACCTTGGTGCCTGACTCTTATATCAGATACTGGCCTGTTATATATTTTTTACTGTTCTATCTTGAAAAATAAAGTGATACTGTGGGGAAATTAGCAGCCTAATTATTTTCCAAGAGCATATAACAAAAGTATTTCATGATGTGGAATGTCTCTTTATTTCCCCACGCGGTTTGAGACATTGGCTTTGAGCTGAAAAACTCCTGAGTCAGCTTGGGATTTTTCTCTGTGTCCTCATGCATTAGAACTCCTGGAATGGCTGGGACAGTAACAGCACTAACATTGTTATATTACTTGTTTAAAACCACAAACACCTGCTAGCTGGAAGTTTTCTGTAAAGAGCTCTCAGATTTGCAACCTGATTCTTTCTCTCGTCCTGTTAGGGGAGCAAAATACCAGCATCCACTGATAATTAATGCTGGCAAAAAAGGATTATTAGTTCAGTACCAGGCTTTTGCTACTTGATAATGGGATTAGGTATAAATATATCCTATTATGTGATTCCTTTGATATAAGACAAGGGAGCCTAGAACCTACAACAGTACCTTTAATGTCCTCTAATTCTGATTAACAAAGCATGTTCAGAGCAGCTGTGTGGGAACACAAGGACTCTGCACAGATGGCCTTTGCCTCTGACAGCATTTCCAAGATCTATGTGGATAATGGAAATCTAAAAACTGCAATTTTTTTCTTTTTTATCACAAAAAGTGAAAGAATTAAGTTCATTCTGTATTGTTAGATGAAAGCTGTGATAGCATTTTCCCTGCTCTTGCATTTGTGTTTCATAATGAAAATAGGGTAAATATGTTCACCACACTCCAGATCAGACTTCCATAAATCAATAGAACATATTATGTGAATCTATTTTGAAAACTGACAAGTGGTAGAAGGTGTTTATATTTTTAAAATAAAAGCATATAATGCTTAATATTGGATTCCACAGTACAGCATCTCTCAAAATGATGTAGGTACTGGTTTTCAGTTTTTTAAATTAGATATCTACTCTCTCTGCTATGAGTTGTAATCTTTTAGTCTATTTTATATGACAGAAGCAGTTATTCAGTGTATTAAGATTTAATAGGAAAACATGATGATCCACAGAGAGGACCACAAGGCCTTATTATGCTCGTTTTTAGGCAGAATATGAATGAGCTTATTTTTTTCCTAGTAGATTCTCTGTTGGATTCAGTGTCAAAGGCCTGATTCTCTTAATTCTTCATGGAGAGGAAGAGGGAGAATGTTGCATACAGCCAATTAGAGATGCTCAAACTTTAGTTGAACTATGGGATCAACTGTAGGATTTTATATATTTGATTTTGTAAGTAAAAACATTCTATAATTTTTAGAATGATTTTTTTTAATTAAAAAAATTACTTTCAGTTTTATATAAATTTCCTTCTTTTTTGTGGATATATTTTTATTAATTGTATATCTCCATAGCACAACAATTTTCTTGATCTGAGAGAAGGATTAGGGGCTGGAAGTAAGGCTCAGTAAGAGTTTAGGTAATTAAGCAAAAGCTTGTGTTTCTTAAAGAGGATGCCAGCTCCTGGGCTGCTGCGTGGCTGCAGAGGTGGTCAGAACCATGCAGGTGTTGTAGCTCCTTGCACAACTCCAGCCTCAGCCTAACCAGAAAGCAGAAACTGAGCTTTCCCCCTTCCATTCCCAAGAGAGGCTGATTTCAGAAGGCTGTGTAAAAGCACTTAGTGCACATGGGGCTGACTTTGGCTGTATTTTGAAGCACAGGTAATAGCTGTTTGGCAGCTGAGACCTATTCCATGTCTCCCTCCAACTTGAGGCATGAGAGATGTTGAAACTTTATCTCTCATCTCAAAAAAAAAAAAAAAAAAAAAAAGAAAAGAAGAAAAGGTGCAGTTGCCTGTGGGTTACTGCATGTGGCTCTGTTTTGTTCATTGAAACTGCAGAAATCTAGAGAAAAATTCAAACTCCCTGAGAGATCACGTAGGTGCAACTGTAGAAAAGGCTTTGAAGTTGAGACCTAACATGTGATGCTCCAGATTTTTTGTCTCTACACCTAGGATTCTTCCTTTATATCTAATTATGTGAAGTAAAATACAGAAAATATAAATATGAGCTTTAGTTGCAATGAATAGAGCCTTAAGGTCTTCCTCCATATAGCTTTGCCAACCATCAGTTCATGAGACTCACGCTCACCCCATCTCCTCTGGTGCTAGTTTTGTGAATTTGTTGCACATTTATACTGGTTCAAGAGGGGTGAAAAGAACATCCCTGCCACTGCCTTTGTCACTTGGTGGATACATGTTGTATTGTGTTTTTATATCTTTGTAACAATTCTGTAATGGTTTGCCCCTTCACCCCTCATTTTCTCCCAATGGTTCCACCCTGAGCTCTCCCTTCCTTCCTCCAACGCCACCCCTCCCTGGTGCCTTGTCCATCATGCAGCTCCTAATCCCACCCTCCCAAATTTTTCCACCTTGGGCACTGAGTGAGTGGACAAAGGCCAGGGGTCCCTCCCTTAACCTACCCCCATTGGTTTGTGTTTCTGTCTGTCCTCCTGCCTTCCACTCCCCCGAATTCCCCCACTGGGCGGAGGGCATCCTTCCCCCTTGTCTCCACCCTGGTACTTAAGGTGATTACAAAAGCCATGTGACTCACTTTCGGCCACCGGGACATGGAATTCAGAGTTCCTCAGAACCTACAATAAACCTGAGACTTTTCCTGGCCATGAGTCGACTCCCTGATTACCTTCTCGGACGCTGCCTCTCCTCCATACAAGGCAGACAGTGAAGCGCTCTGTCTTAGCCGCTCCCCGAATCTGCCACAAGAAACAGGGGAGTGTCCCCTGCTGCTGACCATGCCTCTGCCGGGCAGGCAAAGCCAGGGGGCTTCAGAGGGAGCACAGCGGCAGATACATAGACTTTAGTGCCCATATTCTCCTTCTGGATTTACCTGAAATCTCACCAGATAACTTTAACTAAAAATCACTTAGAGATTCATCAGCTATTAGCAATTTAGAATTGGAACAATCAAAATTGTCTCCTTGTTTATATAAGGTAGCTGATTTTTTTCCCCACTTCTATTCTTGGAATAAAATATATATCTAATGTTTCTCCCCTTCACCTGGAAATGAGAGTTTAAACCACATTGTTTCTTAAGTACTGGGAGCATCGATCACAGAATAGAGCAGAAAGCATGGAATGTTTACTTGCTTGTTTCCCTTTGTTTCCCTTTGTTCTGTGGGAACAATATGAATGGAGTAGAGAAAGGATAATTCAAAGAGCCTTTTCAGAAGTAAAGCTCAGGTCTCAGAGCCTCTGTTAACCATGCTATAACTTTTAAAATTTTTTTAACCTAATGGCCTCTGCAGTCATAGGGGCATAAAATGGGCTGTCATTACTGTCTACCTTTTTTGCTCTAAGGAAAATTCTTTCCATGTTTCACAGCACCTGTTTCTGTGCTCTCAAGATCTACATTACAGTTTGGGAAAATGTGACTCTCCTACAGATCCATCTTTGCTAAAAGCAAAAGCATTTTCATCTTTAAAGGTAGCTGCTGTACACAACTGTTCACTTTTATGTAACTCTATTTGAACTACCTCTTTTGTGGATAATTCTAGCACCTATGAACAGTAAAATAACAGCTGTGATGAAGGGGATTTTTCATACAGTGTCATTTTGTTGAGTTAGGACTTACAAGTATTCTACAGTGCAAGTTTAAAAGGACTTCTATTTTGTTGTTTCAGTGGTATGATTCTGAACCTAGATGGGCTAATAGTCTCAAATTGGCTTGTTGTGTACTATACTTGCTGCTTTGGCCAGCTGAAGAAAATGTAATTTTTATTTTGCTTGGGATTAGAGCCTGAAATTCACTGGGACCTGTGAGTTGTAGATGTTGGTGTACTATTCTGCTCAGAATAGGGCCTGATGGAGAGGGCACCATTAAGAAAATGGAAGATGTGGTCCAAACTTCTTCATGAACAAAAAGGGTTTCCATATTGGTCTTTCATATACTACTGTCCTGCTTTCACTAATAAATATATCTCATGGTGATCTAAAAAGAAGAAGAATAGCAAGCCCTGCTCTGTTCTTGGTAATAGCATTTGTAAGTACCAACTCTTGAGAAAATGCCCTAGCTTCTGCTGCCTCTGTAGGTGAAAACTAGTTCAGGAACATAAACTCTGCAGAGGTGATAGGATATTGGATTTCCTAATCTGCATTTAATCTTTCTTGTCAGTTTTAGATTCTCTGTTGCTTACAGGGTGGTATGGCTAAACTGAAGCAGATGCTGCAAGTGCAGACAGTTCTGTTTTTCCACCTCTGCTTCCTTCTTTAATCTGTGTGCTACAGTTGTCTCTCAGTTGGCACTGGTGTGTGTCTGGTCCTGCAGAGAAACAGCTCCAACTTGCTGCCAAGCTGGTTCCATGAACTGCCTTACCATGGCATCAGACAAATGACAGCTTTGGGTCAAGTGCTCAGTCTGGGGAAGGCAGTGGGACTGCTGCCTCTTTTGGCAGCAGGTAGATATGAGATACCTTTGATGTATTCCCAAACTGGCCTTTTGTGCATAGGGGATTTTGAAGTATGTTTCTGCCATGCCAAACTGTAATTCTAACTATCCAGACTGGAGACAACTGCAGCAGTCATATATTTAATGAGAAAGTGCAGAACCTCTTGCATTATCCAGATAACTTACCCAGGATGGTTCGCTGTGAAAAGCACTGGCACACCTGGATGTGTCACAGTCTCTGCAGTGGCTCTGATGTGCCCAGGATACAGCACATTGACAGAGAATAAATATGGACAAGGGCAAGAGACCTAATGCATTCATGACTTGTCAGAGCTAATGAATATGCAAAAAATTAATAAAGATGAATAATTTCCCTGCTAAGACTTGTTTTTTTTTTTTTTTTTTTTTTTTTGTTTTTTTTGTTTTTTTTTTTTTTTTTTAATTTGGCAGCTCTTTGTTGTAGGAGTGTGCAGCTGCACTTGGGAAAACCATGGCAGCCTGATGTGTAACCACACAACATATACACAATTCAGGAGAAATCAGGCTAGAAAAAAACCTCAGAAAAATGTTATTTCTCTATATCCTTCTAACCTCTTGCCTCCTCTTTCACTGTAGAGAAACACTTTTAGAGAAGCATTTTAAAAATAAAGATAATAATATTGAGGAGTTTGTGATTAAGCAATTGTAATCCACTGCAGCAATCTAAAATTTTTAAATATACTCTATGTCCTCTAAATTATTCAGACATTTAAATTATCTGTTATGGGTCTTCATGTTAAGATGTAGTCTTAATTTCTTGTTTTAATGAAAGCCAGAGGCCAGAAATCACAAAACCCTCAGATAACACTGAAAAATTGTATTTTCCAAGGAATGGTGCCATGCTTATAAATGCATTTGGCTTTTAAAACTGGTTTGGGAAAAAATTAAAATCCTGCTATGAAAAGACTGGGATAAAATCTGTTTATCTCACCTGATTTAGCTGGTTTCTTCCTAAGGAAGGTAACATGGTCACCTGACCAACACATGCATGATGTTCTTTGTCTGACCATTATTAGTATTGTGCTGTGCTTTCATTTTTCTCAAGATGGGTCAGTGCCAAGCTGAAACAGGCACAATTCTTAGTGCTGTTCAGAAGGACACTCCTTTTCAAGCCAGATTTTTAACTTGATTTCAGAAGGCAGTTGTGCAGGAGGAAGGAACTCCAATTTCCCCAATTACTGGCTGATATCAACCAACACTCTGTTAATTTGTTATCCCCTTCTGTCTGATCTGCTCTACTGCCCCTCCATTTATCTCTTTCATTAGGTCTAGAATTACCTCTTCAGTGGTCCCTTCTTTTGCTGTTCATAATACTAATTTTTTTTTACCAGCCTAAAGTAAATAATATTTTTTTGTGTGGCTTGGTACTATGATAAGTTTGCAACATTTAAATTAACTTGTCAGATTTACAAACCATCTTCTTTATTTCCAAAGATCTTGTAATGTGAGATAATAATTTAGTTCTTACATCAGCAGCAAGTTTCATTGTTCTAGTTAATGAGTGAAGGAGTATGTTTTCAGCTGCTGTGAAGCAGCATATTTCCATTTAATCCTGTAAAGTAGAGGGCATTACAGAAAGTAGGTATCTGTCCTAAGACTGACACCACCTGCAAGTATCTTAGAGAAGCCATTTGAAGTAGACAGATGTTTGGATGTAAAGGCTGCACAGTAAAAAAGGTTAAAAGTAATTTTCATTAGGGTAAAGAAAACTTAAAAGTGCAAAAACTAGTTATGATTCTGATCACTTAGCTGTAGCCTCACAGAAATGGAATATCCATATTGGATATTGGCTTTGGATGAACTCACTAAAGCAATAGAAGTTTAATCTATCCTAAAGGTACATCTGCAGTAGGATTTATGGTATATTCACTGCACAATAGCCTGCTCTTTTGTGGAGAGAAGAACATCCTGGGTTTAGTGAGCTGCTACATTTTCAATCAGTGAGTATATCAGAAAAGTGGTTTTAAAAATATTTGTTGTTGTGTTTCAGTCTTGTAGTTTTTTATTACACTCAATTTATTCTAAAGTGATTGGCATCTATGTCTTAGAATATAGCTACAGTACAGCAAAATTAGATTAGTGAATATAATAATACTGCATCTAGAGACTCAGGTCAGACTGAGCTACAAGTAATCTATCTCCTGAATGTATTAAGTTATGCTTGCACATAGAATTAACATAATAAAAATTGAATTGTGAGATTTTTTTAAAAGAAAATGAGATATTTTAGTGAGTAATGGAAAAGAGAGAATGAAGTTCCCTGGTTTTCTACCCACATAACCCTTATCATTAGGTTTTATCCTTAGTGGTCACTTTCTGAAATCATGGGCTACCTTTTGATCCTTGCAATGCACTTGGAATTTTTAAAATGATGCATTTATAAATCTATGTCTGCCACTAATGTCAGGCTGATCTTTCAAGAGTTTGAGAGTGCTTAAAAATACCGTGCAAGTACTGGGAGCGCTCACTCCTCTCTGGGATTGAGAATTTTCAGTGAAATGATGTCTTTTCTAATTTTTGTGATCTGTCTACTAACATCAATAGAACTACACATGTGGAAATGGAGTCCTGCTTGTGTTTTCATTTTCAGGCATTATCTGGGATGCTTTTACAGTTATTGATTAAACACACTTAAAGTAGTTGCATTGGCTTTGTACTTCTTCTGTAATCTTATTAACTTTTTTTTTTCAATTTTTTTCCCCCTCCAAGGGAGTAAATTGATTTATATGAGCATGCTGTTAATATTATAACTCCTTGTCTAGCCCCTCGGGTTCTAATGTTTTTTAAACACAGTACAATTATGGGAAACATTATATTGGAATGACAATATAAATCATCCCCATAGGAGTCTGAGCAGTCTGGGAAGTTAATCGCAGAAAGCCCTGCTGAGGTAAATAAGAACAGCAATTTGAAATAAATAAAAGACCAGTGGTGCTAATGCGGGTGTCTCAAGGATATCATTAAGTTTGTAATGGAATTGTTTACTTGCTGTAATGAGACTCATGTAGAGTAATGCTGCTGCTTAAATCATAACTTCATAGTTCATGATCCTGTCTCTTTTCTACAGAGGGTGTGTCAGGTTGGTCGTGTTTCCACATCTGCCCTCCAAACTCCAGCACTTGGCTGGAAAGCACATGTGAAATGTATTGAGATCCTCTAGAACTCTGGTTAAAATTAGTGGACATATATTTGAGTTCAAGTACAAAAATTTGCCAATGGGGATAATTTTTTCTTTTTTTAGAATTTTCTGTTTCTTACCATAATCAGAGTGTTAGAAAAGGTATGGAAATTGGGTAATGAAAATAGTTTCATTTGCTGGTCATCCATATTCTGTAGTGGTGGTGTTTGGGTACAAAAGGGGTCTTGTTGTGCTTTGTGCTTGAGCACAGTGTGAATTTGGCAGCTGGGCAGCCTGATGGTCTTCTTCTCTTGCAGTAGCTTCTTCACCAGTACTTAATTCCCAGTGATACTCCAAGCTATTCTCTCTTCCTTGACATGCAGGGAAAGTAAAGTATGAGTTTGAAATACAAAATGAAAACAGTTAATCTGAAAAGGAACTACTCTAGGAATTTTTCTCTATTTTCGTTTTTAACAAGTACAAATTACATAGTAGAAAACACTTCAAAAATATTACTTTTTCATAGAAAATATATAAATTCAGCAATATCATATGTATAAAATTATGGCAAAAAATTAAACCAATATATTTTTGAGTCAAAATTGATCTTCCACAAGATTTTTTTTTGCAGATGCAAGGGAACTTGTATGTAAAGCCACTTGTATAAGGAGGAGGGGGGAATAATAGTAACCTTGTCCTTGTATTTTGGAAATGTAACAATGTTGATTGAATTATACCTTCACTGCTATGAAATGCTGTTTACCAGCTGGTAGGATGGCATGCCTAAGACTTTGCCTATTGATCTTTCATAGCCTGGTTACAACTTCACAAACTCATAGAGGCAAATCCACAGCTGTTTAAGCCCTTCAAATAAGTGGTTTACAAGAAAAGGCATAATCAGTAGTATCAAGGATTTTGTCAATTATATTAGCAACATAAAATTAAAATGATGACTATTTGACAAGAGACTTTTTTAAGATACCACATTTGCATAATGCTTGTATTTTCATACTATAGAAAGCAACAAGACATCACAGAAGAGATATATCCATTATTCATGAATTTAAATAATCTGACTAGCATGTGGAAAATAAGACAGAACTAGATTTTAAATTGGTTAGAGTGATTTTTTTAAAATATGGGCAATTATTGTTTGTTTTTTTAACTAATCCTATTTCTTCAGTCTGATTCATTAAATGAATTTGCAGTTACAGAATTAAATATCTTTTTATTAACTTCAGTAAAATTGACACCATATATGACTAGATTGCTGAAAGTAAACAATTGAGGCTGAATTATCCTGTCACGTCTGCTAGACATAAACATCAGTCATGACAATTCAGGTTTACTGAAGTGCACGTGGCTTCTCCAGAGGCCCCTATACAATGAGCATGGATGTTGACTGGGGCTGCTTTTCAGAAATACATAGGTTTCAAAAGGCAAAAGTCATTAGGAAGAAGAGTCATGTTATTATATTGCTCCATCTTGGTTTTGCAGGCAAGAAGTGTTTCTTTGGTTTGCAGTTTGCCCTGTTTCTCAGCGCAGGAATAGTGACAAGACCTAATGATCAGTGGAGGAGACATAAACAAGCCCAGTCCATACCTGTTTACCCAGATAGCAAATGCAACAACTACATGACAAAAAATAATGCCCGAAATTTGGTTAGCTCAAAATACTTGGATCTCTGTGGGTATTTTCTCTCTTTCCAGTGAAAAATTGCAATGAAGCAACTCTGTTGTTCAGAGCAACAGCTCCAAAGCTGCAACCTGCATCTCTGAAATGCAGATGAGATTGTGTTGCATCAATTCTGAAGCTCCATCAATTCCTGCTCACAGCTGCCCCAGTGAGATGTTAGAACATCTCTTACTCTATTCAGGCTTTTTATATCCAAGTCTTACATGTCTCAACTCGACGAGATCCTTTTTATTCCTGACCCTACAGCTTTATATTCTTTAAAGATAATGGTGTACCTTGCAGACTCTTATCTAGCAATAGTCACACTGTAACTGGTAGTGGTAGTTTGAGATTGTAAGGAAATGAATGTTTATAGGTATAGGTAATATCTGTTAATTATTTTATTAGGTAGAACATTCTGTAGAGCAATGAAGACTTTTCTGACATTAGTCTGAGTAAAACCAGGGATGCTGATAAAAGTGTGGATTAATACATGGTTAAAGGAGGAAAATATAATGATAATTAACATAAATTTATGGAAAAATGGCAATGTTAGTTGCAAAACAGATTTTTCCTAAACAATTTAATATTTTCATATCCTACCAAAGATAATTTTTAATCTTTGCTTTTACTGTTAATTAACTTTCTCATTGACCAAGCTCAATTTCATCTAGGAAAATGCTGAGATTGTAACCAGTGATGTGATCACGGTCTTAAAGACAACCTGGACAGGACAGAATCCTTTGGAACTTACTTTGGCTTTGTTGCCTGTTACAAACAGATTAGAGATCAAGATTTTTATATTTAATACTATTTAAATGTATATCTTACTGTGATAGGAACTATTATGAGACAACCGTGTTCCATTATGATTTGAACTGCTTCTGTTATATGCACTAATAGAAGCAAAATGATATTTTTTTCCCACAAATCTCTAACCTGAATAGCAGTTTTGTAACTGCTGTCTGCTGATCTCATTATCCATGAAGAAACATACTTGAAAAAGAAAGAATAGGTATTTACTTCACAGAAATGGAAATGATTCACTATGGATTCCATGGCTAAAACAGCTTTCCATTGTAATCCTGTATAACATTATATAATGCAAGAGGAACAGGACTGCTCCAACATGAGGCATGAGGACATTTTGAATTCAGCTGGGGTTCTTCATGACTGCTGCAAACCAAAGAACATTCGATGACAAGAACTTGGAGTTTATTACATTGGAATGGAAAACCTTAATGATGATATTTATAAAAAAAGTATTATATATTATTTCTTGTATTTCTAAGAACGAGTGGACAGAAACTTTCCTCCTTTGTATCATTATTTCTTGTCCCTCTACAGTATTTTTATTCTTGTCTGATTCCAATTATTACAATCCTTTGGTTGTTTTCTCATACAGATGTCCTTCCCAACTTTGTTTGCCAATTGTTCTCCTGACTGTCTTTGCACGTGTATGTTCTTTATGTGTTCTTTCAAGTAGTGAGTCAAGATTAGTGTTATAGGAGACTAGCTCAGTGATAGATAAATGTGTTGGAATACTCTCTTCTTTTCTCTCAGCATCTTTTTTGTTTCTAAGATTGCATTGTTAACTGCCACAGCACACTGAACTGCAGTTTTAATGTCAAGATTACATTTTGGTGAGATGTAAATTTAGTTTAGAACTCAAAACATTGCTCCCTTCTGCACAAATTACCTTGCATTTGCCAATGCTTAATGTAATCTGTTTGACATGACTCTGACTCTCTGGGGTCCTCTGGACCTCCTACCTTAACCTGCACATGAGATTTCATTCTGCATTTCTCAGTTTACAGGAAATGAAGGCCGGGGCTCTTACTTTAAAGCAGGTTTAATGTTTCTGTAGGAAGCATGCCTATCTTTCATTTGCTCTGTTTTGAAAAATCAAGTGGTTTTTCCAATATTTTGAGCACTGATAAATGCTCATAACTTTACGTTTACTTAACAAAGTATTTTTCCCTGAAAGTAAGAAATTTATATACTTCAGAATGCTCTTAGAAATGTGTCAAGAAAAAATCATAAGTTTTGAAAATGTTAAATATTTTAATTAATGTCTCAGGCCACTCATTTCAGATCTTGGAGAAGTGTTTCTGTTCCTCCCTTTCCCTGAAGAGGATTTGAACTCACAGGACATAACTCCTGAAGAAGGGAATTTTTCCCCATTGAAGGAGTGCTTGGAATCTCTACTCGAAATTGTTCCACTTTAAAATGGAATACTTAAATATTTTTTGGGCCACAAGGACAGAATGTGTTTTATAAGGCAAGGCTTTGAGCTTAATGCCCTGTGATTGGATTGTTTCACTGTTTTCTGTATCTCCTGTACTGGTGGAAATGTGGGGGTCTATTGTTTTGACTGGCACTGTTGGATTTAAGTACATGTGTTTGATTTTAAATTCATGATTTTGATTTAAATGCCACTTTAGACACCTACATTCTTCTATGAAACAGGAGTTTAATGCTTCCTGAGATAGGCAACAGCTGAATGAGTGTTTAGGAATTTAAATTCTGGGCCTCAGCACTGAAGACACATAGTGGAGGAACTGAAGTTCTGCAATTGCACACATGTATGGTCTTTGGGGCTATTTATAAGCTTACACTGTTTTTACAATTTAGCTCAAACATGTGATTTGATTAATTAGCATTAGATGTTTTGATTCTTCTACCTAACTTCAAGTTTGAGATAGATCTTGTGAACTCATATTTTCAGCACATTTCGTATTTTAGGATTCCTGTCTTATTTCTATTTAAATCAGTGGCTATAGGATTAAGAATGTTCCCATATTTTGTTTGAATTACGAGAAATTTGTTTCTCTGATATTAAAAAGGAACAAATTTCTTTGAACTCTTTTGGATGATTTGGGGTTTGCTGCCTTTCAAAGCTCTTAGAGCACTTGATTAAATGTTACTAGATTTACTCTTAGAAGTATCATCCTCTAACAGGAAGCATTTGTTATCTCACCATGGAATATGCTTCCTGCAGTTCAGGGTTAGGTAATAAATACTCCATTAATCTCATCATGCCTATGTTTTCATTTAGATCCATCTGGTTAAAAAGGAAAGGGGAGAATATGTTGACATCTCTGTGGTACAGTGCCAGCAGTCAGCTAAAGTAAGATGATCATAGAGCATTTTAAAAGAAAAAAATTCTGGATTATTGGCATGGATAATCTGGGGAAGATTTTAAGATTTTTTAATACTGTAGAATTGTGGCATTCCAAATAATTGCACTTTTTGAGTCTAGTCATTACCAGGAAAATAAAACAAATTTTCTGCAGCAATATGTATGTATCAGTTTTAATTCTGGACTGGGAATATTTTATGCTTACTCACACACCAGTTTTAAATGCAATTCAATTAACCTAATTCCTTAAAAAATTGAGGATTTAGCCTCTGATATATTCATACTCTTGCAAAAGTAATGGTACAATTTATAACTCAAGTAAAGTGGAATATCTAAAGTTCCTCTGAAATTTCTCAGCACTGAATTGTTTTAAAATATTTTCTATTTAGAAATGGAAGCGTCTGCTTTATACTCCTGATTCAACATGAGCTGAATGCTCTGGGTTTCCCATGCTCTTACATCTTGTTACTGGAAAGGGAAGATCTCTGTTTCACCAGAAATTTATTCCCTGGCTGTGGCTGAAGTCAGTGTGACAGTATCTTGTGTGAGGGCTTCACCTGAGGTCTTCCTGTGTAGCATTTGCAAGGTATGTCATGCCCTAACTCACATCTGTATCAACATTTGCACTCCTAAAATGAGATTACTGCCTGAGAGAACAGACTATTTGGGGTGCTACAGAGCTGGTAGCAGTCAGCATCCTCTGGGAGGTGCTAGTGCTTTACATTTTTCCCAGACTGTATGTTTTGGGACCTATCTTCTTAAGGAAGCACTGAAGGCTGTTTATTCATACACAACTTGGGGAAGCTGAGCAGTCTTGAAAAATTGGTCTCAAAACCTTTATAGTTATTATATTAAAAGTATTAAAACATCATAATTTTCTCCTTTTATTTCACTTCTATTTGTGGCACCATTACAGTATTTAGAATTGTTGCTAATAAAAAAAAAAACAACAAAAAACCAAAACACCAAAAAAATCCCCCCAGAATGTTTGCAAATTTCCCTTTTTGGTAGAAAATGGAAGACTTTTAACAAAAACCTCCAAAGTCTTTAACTGCATTTAACTGTTCCTGTGACACAGGTATCCATCTATGATAATACTAATCAAGAAAATAATCTCAGTCACTTATTTTTATCCAAGCCTAGATGCACATACTTCATTTTAAACAGGTAAAGCTATGACAATAATGCAGGAAAATCATGATTCTCTGTTCATGTAGAGAACAAATAATGTAAAGAAAACAGATTTACAAAGGCTGTATCATATTTTTCCTGTCAACCTATCATATGCTTAGTGGCTATTTAAGTTTGCTAAAAAGAAATATTACTGTAGCATCAGAGTATTTTATTTTAATTTTCTCAGTGAAAGTAACTCAGATAACTACTGTGGCTAGTCAGTGACCACCTTCTGTACACTCCCTGCTCTTGATATGGAGATCTCTGTCTGCTCCAGGTGGAATAGTTTCTGAAGCTATGCTAGCATGGCTCTCACCTTGACATTATCAAGCTCCTACTGTCCTTTTTTCACAGACTAGAAACCAGTTTTGTTTCTATGGCAATCCTGTAGTCAATGAAAAGAAAAAGAAACAAAGGTTAAATTGAATTTTGGCATAGTTATCTTTTTCATGTTTTTGTGAATACTTATAAAAATTAACAGACCTCAAATAATTTCAGGTATTTAGCTTCTGTTACAGCATCAGTAAAATTTATAGTAAAAGGATTTTATGTTAGTATTACTGTTAAGTTTCAGGCTTTAATCTAACTTGTAGCATCACAGTGGTCTTGGATATCACAGTGTGAAGTTAAGTCTGGCTGCCTTTCTAGATGTGTTGGGTCATGCTTAAGCATTCCACCAGGATAAGTCCTGCAGGTGCACACACAACCTTGTACTCATCCTCATCTATCCCAGATGGGATCTCAGAAATACAGATGGGAAATTTTAAACTACATTGCAGCAATTTTGGACAGAATCCTAAGTCAGCCTGCACTCAGAAAATGCAGCCAGAGAAGGGGATCTTAAGACAGTAGGTCTGTGCTAGGTTTGTTTAGAATAAGAAGGAAAAATTTCATGTCTAATTTATTTAAACTGATGGTATTTGAATTCTTAACTTTAGCCACTAAAACATATGACCTAGTTTTCAGAGATTCTTTGGGCACAAGAAAACCTCTTTGAAATGCAGGAATCTTTTTGGTCAGTATAATCCAGTTTGTTGCTGCAATGCAGAGACTTGTCATGCTCTTGTTTTCTGCCCTGCTTCTTCCATTTTTATTGAGGTCTCAGATGTGTCTGTTCCAGTAACTGAAGGATTGCATTTCATGGGTAATCTCTGTAAATCTTTGACATTTTAGCAGCTGTTGCAGAGGCACACCTGAAGCAGGGCATCTTAACCTTCCAAGAGGTTAAGTCACCATAATAGGTAATCTGTAGATTCATGAGTTTATCTTCAGCTTCATCTGCAGATCACCTTACAGTGCTGACTGCCAGAATGAAGCTGACATGCTCTTCAAATGCAAAGAGTGGTTTCTTTGGAAGTCTAAGTTACACACATGTACCTTGTAATCTAGCATGTCCCAGGCAGCTGTCCTCAGATTCATTTTCCATTTCATAAACAAGGACCTTTTAAGTGCTAGCGAGTGAAGATCCCATCTTTTTTGAAGATGTGAACTGAAAATCATTAATTTCTTTATAGCTCAAATATTCTTAGTTACTCAATACTTATCCTAGCCAGAGCAAAACACCTTGTGCAGTTCTGCGGGACCTGCATGGAGAGCTTAATTCTCTCTTAGAGATACTGGAGGAGGTCTCTTGGGTCAATAAAATGTGGCCTTGTGAAGTTTCTATTTGACAACAACTCTGGTGGTGACATGGGGTGGTCACTGAACTGCAACACCATCTGGTTTATGTAACGTTCATGATTCTCATTGACAGAAATAATTCAAAGCACTGAATTTAGAAAGGACTGTTGGAGGAAACTGTCTGCCTATCTCTTCTCCTTACTTAAAGGAAATAACCTATGAAATTATCTGCTTTGAGTTGCAAGTCAGATAATTCAAAATGAGATTTCTTGTGAATGTTTGCCATGGGCAGTGACTACAGGATCAAAAGCTGGGGAAGAGAAAACTTGGGGTTCCAATGAGGAGAAAGACAAATTATAGGAAAAGGTGAAGTGTTGGGACAACACTGGGAGGATGACCAGGTGTGTAAAACTGGAGAAATAGGAGGAACTGGATTTGTAGGGGATAGAGGTCTGTTGCCTCTTACTGTGTGACAGGATCTCGGAAGAACCCATCTATCATGAGCCTGTGAACCTGGTGTCCTTCTGTGAGACCTGACATTAGACCTCTTACCTTAACTTACCCTCTGATCACCTCGGTCTCCATGTCCCAGACTCCACCTTAAGCAAGCTGATGAGGGCATTAGACACCACAAAGCAACCTTCAACTTTTGCCAGCCACTTTTTGTTTTGTCAGTAAAGAATAATGCTGGCAGGCTCCAGCTTCCTGCTTCCTTTGCAGGTGCTCAGCACAGAAGCAGCCAGCTGAGGGGGCAGAGGGCTGGGGAGGCAGAGGGCAGGGGACTGCTGCTGAGTTCTGGGGCTGCTCTGGGCTCTCCTGAGCTGGGCCTGTGATACTGCATTACCCACTCTGTAAATATACCCATCTGATGGTACCTGTTTTGCTTTAGCTGTCATTCCACTGGATACCACGAACAGCCACGCAAATGTGCCTTGAAGATTACTTTACAAAACAGTTCAAGAAAGTGGTATAGAGAATGAATGTTTAAAAATAGCTATTTTCCTATGACACTGCAACATTTTGGACGAGATGACAAATCCAAAGATGTGTCTTCACAAGGATATTTATTTCACATTAAGTTCAGCTACTGCTCATAAAAGAAGCCACAGCGAACTAAAAATGCAAACCAATTAGAGTGCACTGACTGCCAAGACAGTGCTTGTTCTTTGGTTTGTTTTGAAGGTACTTTCAGTTCACTGCTTATTGATGTAGTACAGAAAAGATAAGCCTTACTGCATGGCAGCCCTTCTGTTGTGTTTCACAACAGGACCAAGTAGTCCTTTTGCCATTAGGCCTTATCCAGCTATGGAGAAAACTGTGGGCATTTTTTTACCTGCACATCATTGGCTTCAGTAGCAGCAGAATATAACAGTGGTACTCCAGCACTGTGTCAGCCAGCAAGGGTCAGACTTCTGTGGCTTTGGGGAAGAAGGGAAGATTGCAAATGGACTTGTGAAGTATGCCTTGAAGGGGTACCTGAATCAAGAGGCATCTAGGTTAGCCCATTTTATTAACCAGCAGGGTAAAAAAATTGTAGAATCTCCAAAGAGCAAGCAGAAGGTTTCATGAGTAGCAAAACCAAAAAGAAATTAGTTACCTGCAGATTTGAATCTCCTAGCTGGACCCTCTGATGGTTTGATGACACTAAACACTATGGCAATAGGATACTCAGCATGTATTAACTCCTCTGTGCAGTAACCAGCACCCGGAGTGGGTCCAGGCTTTCACTCAAGAGGGGTGCTTATGAAAGGCTCCCCTCTATCTCCTCAGCATTCTACTTCCTGTAGGAACCTAATGTCTCTAACTTGATGAAACAATTTTTATATTGATTACTGAGAATGTACTTGTGCATACACAGAGTTACTAAGTGTCATTGCCGTAGGAAGGTGGGCAAACCCCAGATGTCCAGCAGTACTTTTATTATTGTTTTGACAAACTAGGTGGCATTTCATCAGAGAGCAGCCCACAGTGAGCATCTCTCAGCTGCTGACAAAGCCAGGCCCTCACAACTGAGGACAACTTCTTGTGCACAGTGCACAGGGCTGATGAGACAGAGGTCCAAGATCAGATGCATCAGCAGCCAACCTATCTACACCAAGAGTGTTTTTAGTGTGCCACTTGCTAGATTTAGGACTATAGAACCTTACAGTGAAGCAATTTTATGGATCAGCCTAGAAGCAAAGCATCATTTAACACAGTTTCATTCACTTTTTTCATTAGGATTGACTCAGAATTATGGTACAGTGATAGAGCATTTAATTGCCTAACAAGGCAATTCTACAAGGGAATCCTACAGGGGTTTTTAGAACAGATGAATGAACTTTGTACCTATCTGCAGGATACATTGAAGGTACACCTGTAACACTACCAGCCAGCATTCCCTTCTCATCTGCTCTGCTACATCAAGATATAGCCTTTCATGCCAGCAGCATTCTGTGAGGGAATCAATCTGCCTGTGCCTCACTGAGTTTCCATTTGCCTTCTTGAACAAGTACATCTGTGCTTTCTAACACTAGATACAGTCTGCAAGTGGAAACCACCGAACAATTGTTAGCTTACTTCCTGCAGGCATTCAAAGCATGACATTTCTTCCATGGCCTTCCCAAGCATTCTCCTGCCAACATCCTCTGAAAGCTCTTCTTCCCCTTCCTGCTGAAGAGATGGGAGCTATTTCTGCTGATGGTCAGCTCTTCTTGATCAATGGTCCTCAACAAAATATCATCCACCTGCCCCCACTGGCCATATGCCACGGGAGCACACAGAGAGAACTCCTGACCATATGGCGGTTTACTTGTGGAAAACAAAGTGGGGAAACAAGTTTTGTTTCCAGTCTTTGGAAGATGCAAACTTCTCTTAACCGAAGGGTGAGGGACACTATCTTTTAGTCATCCAAATAAGAAGTTCATGTTACTCTGCCTGCTTTTCACAGTAATGCAACATGAGCCACTCATGCTGTCAAGCACAATTTTCTCCTTCTTTGCAATTCTGAACAAGGAGAGGAGAATCAAAGGAGGAAGAGACTGAACAACATATAGTAATTAGTTGAAGTCCAGAGGTGGGCCAGGAAGCTGATATGGAGACTGGAGCAACTCTCCTATAGGGACAGGCTAAGGAATTTGGGGCTGTTCAGCCTGGAGAAGAGAAGGTTGCATGGACACCTCATAGCAACCTTCCAATACCTGAAGGAAACCTACAGGGAAGCCAGAGAAGGACTCTTCATCAGGAGCTGAAGTAATAGGACAAGGAATAATGGGTTCCCACTGAAAGAGGGGAAAATTAGATTAGAAATATATGAAAGAATTTCGTTACTGTGAGGGTGCTGAGGCACTGGAACAGGTCACCCAGAGTGGTAGTGGATGCCCCATTCCTGGCAGTGTTCAAGGCCACACTGGATGGATCATTGAGCAACCTGGTCTAGTGAGAGGTATCCCTGTCCACAGCAGAGGAGTTGGAACTAGATGATCTTCAGGGTCCCCTCCAACCCAAGCCACTCCATGATTCCAAGGTGTTGACAGCAAATGTTTTCAAGGTTGTTTTCAGGATCTTTCAAGGTAGGAAAGAGAAAGATGAGGGGTTAGCCATCTTACAATTGAAGAAAATCTCACCATGAACAAAAAGACTTGGAAAAACAAGATAAGTGAGTATCACTGATTCATTTTCTAAAATGAAGAAGGATTTTTCATCTGTATAATTGAAAAAAAGTTTTATAAAAACATAACTTTCAGCCAAAGATGTTCTCTTCTCATATTCAGCAATTTTCATGAAATATCTAGAGTATTTTAAAAAGACTCCCTGAAGTTTTCATAAAATATAGATGCCAGTGTATAATGAAAATAATTAAAATCTCAATGAATTATGTTCTAAGTTGGGCATACTCCAAGACAACACATGCCCAGTTTTCACGAAATTGTATGCTGCATTTCATGAATTCTTCAGACCCCATATTTTACAATATTCATTATGTTTCATAGCAATATTCATGACATTTAATAGCAATGTGCATACGACATTAAAGAATTAAAAAAAAAAAATCAAAGCTATAAGCTTAATAAATCACAGGAATATAAATGGTCTTCCAATCTGCAAGAAAACAGACATCTTCCTTAATTTTTCTTGTATTTTGTTAAAGGCAGACTAGCAATGTTCTGTAGTAGATTCACAAAATAGTTCTTAAATTCTCACCAGCTGTTCATAGGCTGGCCATTCAGAATTACAGAAAGCATGAAGACAGCACTGCTGCAGCTTCACTGGAATTTATTTAAAATTATTAATTATTAAAAATAACCACTTTTCATTATAGCAGGGATCTGACACCCTCGATCAGAGACAGCATAAAGTTCTTTTGGAGAGAGCAACTTTCTAGCTGCTCACAATTTCTACCTCTGTGCCTTCAGGTATATAATTTTAACACTAAAGTCTGTTAAATAGAAGTCTCCACCTTACAACTTGCCTTTTGGTTATCTAAATTCATATTTCATCCTTACCTTGCAGCTAATTAGACATTAATTCATCAGCCATTCAGAACAAGGCTTTGTTGATCAGGGAAGTGGAGGATAAGGTGGGTCTTCAGAGGGAAAGTTGTCCATTATAGAAATTATTGAAGGGAAGAAGTAGATGCTTTACAGCACAGGGCATTAATACTCACAAACATATCACTGCACTAAACAATCCTTTAGAGTAAGGGACTCCACTAAAACACAGACACAATGGAACAGCAGGGAGGAGTAAATAAGGTTCTTTAATTGCTTCCACCCTTTTGAAATCATAGCATGTCCTACATGCACCAGCTGAATTTTCTTTACATCAGCAGAGGCCAGTCCCACCCCCAGCCAGCAAGAACCTGCTCAGGCCCAAGGGCTGGCTGATGAGCAGAAGTAGCAGGTTTCTGGGTGGTGTGAGTGACTGGCTTTTGCAGAGCTTAGGAGCCAGGTATTGGTGTGCTGCTTCCCCAGCTTTCCTGGCTTTTTATCATATCTCTAGAGACATGATCTGTCCCATTAGAAGGTTCTTCAGTTGGGGCAGGTGTGAGGAAACACATCTACCCTGCATCCAAAGAAATTATTTCTCTCCCCTTGTTTCTCTTTTTTAAATGTTTAGTTATACTCAGCTGTCAATGCCTGTGGATGGCAATACAGTACAAAACATATCAATTAATGTGTGCAACTACTCATGAGTAACAATACTCTACCTGTAGCGTTAAAACACTGGCACACTACGTTTTCCTGCTGCAGGGATGTGTTGTATCTGCTGGGCAATGGGGAGAACATTGGGATTCTTTCTAGAGTTTATTCTGTTACTGCTTAGGAAAAGTTTCTTCTAACGGCAGTTTTGTAAGAACCTAGCTTAGAATTTGTCTCATTATGACTAAATAAATAGAGATAAAGCAGTGTTTTGGTTTAATTTTTTGGTTCCTTCTTAGAGGAAAAGACTTATTTGCCAAGAGAGGCCCTAAAGTATTCTATTCTTAGCTCCTACTAGGCCAGTAAGTGGCCATCTTCAGTTTTTCACAGGCAAAAAGCATTCAGGCTAAGCAGTTTTCAGGATAATTCATGTAAGCACCTAGAGCAACTGAATCCCACAGGTTTTTCTCTTGTCTGTCTATGACTGAGAGATGTTACATTGGCATTTGTGATTCAGACTCCAACACTGACCGCTTTCTCTATCAGTCACAGAACCGCTTCAATATAAATATTTAATCATAGTGTTAAATATTTCCAGACATGACAAAGCTGAAGTAAAATATACTGAAGTGACCTGCTTTTTTGGTGTGTGTAGTGGCTGAGAAAGGAAATTCACATGCTTACTACTTGGAGAAGGGTAGAACAAACTGACAATCACATGCAGGAAAAAGAAGAGTTGGCATACAGTGCCAGTAATGCCTGGAAAACACAAAACATTGCTGACAGTAGGATGTTCCTGTGAAGCCATTTAGTGCCAGCTCATTAGAGTGCTTTGGCAAGGATATTTGGCATAAAATAGATCTTATTTAGAAATAGGGATTCTACTGCCTTGCTCTTGGCATGAAATGAACTTGTAAATTAGCTGTCTTGTAAGATAATGACATTGCGTGGTATTATGAATCATTTTAGAATTAGAGAAATTGATCTGAATAAGAAACTAAGGCTTACTAAGAAGTGGAGAAACATGTACAGCTGACATTGAGGGCTGGTAGATATAGGCCTCTGAAGAATGCATTGCATGCTGCCCCAGCACTGCAGAGTTGCTTCTAAGCCTGTGGCCAGCACCTGGGTCCTGGTTTGCAAAGGTTTTCATTTACTCCAGGGGTTGCTTCAGCAATTATCTTTTCCTCAGATTCAATTCCTTTAAAAACTTTTCTTCTTCACTGGATGTCTCAGGTGGGTTAATATTAAAATTTTATGCTTGCCAGGGGCTTACTTTTCAATTAGCAAAAGTTTGAAAAGTCTGGATTAGGGTAGAAGAAGTTTTAAATACAGAGAGGAGGTGGCTGGGCATGTGATACCTCTCTAAATGCTTGATGAAGCAGAGGACTCTCTTCTGGTTTTCCATATTCTGTAGAGGGCAAAAACCCCACGGGGATGGCTGTGTACTTTTGGAGCAACTCTCTAAGTATAAGACTGGCTCATTTCCTAAAGCAAATTCAATATTTAAAAATCATCCCCAAAAAAAAAAAAAAACAAACATGAAAAAGAAGCCTAAAGTCTTTGGGGTTGCTGTCCTTCTTACAAGAAATTGATACATTCTCAGTCTGATCAGCTCATTTCTCTCAGCATTCTTCAAACTCACAAAATTACAAGTGGAGAGAACTTTCTTGGTATTTCCTGGCAAATATTTTTCTCTCAGATCAAAGACCCCACCCAGTCCTCTGAAGAAAGCTAAGTCAGGGAGCACCACAGCTATTTTCCTCTAGCCTGAGAATATGGGAAGGCAATATGTTTTTCTGCATGTGTTGTGCTTTAGCATTCATGAGTATCTTTATGAAGGCAAGTTTTGAGTCACATGCTGTGTCACACTACAGGGAAGAAGAATATCAATTATACAGCATACTTAATCATGAGAGGAAATAGATGTGACTAACTGAATATGCAAATGCTAATTCAAAATAAAATTATGAGCTCTTCCTGATGTGCAAAATGCCACTGGTGAAAAACATTTTAATATATTCGTGCTGGACTTCAGAAGAGTGTGGTTTATGAAGGGAAACGAGAAAAATGTAATTTAATTTCTTCTTGCAGTGTATTGTTCTTGTTGGTATTTTTCTAGATTGGAAAAGTATAGCTGATATGAAGCTTTTAAAGCATATTTTGACATTTAAAATGCAGCTTCCCATGCTTGCATTCATACATGGTTTCCTGAGATGAAAGGTGGTAAGTAAATACTCACTGCTAGTTTTCCTGTGAACACCATGAGGTTGTACAGGATAGGATTTTGTTGTACACAAGTACAAGCTGCTTCTGGAATCTTACACCCCCTTGCACTACTAAAGCAACAGCTGTTTGGCAAGGAGATAGGAACTTTCTTTTTTCCCGAAACTTGGTATTTACAGCTCTTCCCCCATGGTGTGGGTGGTCACAGTTCACTTCCTGAGGCTGCTCAGTGAGAACAGCACCTCCCACCTGCTGTTACAGTAGTCTCTGGTGGAGCATCTTCTCCAGTCCTCATGGCAGAAGTGTTTCATTTCACACGGTGTGGTGGGCTGGCTCACCCAGGAAGGTGATGTGCTGTACCCAGGAACATCACACTCTCCCGAGTGGGGAAACCTAATCCCAAGTATCTTAAAATACTCATTAATTTAGCTGGAGTGTTGGCAGTCAAGGCCAGTTTCCAGTGTCCTCAGTGACTACTGGAACATGTTATTGAGTTGAAAGAGGAAAGTCTCTTTCCCCTCTTACCAGTTCTTGTATAGAGCTCGTGTTTGGAGGTCTCATTTAATCATACCTACAAGCTTGAGCTTTTATAAGGAGACTGTGTCCAGCTGACTCTGGCTGGAGGCCAAGTGCCCACCAAAAGCCACTCTATCTATTCAGAGTTTATCAACCTTGTCCTGCCTTGCTGGTGGCTTCAGAGACCCTTGCACACCTTGCCTTCCTGAAATGCTGGGTGTGGGCAGCACTGCACCTTCAAATCATGTAGTAGGTGAAGGCTCTGGGGCAGGTTCTCCCTTCTCCTGGAGACGGGGGGGATGGCCAGCAGTGTTTCTCCACAGGGCAGCTCTTCTTTAGTCCTGAAGGTGCAGCCTTGCTGTGCAATGCATGTGAGGCTGTACACAGCTCAGGTGAAGAAAGAGGATGTTGCTGTACACTAAGGAAACCCAAGTGGAGGGCTGAAATTGGAATTGAAATTTTTTAGGTGTCAGAATAACATTTGGCGGAAAAGTGTTAGCTGGGTCCTACTACATATCCCACAAAATCAGAGGATTTTGAAGTATGTTATGTCTCCTTTTGACTTGTCAATAAATAAACCAGTGTTTCTTAGATTGTACAACCCATATGCAGAAGCATGGACGTGGGTGTCCAGAGCTTTACAGATACAGGATGATCCCAAGAGAGCACTGGGATGCTTCACACAGCTACCTGCAAGGTCAGTGGTTACTCTGCTGGTGCCATTCTCATTATGGTTTTGTCTGAGCTATCTGTGATAGCTTGAATAGGAGCTGTATCTAAGCCGTGCACTCAAAATGGGGATTTCGGCTGTGGGAAATACTACCACATAAATAAATGAGAAGTGAAAGATGGATGAGCTGGAACGAGCTGTGAACTGACAGCTTTGTGACTGGTTGTGATTGATTTTCTTTTTGTGGTCTAAAGCTGAGTGCCTCATAAACTCTGAAGACATTAAACTCTAACTAACCCAACTAAAACCATCCTAGCTTCACTGGAAATACAAAGAGCAGTAACTAACTAGAAGATAAGAGACAGTGAGAAGGGAATGAGTTCTCTCCTCAAAGTGCTAGTTTTGGGTATTTACTTTAGTTTTGGCATTACAGATCAAACCAGCAGACAGACAGATTTTAGGTAATTAGGGTCACACAGTGACTGTCCTACAATCTAATAGGATCCTAGAGATAAAAATATTTTACTGATGGATCTTAAAAGTTCCTGGGATCCCCAAACAGATACCTGCTAGTGCACCTCAGCTGTGAGGTGACACATCGTAGATGCCACTTGGCAACCACCAAGCAGTGTGCTGGTCTTGGGGGCTGTTTCATACTTTGCTCACTGTGGAGACAGGAGGGCAGCTGGCTTTCTAGGGGGACGGAGGATGTAAAGAGAGCAGCTGCATTGGAACTGGTCAGAGCCCCATCCAGCCCAGCACTAGGTTTCTCAGAGCAACCAAAATGGGATGAGCTTTAAGAATGGTTCAAACAATCCTGATCTTAGGTTACTAGCTTTGTGTCTCAGAACCCAGGATACAGCTTTTTCCCATGAATCTGGTCCAGATCTCTCAAATCAATACAAGCATCTGCACCATCCTCTGGCAGGACTCATAGTTTATTAAGGTTATTTAGTGAACAGCTGGGTAAAAATTTTGGAAAATTAACAACGGTAACAATACTCCAGCTGCAACTTGATACCTAGAGTCATGTAATGACCAACAAAACTTCTCTCCAGGGTGTGCACAAGTGAGAGATGCTTACTTTTCTCTGGCAACAGTTCATTGCACAATTCTGAGTAGCAACATCCCAGCTGCTATCAATTTCTTTTGTTTCCTCAAAAGAGCCACAGGGCACCTGATACACAGCAATGAATTGCAGAAAATTACTACTGTTTATGATGGTCGGGTTCTGGTATTTTTTGCCCCCTTCAAAGAAATTGTCTCTAAATAACACAGTTTTGTAATATCCAAGTGACATTTTGGAGCAAATGTTCAGGAGCCCCCCACTTACTAAGCTTAAGTCTAGCATTCCCAAATTGCTTGCCTCAAAGTGAAGATGCCTGAAAACTCTCTACATCTACTACAAGTCTCCAATAGCTAATGCTGATGTTTATGTACACATTTTTGTGCATCAAGAGCAGGCTGGTCCAAAAACTTTCTTCCTCTTGTATGTGTGTGGTACCAGTCTGTTCTTGCTTGTTCAGATGAGGGCAATCTCCTGAGTGGCCCTGGCCCATTGTGCCCTTTCGTATTTGTAGCTGAGGTAGGCTGCAGGTCCATCATCTGAATCCTTCCTGGTACTCACCTTAGTTTTAGTTTATCTCTTTTTACACACCTATGCCAAACAAGCAGGAATTACGAAATACTTAACTTTCTAATTCAAGCAGTCTTGTGGTATGTCTGGATGCAAGACAAGCAGAATGTTGTTCCTTTATAGGGCTCTCTTCCCAGCCCTGCTTTCTGTCCTGCTCCAGTTCACGTACTTTGTCCATGTATGCCAGCACTGTAGTTTGTCTCCATTCATCAAATCTCTTACCACAACATGCTCAGTTTTTAAACAATTTAGTTCAGTGAGCAGTTTTTCTTATTAGAAACCTGGTTCTAATTCAGGCTGGAAGGTACCATGTTTCCTCATCCAGAGAAGCATGTGGAGACCCACCTGAGAGTAAAAATGAAACAGAGGCAGAGACCTGGTTTAAGTGGTTTGAGCTACCTTCCTCACAAGCCATGGCAGAAGATGGAACCTTCTTCAGTGCTGCAGCAGATGTTTCATGCAAAAATATCACCGGAGGAATGTGCCCAAGAGTAGGGAACTTCCACTATATTGCCTTGTACTATAAAAGCCCCACTGCTCAGCCAGCTGTAGCTGTGCAGCCTTACCTGTTTTCAGGCACTGTATTCCACAGATAATAATAATTTTTAGAAGCCATCTTCAGAATGTTAAATGGTGCCAGGACATGAGCCCAGAATGAAAATTTGCCTGTCCACCCTGTCAGTTTGCTAGGATGGGCCACAGCATACTTCTGGTGTGAGGTTAAACAGGTTGCCTCCACAAGAAACTAAACTGATCAGTCCTGAAGCCTTTCTCTAGTTCTAGGTCCATGATTCCCATTCTTCTGGCGGCAGCACTGAACATGACCCATCTGATAGTACTACTTTTCCTCTTGGCTGTTTTCTTCATTCTTAACTTCCTTTTGTTTGGCCCCTTCCTTTCTTCCTAAGACAGTAAGTATCCTTTCTTCCTAAGAAAAGAAGTAAGCTTTGCCTATAAGGATAAAAATCTTTCTACTCTTTTGCAAGGCAGAAGAAATCTTCAGGGTTTTCAGCTATAAAAACCTAATTTGTCAGTTTCTATCCCCCACCCCCATCTTTCTTAATGGATCTCTTATGCATTTATAATGCAGTCAGTACCAGAGTATCTAGGGACCTTACAAAGAATTTATAGAGCAAATATTTTTTTTTGCAAAAAAGTCTCTACTTCTCTTCTGGCTATTGCCAATCTCTGAATCTGTTCTCTTTGATTTGCATAGGAAGCCAAGTTGCCTGTTTTATACTCTTGACACAGACTGTCTTACAGTATCCTGGCTTTGCATTTGGGATAGTAAAACCAGGTTCATTGGGATTTGTTTTAGCAGTTATTAATTTCAGAACTGTCTAATAAGCAGAGCTGGCTGCTTTTGTCTATCAGCATCAGCACTGGAACATCCTTAGCTCTGTATCTGACTTAAGAGCCCAGGATGTTTCACTACACCTTGAAGTGACTGTATAATTACTACGCAGAAAAAATAATTCAGTGCTGGCAAGGAGTGAAATTTTAAATTTCTGTGTCATTAGCAGTAAGGAGCTGGATACTGCAGGCACCTCTAGGGAATATCTTCCTCCTCAGTATCCTGAAGATTTTGACTGCTGCTTGCAGGGTGACCAACCCCTCACAAACACATAAAGTGTGTGCCTATGATTGTGTGAGGAAGTTAAACTCCTTCAAGGCCTGAGTCTGGAAAGGTGAGCTCTGTATTACTGAGGGCCTTTGTTGATCCAGCTTTCTGGTGTCCACTATAATCCAGCAGTAAGTTTGATTTTGACTTCACAAAGCCAACAGAGACTAGCTGAGGGCAGTGCTGGTGCAGCAGTTAACACTGATCAATGCCTTGGTGCCTTTCTTGCTCCAAATCAACCGGTTGAAATTTTTGCTACACTTGTTTTCCAATAATAATAATGTATCTTTGTAACAACACCTAAGGCGAAACATTCTTTCAACACTGACAGAGCTATTTGCACTGACTTTTATTTCCTCGGTAACCAAAAACAGTTAACAAAACCCCCAAACCCAGTGCCATGGATGGAGACTTAATTTGGGTTGTCTCATTCAAAGAGCCTTAGAATTATCTGCAGGGCAGCACTGAGGGTGAGCTGCACTGTTCTCTAGGGTTACCTCTAGATTTGTGACTGAACAGAAAGGATCTACACAAGTTTAGCAAGGAAAGAACACTGATTAATAAATTGCAAAATTAATGAATTAAATCACAAAGTACAAGAGCCAAAAATAAACTCCTTCTGTTAAAAAAACCCCAACAAACCAAAAGGTGCCGCCAAAACGTCCCTCTACTCAGCCAATGTGCCAGAAGAACTGCCCATGGTCAGTGCCCTTCTCAGCAGCTCTGGACACTGGATTACCACTGAGACACCCATCACCCCTTATCACTGTACCACTCTGCTTCTCCATTGCCCACCAAAGTCTCCACTTAACAAGTCCAGGCTTGTTAAGAGGAATGCTGGGACTGTTCCATGAGGACCAAGTGCAGGAACGTCCCCAGCAATTTCTGTGAGAAGCAGATGTGCGGATTTGTCCTCCTCACCATTCTGCAGCAACAGTTTCCTACTTCCTCTCCGAGGCTTGATCTCACACAGGAAGCCTCCATTAACTTGATCTTAGTGGAGACAAGTTTGACTAACTACAAGTACTCATCTAAAGGAAGTCTTCAATTATATCTCTAGAAAATTATGTCTTGAAGTATGAACAGCATTTTTACTACCTTGTTGAATAAGTGATAAAAAAGACAAGGTGAAAGGCATTAATAATTTAAGCTAGCATTTCTCATTTCTATTAAATTATTAAACTAAAAATATTCCTTAGAGTGTTTTCAAAAAACTCTATTTTCCATAAACTCTGTTGCAATTTCTAGTTATAAAAAACAACCTGTGAAGCAAGCTGTATAGCAAACCCCTATGTAATTCAAGGGGAAGCACAGAAATCTGGAAAGTGATTAGGACATAAACAAAAAGATGAAATGGAAGTGGGCATCCAAAACAGCAAAATATATTTAAGTAGTATCACAAATACACTCCAAAAATCTATTTACATATCTAAAAACCATATATTCAGTAAAAATCCTCCCACAAAAGGTATTTATAAACAAGAAAATACGATTTCATTGTCTACTGCTGGCAACAGAGGCGCTTTACTGCTAGCAAAGCATTAACTATGCTTTTACAAAATATACAAAATTATTTTGGGAAAAACTTGAACTGAAGATTGGACAACAACTACAGGCATACAAAGCAAAAAGAACTGCAAAGACATAACTCTAGTAGTGCAAAAATGAAGAATAATGGCTTTTTTTCCACCCCAATACTTGTTCAGAGAAAAATAGTACTGTGAATATACAATTTCAAGCCCTTTAAGTGTCTTACTTGTAGGACTCAGTGCATTTGCATGTTTCAGCAAGGCTGGTACTATGCAGGAGGTAAATGAAACAAAGTCAACATAAAATCATGCTGCGACACAAGTTTATAACAAACTTCATAGCAAAATGTCTGAATACACAGTACAGAGACAAACATCGCAAAAATGTTTCTCTCTACCCAGAAATTTGTACACGTTACCACTAAACAACATGTACAGAACTGTTATCATATGCAACATTCTTTGGAATTAGATTTAAATTTCCTTCAGGCCCTGTCTTTTACACAGGAACAGCAGAAGGATAACTCCTCACTTGGATTACAGGAGCTCCCAGAGTTTGTCCCTCAGCCACATGCCCGAGGCTGGGCAGAGACCTGTGGAGAGGCATAAGCACCAGGAGCTGGAGAAAAACTCCACCTGGGAATGTGGGTCACTGTAGGATGCCTTGACAGAAGTCAGTGCAGAAGTGAAGAACTGATGAAGTTGAATTCCTCATCATCCATAGCCCTGGTTTGATATTGTTTTGAAACACATGACAGTCTCTTTGTTCAAAAAGGCCTCATAATTTGAACAGCTGTAAACATTTCTTTTAAAGTTAGCATTTTCACCATGCCTTTACAGTAACAAAATTAGAAGCAGGAACACCTTAGCTCATATTAGAACTACTTCAAATTCAGAAAACCAGAGGTCTATAATTGAGAAAATAGAAACAAATCTGCAAACACATGATTAGTTGTGCAAATAGTATTTTTGCTCTCTTTTTCAGTTCTTTATCTGCCTTTCAGCAAACAGTTGAATAACACCCAATCTATCCCAGGGAAACATCGAACTTTGGTAAGTAAGCCGGAAACCATTTAATATGCAGAGGCAGAACAGCAGGACAAACTGTTGCACTTATTCTGCCCAGAGCTAAGTCCATCACTGCACTACATAGAAGATTCCTCCTCACAGATTCAGGAGAGGTCAGGAATGCCACATTTTTCTTGTTCCCTTTCATGAACAAAAATAAAGATACAGATGATTTCCATAAAAATATAACAGTAGAAGGTAGAAATTTACCCATTAAGATCTGTCAATTATAATTAGTGGCAAGTGTTATGGTTGATATTTAAAGCTTTTCCAGAACAGAAAGAACTAACTTCTTGACTTCAAATGTTCACAGGGTTACTATCTGGTGTTTATGGGGACTTTATTAAAAATTTCTAAGGCTCAAGCTGTAACAGTTTATGATGCAATCAGGTGAACTTTTACTGAAAGAGAAGTCAAAACAATGGCGATTTTACAAACTAAATGTAAAGGAGTCTTTATGAATCTATACTCAAGAGCTGATGAACAGGAATAGAAGACAGTGCCTTCTGCAGAAGGCAGTACTGCTTTTCTACAACCTGATGGATCCTTGCTCAATCCAACTTCAAGTATCCAGTTTATGTGCTTGAACAAGGAGCTTAGGTACCCAGCTCAGGCTCCAGAGGATAGCTAAGAGGTGCTCTAAGGTTATTAAAGAGACAGAAAGGATTTGTCTGCTTGACCTTTGGCACAGGAAAGCAAAAAAAAAAAAAAAAGTAATGCCCTCAATCACAGGAAAAGTCTTCCTCTGGAAATATTTACTTCTTGCTAATGAGCAGTGGAGCACTTCAGGTCACTAGCATGGATTCAGATATCTGGTTTTTGAACATGTGAATTTAAATGGTATGACTCCTACCTCTGGCTCCCACATTAGGACCTTAAGTTGGATACCTGAAGTCAGGTGGTGTGAGAACCCTCTGTCCTTACCGACAACAGACACCTCTTGATTCCCTGACAGAGCTGCAATCACAGCATTTACTCAGAGAAGACCCAAAGGCATTAAGTGTTCATAGGATATAATTTATCTCTTTTTTTTAATCCCCTTCTCACATTATGGAAGGGGACAGAGAAAGGGAAAGTGGTGTGGGAGGTGGTGCCTTGCTAAACAACATTGTGTAATACAGACTAATGAAGAAACTTAGTGGCTGCCACTTGTAGATCTGAGAAAACCACCATTTTGAAGCCGGTGGGTACAAATTGCTTTGGCTGTTGCTTTGGCTCATTATTTATTTCGGGAACTACTGATGGGTATCAGTGTTAGCAGATTCTCTAACTTGGCTGGCTAAAAAGATCAAATGGCATTAGAAAAAGCCATGATGTCAAAGACTTAAAGAGCTACATACTATTTGCATGTATTTAAATAAAAAAAGGTTATATTTTAGATAAATATCAGCTACTCTCTTAACACTTTATTAAAATACTGATGGAAACAGAAAAAAGTAAACTGTATGTCTACTGAATTGCACACACATATGAAAATAAATCACCACAAATTGTACTGTGGTTTAACCACTTACTTGTTTCACCTCTAATTTTCTGAACTTGAGAAAATGGCATAAAAAAAGCTATAGAGCTTTTATTGCTGAAGGAAAGGATTTCTAGAGTCCCATCCAGCTCTGGAAGGATTAAAATCAGGACCTTGTGGGTGGGAGAAAAGACTTAAGGAATACTGAGGATTCCCTCTTCTCCTAAGGGAATAATCCATTGAAACAAACTTTGCTTGTGGTTTTAATACATAATGAACTCACTGGTCCAACTCTGTACTCAGAACTTCACAGATACAAGACCTTAGGCATACCAAGGACTTCAGATAAACATGGAAGCAAGACAACACTTGTATTCCCATTTTTTATCTAAGGATTATTTTCTTTGTTAAATTCCTTGTGTTTTGTTTTGCTTTGTTTTCTTCAGAGTAGCTTTTCAAAACAGAAACTACTAAGAGCCTGGAAAATTCAGAATCACCTAATAGGTGAGGGAAAATGGTCACTGCAGTTTTTATTCCATATATAAATTAACTTCTGGGAATTTATGCTCCAAGATCACCAGTAAGATATTTAATGCTGAAAGTAACACTGAATATTTTTAAAACTCACTTCAGAACACACCGTCTGAGAAGTATCAGAGCATTAGAGGGTTGTCTGATTCCCTTGTTTACCATGGCAAATTTCCACTGATGGCAGTAGAGAGCTGAGGCAGGGCACAAGATGTAAAAGCAAATAATACTAAAGCTTTTTGGTAGCTACTTACATACAGTAGCTATATATTCTGTGTTTTTTTGGCTCAGTGATCCACCACAGAATTTCAAGCACATGTAAATTGACTGGAGTATTAGCTTGGTTCCTTACCTGTATTTAAACTGTATAGTGAACATAAATGATAGATCAGCATGGTATAACATTCACAGGAGCTCCTGCCCATCAAACTGGTGTCTCTAAACAAAGGCTGCCTTAAGTAAGACATATCAACATGGGACCTGTCTCCAAAATGCATGGTCATATTAAATAAGTCTCTTACGTATGTACATGTAACAAAATTCAAAGTATCACAGTTCTACTCTCTTCTGTTTAAGATTGCAATTTCTAACTGTTGCATATACTGTAGCTGCTCCAAAAGCTGAATAAAGTGAGTAGAGCAGACCTTTTCAGAGAAAAATAGTCACAGAAGAAGTTTTAAGTACAGTAAGTGAGGAAGTTCACAAATCTCTCACTTCATTTTCTCTTTGGTTGCTGATTAGGATTTGACGAGTTTGAAGCCCTGTCCTGTATCCAGCACTGTGGGAAGAAACCAGCTCATTTTCAATCTTTTTAAACATCTAAAGCACGCTTTACAGACCCAGAACAGATTGAGACCACAAAACCAGTTTGCCAAATGTACTAATGGATAGGTGATGCGTGGGAAGTACATCATCCAGTGTTTGGCAACATCACTTCCCGTTGGCAAATGCAAAGTGTAGTCACTCCAGTGCTTTGACACACCATACACCGCTTTCACCGTGCGGCCCTTTTCAGACCAGCTGATGTTGCTGTCAGGGTTACAGTTGTACTCAACCCATTGTCTGGTGAAGTCACCAAGCTGTGGAGGGTCTGCTTCCTCGATGTCTACAACTCTGGCCATTTCTGCTCCTTGCACAGCAACATACTGGTCATTTACTTTTCTTACTTCTTTAACCCAAGGCTGAGAGTTCTCACAGTCTAAAACAATGATCAGTCGAGAACAAAAGGTGCCGTTCTTTTCTCTCCACCACTCCAACAGTGTGTCAAGTCGTAAAGCATCACCCCCTGCCACAAGGACAAACAGATTTAATATTAGGATGAAGAAACAGAAACTTCTGCAGAACTTTAACTGTTTTGACTGGTTCTAAGAATCCCTTACTTTAAAAATTTGGACAGATATAACAGATGTTTTCAATTCATCCTTTCTGTCTGTAAATGTTGCATATCTCCGCAGAGGTATTAACAGACTTGCTGTGGCAGACGAAGCCATTAACTTACCCTCGATTAGAAAGAAAACCTACCAACAATAACAAAAAAAGGAATTCCTTTACAGAGTGAAAGAAATTAGAGCCAATTGATGAAATCTGGGAAATACAGATAAACAGGGAAAAAATCTGAAATAAAATTTATTTTGTATTAAATCTTAATAATTTTAGGAACAGGAATAGGACTCTTTTTTAATATGTTTTTATGAATATTAAAAAAGGCTCCTCTAAGAGGTGAATTTAGAAGAAAATACATTTTCAAATGGTGGGAATGAAGAGATTCTCTCTACCGAGACAGCTGTTTTCAGAGCTTCAAGAAAACTGGTATCGATTTACAACTCAATGAAACAAAAATCTCATTGGAATTTTTCCACAATATTTTTTTCTTGCCAGCTCAAAAGACCTTTGCAACTAGTGTCCAACTTCTCATGTTCTGTCTCAGCTCCTGTTCCAACAGCACTTTGAAAGAGGGTATTGTAATTAAACCTGAAATGTTATCTATAGTGGGAAGTCCTTCTGCTTAAGTGTACTGGATGCTATAGGGTCTATGTAGCTTTGAAAGGCAGACTACTTATTCAGGTACCTAATGACAACATCTGGCAAACAAATGAATAACTCTCCATTGTCTCCCCAGTGATACTAAAGGAAAGAACTGGTATGCCTCAGCTCTGGCTAGTTGAAGCTATGATACAGGTTTGTAACAAAAACACTCAAGTTTCAATTATCAACTGAAAAAAATGAAGAAGAAAAGTATTTAAAATAACAGATTTTTAATTCCAGAGTGATTTTTCATTAGGCAATATAATTAAGCAGTGTTTGAAATATTGTTAGCTGCCTATTTCAGCACTTACAGTTCTACCTGTAAGGGGTGACAAAAAAGTGCTTCAAATTAATATCTCAGAATTAAAGTGTTGTGCATACTATTGCAGTTAAAGTAAAAGCAAAATTACAGAGCTGCACATTTCTCCTAGAAAATGAAAACCTGGAAAATTTAGTACCAAAGAAAATCTCTAGGATACAAACTTGTCTTGGTACATGATCCTCAAACTGCTGTAGTTATTTATAGCAGAGACTTATACAGAAATAGTTTTCCTTTTCTAGGAACATTTTCTGTGTGAATTATCTATAAACATTTCTTTATTTCTTCACATTTTAAAGGCCTATAAATAAACTTTATGAAAGTGTAGCTATGTAGGAGTGCAGATGATTTCAAAACAGCATTGGATGGAATTACCCAAAGAAAAGCATCTCATCCTTCACACAGATACAAGCAAACACATGCTTGGCTTCCAACCCTATGGACCTCAAACACATGAGCTTATCACCCAGCACAAGGTTTAGTCACCAAGCTGTGTAAGAAAAGCAGGTGTCTGGCCACCTCCAGCTCTCTGGCAGGTTTAGCAGGACAACTGGTATGCCAACAGTTTGAGGGACAGAGACAAAGCTTTATTAGCCAGCTCACACCTTTGCCTTCACTGGGACAACATGACCCCCCAGGTCATTTGACTGCTCATACTTCATGCATGACTAGTCAACAGTTTCTTTTATACACCACTGTGCTATGTCTCAGCTTCCAACAACAGAGAAACATCATTACTGAATTAATTAATTCAGTAAGCCTCTTTACTGAATATGTCATTACAAAGCAAAGACTACACTGCTACTACTGTGCTGTACCATGGCATAAGCCAGCAGTGAGAAACTACTTTTTAAATCAAATGAGTGTTTTTTTCATTGTTGTCATCTCTTTTCATCCCCTTTACAGGTCAGAGGATAGTACACATTACTGGAACTGATGGCCAAGGTTCCATCTGTCACAAAACACCAGTGTCCAATAAAAGGGGCACAATTACAGCCTTTATACTGTCAGTTTATACTTTCAAGTTACATGCAGGAGCAGTGATATCTGGAAGGAGGATCACATTACATTCTACCATTTAAATAAAATTAATCACAAAAAAAAAGCATGCAAGGCCTATGACAGCTGCCTGTTATCCTTTATGTGACTATACATGTATCCATGTAGAAGCTGAAGATGTGTTTGGACAGAGAACTGAAAAGGAGCTTTGTGAGGAAGTTGAACACCACTGCATTTACACACTTTATCTTTCAGCACTTAAAGTTTAGGTTACAGCTACCTACACAATACAGAAAGACCTGAGCTCCCCAGACATGCTCCAGGGTGGCTAGATGTAGTAAGCTAGGACTGGGGAGGAAGCTGTCCAATTTTTGCAGCAACATTTGGCCCAACATATGCAGTAAAGCTGACTTTGTCTACACTGCTGGCTGGAGCACAGGTGGGAGGTGGAGTTTTGCTGCTAGTCTGCGCTCCACACAAGGTGTGGACACACTCAGCAACTGCACAGGGTGGCAGCTGCTCTTATGAACAAACCACCCCCTTCTCAGAGAAGTAATTTGGTCACCTTACATACACTGTAGCTCACCACTTGCACTAAGGTCACAGTAAAAGCTGTGGCTTTTAAAAATCTCTGATACAGATAAAGCCCTTGAGAGAAAATACACACTGCTCTTCAGTAGGTCTAAAGGTTCAAGGATGGAGCTGCACCAAAACAGGTACAGTGCCTCCAGATGGAAACTGACCTGTGCCTGAACACATACCCACACACTGAAGGGCATGCCCTACTGAAGGACACATGCACTTGGAGAGACACTGCTAACAAAGAGTCTGGAGCTCACAGGCAAAGTGCTATCCAAGAGAATTAATTCTATCCCAGGAATAAAAAAGTTACAAATTTTCAATGTATTTACTATGAGATTCCTGTTCTGCACACAGTGACCTCAGTTGGCTACAGCAGCAGAGCAAGGCTAAACCTTGCAATGATTTGACAACTTCATTAAGTTTACCGAACAAATGGGCCAAGAAAGGGAGAAATGGTCAAGTCTATGCATATGACAAGACATTAAACTGGCCCTTCAAATAGAGGTTTACAATCTTGAGGCTACACTATGCCCCCAATCACTCCCAAAGACCTTAATGTCAGCAAACCATACCTGTTTTTATGATACAAGGTTTGTTATATGTTTGAAGACCTGTTTTTGTTATACGTTATAAGTTTGAAGACCTGATTTTGCAGTGTGAACTGTCTATCTTCGTGACAGTCTAACCGACACAGTGTCACAGAACACTGTAATTCCCTCTGTCATGTCCAAGGAATGAGAAAAGACTATGCTTGTTCATGACAGTGAACAAATATTCCTCAAAATACAGGGAAAAATCTGTCTTTAGAGCAGGAGTATGTAATTTCCACTTTTAATTCCATGCAGGGAAAAAAGCAATCTTTAAAGTTAACTCGTTGAATATAAAAATCATGTGTGAGGAAAATCAGGGGAATATGAAACTGTGTTTAAACTTGAAAGAATACATTTGGAGTTAACAATATTAGACAATTTTGAGAAGAAGTGGAAGATTAGTTGGCTGTAAAAGGATTTTTATCAAAGTCAGAAAATATTAAAATGACATAAAGTTCATGAAGTAACATACCTGACTGTCATACAATGCAAGGGAAGGAAAGAGCTACCTCTTAACAATAACTTACCTGCATACCAAAGGGGCTTCTGCCTTTCTCCATTCTCTCCACTAGCAGAGGTAGTCAGCCTGCAACCCGGCTTGCTTTCTCAATTTCTTGTAGCCTCTGAATCTCTTAACAGTCACGCTCTATAATACTACTACCTTTTCCTTTCTTCCCTCCCTTCCAGGAAGTTCTATAAAACTGTTTTCCAAAGACTGATGGTTCTTTGCCATTCTGAACAATCCGTTAGTAAGTACATTCAAAACTCCAAAGTTTTGCAATATAGTATGATTTCCTACAGAATTAATGAATTGGAAAGGTTATCAATAACCGAAACAATTAACAAAAGAAAATCCCCAGATTACTTGCCTGCCAGTGCCCATTCACCAGTGCCATGGGAGTGACCGCTGTAATACAGAATGTAGGTATCGTGTCTGGGTCCATCTGCAGTCCGAAGTTCAAGAAAAGACTTGATCTTGGAGTGAAGGGTATCAAAGGTCAGCCCGCTTGTAGAATAGTCACAACCATATGTCTCAATCATGTGATAAGCAAAAAATCTTTGGATGGCATTAAGCATGCCAGTAGACCTCAGATTTAACTCTTGGACATGGTCAGGTGGAAGAAGAGTTGGTTGGCCATCAGGACTAAAGAGAAGGAGAACAGCTAATGATTATGGCTGAAAATTATTTCGCGCTTAGCGGACTTCTAGTAGCTGGTGATTTTTTTTCCCCGTGCATATTTTGTCTGCTATGAAGTAGCACTGTTCTAAATTCAAATTTACTTTAAATTGACAGCTTACAAAAAACTCAAATTACTGTATTTGAGTGAGGGACCACTATCTCCCTTCTGTCACACTTCAATTCCTAGCATAGTCCTTACTCATCCCTATGCTATTCCTGCAACTAAGAGACAGAGAGAGAGAAGGAAGCTGTGACAGGAGAAGGAAGGCTGCACAAATACAGTAATTCTTTCTTTGTGCTGTTCAGATGCTGTTCTTTCAGCATAAGAAATGTGTCTCAGATAACAGTATTCACAGCTTAGAAAATCAAAGTTTCAGGAAAGTTACAAACTAGACCTGGAACAAACCATGTATGTGTATTTATGTCTACATAGATATAATATGCATATATAAGAAAAATAAAAAAGCATCCCTGGGTTCCAAAATGAACTTTATTTGTATTGTTATCTACATTTTATAAAACATATAGATAAATATATAATAAAATCCCAAATATATACAGTATCTAAAACATCAAATAAAAATACACTTTTTATTTTAGGTCTACACAGCTCTTCATTAATCATAATAATAGGAAATTTGGTCTTGCAAGACACCCAGTTAGGGGAGTGCTCTTCAGAATAGACTTTCACAAAGAGAAAAGCATTCATCACTCTTCAGCTGATGTAATAAGGGTAATGATAAGGAACATGACTGACAGCTGGGCCAAATTGGCCTAATTTATGCTCATTACAGACATGGAGAGGTTTTGTGAGTGAAAATATGGAGGCAGGTCTTACTCTACTAAAACATGACATTATGGATTTTTTTCCCTATATATGTATATATGTGTGTATTCTTCACGTATTTTGTTTATAAGTCAGTGTGTAAAGCTACCTAGTCTCCTTACTGGTCTAGCTAACTAAATTTTGCACCTTCTCGCCTGTCTAGGGCTTTTATGAAAATTAATATTCCACTGGTATAGCTACATTGAATAGCTAATCATTACTGTTGGTCTTAGCAAATGAAGACTGGGTCTATCACTGCAACAGTCAAGCTTTGTTATTAAGAAGTTCAGTTCTGTCAGGTCCTAAACAGTTGCTCAAGAATATCTCATTTGCTCAAAATGAGAGGGAACTGCCTGTGCCAGAATAATATAATACAATGAAAGAATTAAATTATTAACATGGAAACAAAATTATTTTTATTGTAATGTAAATACTGAAAATCTATTTTTCAAATCTGTAACAATAATTGAAAAGTATTTTTAAGGGTGCACAGCTGAAAGGCTGTAAATCAGAAGCTCAGAAAATTTGTTCTTTACGATATTTAAGATACAGTTATCTAAAATTAGCATACTATCTTTGGTTTCTTTGATGTTAAATTCTTCCTTATCCACTAAATCCATTACACACACTGAAGCTGTAAAGTTTTCATAAATTGGGCAGTTCTATTTTGAAGCACCTCGTTTCAACTTACTATTCTATTTCTCTTGTGACTTGAAGAGATGATTTATATAGCTCTTGTTTATCATTTACAAAAAATGCGCACACACTGATTTTAATTTTATGGCAAAAGCACCATTTGCAAGTTTAAAGCTTCTAAGAAAAACACACAAATGGGCAAATAATAATAATACAATCCCTTTACAATCATACATTTCTCATATGGTAACATTTATGCTGGAACAAAAACCAGCTTCAAATTCTCAATACCAATACATGACATGTAGTCCATTTGCAAATCTAATTTTAATGAACTTTAAATGTAGACACTACCTCATTTAACTGAATTCAAAATTATCTTCAACTGATCTGTTTGGTTTATTAAATCCCCTCATACCTGGTCTCCATCAAATGCCCCAATCCTCCTTTGCGTGAGATAGGGGCTGTGAAATCTGCCTATGCACAGCTGGTCTGTATTCATCAGCTTTCTAAAAGCAAATTACCTAGATAGAAAGGTGGAGTTCCTCATTCCAGGGTGATAAAAAGGAGAAATAGAAAATCTGCCTATTATTTCAATATGTATTTAATAGTTGAAAAATCTAAGCAACAGCATTGCATTGTCTCCATAAGCAAACAATACATTTACACACTGTGAAACTGAAATGGACAGTAACCATACCTGCAAAAGTTGGTGGGAATCACAACAGCATACCCGACACATGTTCCTCCCAAGCAGTTTCCCAGTTCATGGAAAAGCCCATGAGCCATGGACTCCAAAGGCAGAACAATCAGAAATGCACTCATGAAGATCCCATTGGTTGGCTAAAAAAAAAAAAAAACATTAAGAGACTTAGACATTGTATGAAAATCCCTTTGTTTGATCCCACATAATTGGGTCCTGAAACATGCAAAGTATTACTGGTAATGTGTATTTATTTTTCCATGTATTACATGTTGAATTACTGTAAAGACAAATGAAAAGCTTGGGGAGAAGGTGGCTGGCTGGTAAGCAAGGATCACTCTTCTGAAAGGAATGCATTTGAAAACACTGACAGCACAGAACTTAGCTGTAAAAACTGTGATCATATCTTCGTTTTACCAACTGAGGCAAGAAAATCAAATGCCACAAAACTAATTGTGTGCATAATATAAGAAGATCTGTAAGCATCTGCAGGGTTGATGGGCAGGTTGATGGGCCTTAATCAGTGAGGTACAGCACAGATATTATGTATCTGGCATCAGATGACAGCACACTGTATTGCATCCATCCCTGGAGGTATTTAAAAAACCTGTACATGTGACACCCTGGGAGGTGGTTTAGTGGTGGACTTGACAATGCTGGGCTAATGGCTGGATGTGATGATCGTAGAGGTCTTTTCCAACCTTAACCATCCTATGATCATTAAAATATACATTTAACTTGGGGAATACTATGTATCACATAAAAGATGAATTCTGAGATCATTTGTGGACATTATTTCAATTAATAAGACAATTCTTTGTCAGTTACACAAATACCAGATGAGTAAAGGAACATCCTCTACAGGACTTCATAGCATTCACAGAGCTAATACCCTATATTAAGCTTTCCTGCTTCATAGGGAAAAAGTAGTTTTGGAAAATATTACACTTACTAATACATAGCTGATTTCTGTAAAAAACAAACAAGAAGTTTCAACAGTTACATTTCAATCAATAGTACTAGGAAAATAAAAATGGACTTCTGACATGCCAGATGTCTCTGAGAGGTAGAACAGATAAAGATTAATTTTAGTTATTTAAGCATGATGTGAATGGGTTTAATGAGGTATTAAATGCTTTAGGAAAGACAGAAACAGTATTATAATATACAATTAAACAAGAACTTTAATACCCGTGGTACATTTGTTAAATATTGATGTTTGCTATAGGAAGCAAAAGAAGGAAGCAAAGGAAGTAAATTCATAGTTAGAGATTTGTGTTGAGAAGAATCCTGTAGTCTTTGACCCTATGTTTTATTTGTTCTCTTTGTACAAATCAACAATATTGTTTATTTTTTTTTTAATATTGATACTGCTTTACTGTTTAAGACTCTGTGACTTGATAGGCACTGGTAGTTCAACTCAACACAAAGTCAACACTATTAATAATTTGGAAAGTAAATTATACTGAAAAAAATGACACCTAAACCAACCCAGATCTTGTTGGCACATGGCACTAACTCAACTACATTCAGTTTTTAAACACAATTACTTAGCCTGAAAGAGAGCTTTACTCATCTAATGTGCCAAGAAAGAATAGTTTGCTACCTATCCTGGTTTAAAATAGTGTCCTATCATACTTCTGATGGAAGGATCTCACCTATATGTCCTTGAAATGGTGACAGCAATACTTCTAATCACAAATAAACACCTGAATCTGATATTAAATAATAACTAACAGCATTATTGACTGATAGTATTAATTAAATGAAATCACCAGAAGACAGGAAAGCTTAAAACACTGTAACTAGTATGGTACCACCTCAATTTGTTTTGTTGTTAATATGGAGAGAAGAAATCTTTTAACTAAGGAAATATTTCTGTTTCAAAGGTATCAGTAGCAAGCACTCCTTTTTGTTGCTCTGTTTCCCCAATGCACTCTGAAAATGACTCAGAGTGGCAGCAACAAAAACTTACAAGGCTCTGGTTAGATTTTTTTCTGTAGAAACCTTATGAAGTATAAGACTTTGATGAAAGAGCAGAGTTTTCTAGATAAATTAATTTCAAGACTTAGAGACTTAATTTTCCAACTGTAGATTCCAGAAGGGTAATGTGTTTTAAGTTACAAAAAAAGGGGAAACATTTTTGTGACAAGTTCAGCTTTTACACCACATATAAATATATTTTCTTGGACTTTGCTAGAGCAAACTACTCCTATATTGCATTAGTGTTTTGATGACAGTGAACATATTACAAAATAAAAAATACATTTGCCTGTAAAAACTAGAGCAATAATAACATCCTAAATAATTATTAAACTATTATTAAATAACTATTATATTATTATCAACTATATTATTCAATAAGAACTACTAAAATTAATAAACTATTCTATTACTTTATATGAATTTTACTGTAGTCTTATTACAACAATGCCATGTTGTTCTAAATACTCCCTGCACTTCCCCAATCCCCTAAACACGTGCAACTAATTCAACCTACAGCATTCTGCCACAACACAAATTGAAATTATCACAATGACTCACTCTAAGTTTAACTCTTAAAAAATATTTACATTTAATTCTTGACAATGCTCCTACTAATATGAAGATACTGGCAAAGAAAATTGCCAAGTACTTGTGAAATAAGGATCTCGCACAGAAACACTAAGGATCATCTCGGTGATCCATCTTGCTCTATATCCTGCTTTGAGTTTGTACCAAATATTACAACAGGAATGGGAAATAAGCTCCATAGTGTTATGAATCAACTTAGCTCCATCTAAGGTTTCAACTGTGTTGTCTTTTAGTGGCCATCTTATGCTATGGAATAGGAAAATGTCAGATATTTTACATTTGTAGACATCCATTTAATGTAAAGATGCTGGCACTTGCTGTCAGCACTTTTTCAACAGTTTTTATTTAGAAGAAATATGTCACAAATGTAAAAATGCCTAATGATGATTAGAACAAATCTATAGTAGGATAATAAAATATCCTAATCCAGCACTGCAAAAAAAAAAGACTGGTAGCATTTTAAAATACCTAAACAATAAGAACTTCAAATAGCAAAAAATATCTGATTTAGTTATTGCAGTAAAACTGAAGACAGGTTCTTCCCTTAAGATAAACAGCTAAAATTCCAGATGGAAATTGTCAGTGCTTTATTAAATCCCAAAGATTTGATGACTGGTCCTTAAAGGAGCAGATGGCCATGGATGCACAGGGAGAGCCAGAAAGGGATTTTGTTCTTTCAAGTGTTCAACCCGTTTTCATTGTTTTCGACCATGCTAGCAATGTGCACGTGCATGCAGCACGTCCCTGAACTCCAAGTGCCCACTGACTGCAGACAGACTGCTCAAAAAGCAAACAGAAGACAGGGACCATCTCGGCAATCCTACTGAAAAAACCCATGAAAAATCATTTTATCTTGTAATCTTCAGGGGTTTTTTTGTCTTTGTCTGTCTTGTTCTAAAGGAATTGACAATTAAGTCTCATTTCCAATAACACAGAAAAGGTAAAAAGAAAAAAAAAAGTCTACTTCTTGCCTCTGATGACTGAAATGACAGACAATAAAAGAGTGGTGAGATTTCACTAGTAGTAGTATCTTTCCACTTTCTCTTTTTTTGAGCACTGTTTTTTGTTAAGTGTAACAGAACACCAGAAGAATTTAGAGGTATTTTACAGCCAAGATGTCATTTTATACTCATGGATAGGATAACTTTCATCCCAAAGAATAACCACTATTTGAAGCAGAATAACTCTGGAACTGTAATTATGGATGTGTGACTGAAGAAAAAAACCCAAAATGCATAAAATGTTAGTTTAAATCAGAAGCCAATTACAAAGACCTATAGAAGAGCCCTTCTGTTTAAAACAGAAATGAAACACTAAACATATGTCAACTAAGATGGTCACAGGATCACCAAATGGTTGGTGTTGGAAGGAGTCTAAGGAAATTGTCTGGTCCAACCCACTGCTCACACAGCAGGGTGCCTGGGATTATATCTAACAGACCAATAACTGAGAAAGCTTACAAAGATGCCTTTGTGCATTTCCAAGCAAAAATACTGTCCTGCTTTCCATTATCCAAGCTGAATATTTACCTGTTTTTATACACAGATACACAAAACTCCCCAAACAAAAGAAGTATAATAGAAGAACACCCTCTATGACAGAGAAGGCTCAGGAGAAAAAGGGTAAAATGCTAACTAATCTAAAAACATTCAATGAATAGCTTATTTCAAATGATGACAAGACATGTATATTACAGGTAGAAAAAAGCTTAAAGACAAAATTTGTAAAGCTACAAATCAGCTACATCAAAGCTACATCAGCTACCAGAGGAAACAGTCTTATAACAAATTACGGAATGGTCAGTCTATGGAGATCAACAAATAATCCTTTACTTATGACTATTGGAACAGCAGTGGGAAAATCTAGGAAAGAGTTTGCAGAAAACAGCTGTCACAATTGCTGGTAGATAGATTTAATGTGCTGTGTTTCCCATCCCTGACTCCTGTTCTAAGCATTGGAAAGCCTCTGCTTCTATCTACATGCATCTGTTCCAGCAAAACCACAAGCAGTTATCAGTTTAAAAGCATGCTAAAAATTTTGATGTTTTTAAATGCAAAAATGTGAACCCTGAAACTAATAAAATTTTGACAGCAAGATAAATGCATAATAAACTTTAGACTAAGAATGAATACTTTCTCTTGTCACCAGAGATCCCCTTCAGGACTGAGGAGGTCTTGAAATGGTGGTGACAGCAGCAAGGTGTACTGCCACTGTGGATTTCAGCAGGCAACCTGAGGTAGCCCTCAGGACAGGACTGGACAGGTAAACAGCCAAGGAGAGCTGAGCACACACCGAAGAGAGGAAGACAGGCAGCAAAATACACATGATAGAGGGTGAGTTTGAGAAGAAATGCTGAGCAATGAGCAATGGGGACTTAGGATGCAGCTTAAGAGATGATGGAACAGTAGAAAAAGAAGGAATAAAGGTATTGGAAAAGAAACTCAACAGAAAAGTATAATAACAGCAAAGCACAGGTATTGAAGGCAAATCAGCAAGAAGAGGAAAAACTGTCACTGATGAAAAGAAAGGGGGGAACTAAACATGACCAGACAGACAGATGAAAAAAGGCAGGAATGGCATGGATATTTGAGAAAATATGGAAAGAGGCCAGAGGGGGCAGCAGGGACTGTGGGAGGGGGAAAAAAGAAACAACAAAAATTAGCTCCAAACAAGCAAAGCCTAAGAAGGATTGGGTTAAAAATACAAGCCAGGAAGAAAAGTAGGGGTAAAGAGAAGGAGAAAGACTGGATATGATTAGCATTCAAGTTATTTATCCTGTGATATTAATAGAAGTATGTCTAAGTAAATACAGATGTTGCTATATATACAGACAACCACACCAGAATAAAAACTACAAAATCATTAGCTCTCCCGCAAACAGGAAAGTACTCATACATACTGTAAACTTATTTTGTCTTCTAGAAATAATTCAAGCTAAATGGTACTGTCTATTTAAGTATAAGTACTCAGGCATGTAAGGAATACTATTCTTTTACTAACCCACAAAATTCACTAAAACCAATAATAATGTACTGAATAATGTACTTTATTCCATTACTTTACTGGCTCTAACATAGTTAATTTTTCTCTTGGTAATACTAAATACAAGCCTTCCAGGGATAATAATTCTCCTTGGCCAGTAATTCAGAAAACCTGTAGTTACCTAGGCACAGAGTACTTAACAGAATTTGATTTTAAGTTTTTGAGAAAAAGAGTGCTTCAAATCTTTCTTTTGAAGAAAGATCTTTGTCTGAAAATTACAAGCTCTTCATCTGTAAATTTTTCATCATTTTATTGGATTCTTGAAGTAGTAATATGTGAGTCATTTGCATGACTTCTTCTGGATCTTGTCCAGTTCAAGGGCCTAATTACAACCAGGCACATGATTAATTGCTGAAATAAGTTGATGCTAAAGAGTCTATTGATCTGACTGAAAATACTCATACAAATGTAAAGGCAGGTGCTGATAATTTCCTGCAGATTCTGCAAAGAAAATGTCCCTAAATTTTTACCAACAAGACAAGATAGCTTTCCTCTGCAGCTATAACAAGGATTATTCTCAGAAACAGACCATGTCCCAGCTGAAACACGCCCCACCAAAAGAAGGGCTCTTACTCCATTTTTTAATGCACCCAACTTTAACACATTACTTTTACAGTTCTCCCCAAGCACATACCCAAGTACCATGAACAGAGACTTTAAACCCTTGTCTTATTACAAAGGCTACTCTCCCCTTAAAGAAAGGTCCTTGACAGACAGGACTTTTAGACTCAACATCTCTGCATCAGTAAGAAAACCACTGTCCCTGCTACAGCAAGTTAATCCACCTGACTTTAAAAACCTTTCCACAAAAGGAAATTTGATATTTTTCTGGCAATTTTAATAAAAGAGGATACTTCTAGACACCAATTAACAGACAACTGGTGCTTTAGGTCTTGACTTTTCATACACGTGAGATTCATATGAAGCACAGATACTACAGTTATTAGAAGTGTTAAGAGGGCATATATAATGTGCCTGCAAAACATTTTCTATGAAAGGGAACCCCCCCCCACTTTCCACCACCCCATTTCTGGCTATAACTGGGATTTTTTATAAGTTATTGCTAATTATTTATAGCTGACTGTTAGGAAGCACCTTTTCAAGGCTCAGATTTTTAGCAATTCTATTCATAGGAGGTCAAATGGCAGACCACAAAGTGATTTCAAGCCACCTCTCTTATCAAATGCACTATCATTAAACAAGCTTTCAGTAGTGAAGAAGGGTATAAACAAAAAATATTTCATCTTCCAGATAACATTCAACAGATTTGAAATGTAATTCACACATACTGAAATAACTACAGAAATCCCAAACTAATGTTGCAAAGACTGAAAAGTCTTAAATCTTACGTTTGCAAAAAATATTTTAAATAATCTTTAGAAGAGCAAACACATATTCAGGAACTGGAGACCAAGGAATACTTGGTATTCCTAAGAAACTCTAAGGAAAAATACATTAAAATATAAATGTAAAGTGTAAAAAAAATTCCTTAATATAAGAATATATGAATGGCTGCATTAATCTGTATCAAAGGCCCATCCAGAAGAATGTCTGGTCTCCAAAGAGGCCAAATAGATGCCTAGGAAAGATGTAAGGACAGAAAAAACTTTAACCACTACTGGCTCAAGAACTTCCTGAGCCACACGTGGTTTCCAGATAGTACACAGACCACAGTGAATTTTGTCCAGCTTCCTCCTGAGCCTCTTTAATCATGGGGCACCACACATGACATGCCATGATACACAGCCCCAAAGCTCAGCACCATATGAGGAATTATTCCTACCTACCTGGCTCCAATATGCTTCTTGCCAACTTGATTCCCTTCAACTTTTGCACTGAACTGATTGTTTATTGTTTATTATCAGGATTGTTTATTATTTCTACTTTTTTGGTTCTGTTTCCTTCTGTCCTTTCTTTAAGTCCAAACATCACAGCTATGAGTGCTGATAATCTTCCAAAAAAAAAAAAGCAAAACTACCCAGTGTTGCTCGGAGACTTGTCTGTTAACCTCTCATGCTCTTCATACAAAAAACAAAACCCCAAACTAAACCAAACCAAACCCAACATAGTTACAAAGTAACTGTTAATCTTCCACTAATTTCTTTAATACCATTCATCCACAAAGTTATTTAATCTGAGAAAATCTGCAGGATTAGAAATTCCACAGGAGGGGGCAGGAAATTGTTCTGGAAACAGTACAAAGATGCGTCTGTAAACCTGATCTACTGTAAAAGGATATTTTATATACATTAATGTATGTTTGTTGTTTATATAAGAGGTGAATGAACACAAAATTAATTGTTACTGTGGTTTATATCAGCTTGAAAGAGAAAAGAGATTCTGAATAACCTGCTGCAACTCTGACAACACACCATGTGTCTTAACTTGGCCAGTGAACAAACATTTTGAAAGAAATGTATGCTTTCTGCTAAAGAAAAGACAACATCCTTAACTCATAAATGGAAAGAAAAGTCAAAGGACACTGTGTGATTTTAATGACTGGTCTTTCAGATATCATATCCTGGGGTGCATAATCAGATTTGAAAGTGAGACACTTAAAGCTCATGTTAAAACAACAATTTATCAGTTTATCAGCTGATCTCTGATTCCATGTAAATTGATTAAAAGCAAAGCCAAATTACTGAAAATTACATTATTTAATACATTTCAATCTAATTAAAAGAGTCCACAACAAAAGCCCTAGATTTAGTGAGCATTACTAGGGTTTAACACAGTGATTTATTTTGAAAGCAAATTTTATGGCACTATGAATTCAAAAGCAAAATAATTTCCCACGTAGGTAAATATAAAATACTTTGCTCATCTCTTTTGCCCTAGAAGCACTTACCTGTTTCCATGCTGCCAACAAAGGAAGCTGGTAAGTCGCACTTGCTTGAACAGGTCACAGACCAGGCAGCTCAAAGCATTAAGAGCAAAGCCCATGACAGTGAAACCATGCATTCCAACTTTGAATTGCTAAGCCACAGCACACCACGAAATTTTAGGAATTTTATGGACCCAGCAATTCTCAGGATTATTGTCAAGAAGAGATCAAGATAAAGAGATTATTATTTACCTGCCAAGAGACTGCTCCCAAAACAGCAGTCGCAACAAGGCTGAAAAATACCAGCTGTTCTGAGATCAAACAGAAGTGACGCATTCCTTTAGATGCCATGACTCTGTCCAGGCTGTTGTTTTCTGCTCGGTGAGTATAATACACTTTGTGGCAGTCATTTAGTTTTGTGTGAAATCCCCAAAGAGTTATAAAAAAAATCACATGACAGATCATCCAGAAAATTCCAAAAATAGAAAAACCAGGTATCACAAAATACCAGAGGTCCAAATCACGTAGTTTAAAGGCTGCAAGAATGAAGAATATTAGTTCAATGACTCCAACTGAGATGACAGAAAGCCGCCTACAAATTTTACCACGGTACAGGTAGGGCTTCCATCGCTCAGTAACCGAAAGTCCACTGAAGTAAACGTCGAGAAGGGGATCAGAAATGAGGCAGCTGAAGAAACATGCCAAGGCAAAAGGGTTTGTGGGGATCCGCAGTGATGGAAAAAAGAGTAGGGATGTAATGGCTCCAAAAATTGCCAAATTTGGAATTGCCAAAAAAGACTTCATACGTAAGTCAATAATCAACATGGCCAAAGCCAAGACCAATAGAATAATACTCACAGATTTTTCTACCAGCATAGTTGTGCTGGCAATTGCAAATCCAACTAGCTCCAAAAACTCAACTGTTGTCAGCAGAGTTGGTCGATGATGGACACAACCACAAATCCTCTCAACTAAAGCACATAATATCCTTAAAACAATGGCAGAGAGAAGCAAATATTTTGTAGCTTCTTCTTTCACATCCATTTTGAAGGCAGAATTATTGAGAAAACAGAGAAGGCCAAGCAAAAAACCAAACCAAAGATTGGAGAGACTCAAACTTGCTGTTTCCATTGAAAAATAGTAGTACAGTATGCTGGCAATTCCAAGAACAAAGAGCCCCAGAATAAATATTACCAATATAAGTGCATCTGCAGTTTTTTCCCACCTGACATAAAGGCCCATGCAAATGGCAACCAGCAGGTTGATTCGGGCAAGATAGCCAAGGTATCTGACTGATGAGTGCATGTTCACTTCTCTGTTTGCTTCTTCTAGCCTTGTCATTGCTGCATAGAGACAGTGACTAACACAGTACCGCAGTGACCTACACATGTAAACTGCAGTTAGGGGCTTCACCCACTTGACTGACAGTAAATATTCAGGTTTCATCCAACGAACACAATGCAATTGCTGCCTTCTGTAATATCATTTCAGTAACACTGGTCCAGAATCCTTTAAGTCCTGGAAGAGAATTAAGAGAAGTTTTAGTGGCAAATAATTCCTTGTAAAAATATAGAACATAAATATGAGCCCCCGGGGGGGGTCCCCCCCGCTCCTGAAACACGCCGCTACAATATAATTATTTTAAAATGCTATTTTATTTCACCATTACATTTGGTAAGTTCTCACTTTCTATTAAATCTTTTCAGCATGCTTTTAGCAGTCAAATAAGTATATGATTTACAAAAAGAACTTCCCACTCAGTTAATGAGCTTAACCCACAGTAAAAAAGATATTATTATCTCCATTTCACAAAAGGAGAGTGGACACACAGATATAACAACTGATTTGGCATGATTTTCAGAGAGTTCTTCTAATGTAAAAATCAAAGCCTTCATTTGCACCCCCTCAAGCCAGTTTCCCCTCTCCTCCAGAAAAAAGAAAACAAGCAAGCTGATCAGGACAAATATTACATTTAGAACACAAACACCTCCTACTCAGATCCATTTAACTGATGCGATTTTCTTTTTAATATAATTACAAACGGCCAGTAGTACTTTTAAGGAGCATTTTGTAATGTTATGGACAGAGTTTCCAACACATAGAAAGTCCTAATCATACCCTCTATATTTTTTTTAAGTAATTAACTAATTGCACATCTTACAGAAGCTTCTGAAGAGTGACTGGTATGACAGAGAAAAGCTGGGGTGGGGGAACAAATGGGGCAACATGTCTGTTCCTACTGAGAGACACAAAATCTACTTGGGCACAAGTAGTAAAAAAGGATTTGCAAAATGACAGCTCAGTCTGTGAATGCAATCTCTTCTTCCTGACCCCACATTCTAACCAATGAGCAAAAATGTGTACTCCTAAACCACACTATTAAATATTAGCATTTTTTAACCAAAATACATGGTCCACTTTTTTTGAAGAGGAAAAGGTGCATTTTTATGATTAATGTATCCCATCACACAGCTATTACCAAATAAAAAGACAACAGCAATTCAGTTTTAAAGAGAAATATCAATAACTGATTTGTTCTCTAAAACACAGCTATTTGCTAGTATTTTATGTCATTACTTTGTTTATACAAGGACTCTTCAAAATCCTGGGGGGGTGGGCAGTGCTCCTGTGTTTGTTTTAAACTAATGGCTTTAAGGTTTCAGGTTGGACACGACTTACTTACTCAGCAAATCACATTTAGATTCCAAACAGAACGTGGACAGCGACTTTTAAGTATTTGTCAACTTTTGCAAATATAATTTCAAGGAAAACCTGGAGCCTCATTAACATTTAGAGACCAAACTATCTAACAGCTTTCCTCGATGTAAAGAAACACTGCTCTCCATGCAGTTTTAACCCAAACTCGTCTAAGAAAGTTGAGAACACAACCCAGCCCCAAAGCTGGTTCAGTAGTTAAGCCCTGGTGAGATCTATCTAAAATAGTGAATCTACTTTCCCTCACCTTTATTCTTCCAGTTTAGCACTTTTTTTTTTCTTTTTAAAGCAATTCTATAAGAGTTTTTTTTTAAACAAAAAGTCTTCTTTAGCTAACACATTAACATATCAGCCGTAACCCCGCGGTGAAGGACAGCGTTCCAGATGTTCCCACGGCACCAAGAGCGGGGACGGCCGGTTTTTGGGGAAGGGCGCGTTCCCGGCCGCAGCTCCAGCTGCGGGCCCGGCCCGGCCCGGTCAGTGCCGGCACTGGGCGCGGCGGTGCGGGGTCCCTCAGCAGCCTCCCCGCGACGCCCGTCGGTGCTGGCGGCCCCCGCGTCCCACCGCGGCGTCCGCCCGGCCGCGCTCGGTGAGCGGCCCGCGGCGCCCCCGCCCGCCCGGCCCGCTCTCACCTCAACAGGCGGCCCGGAACCTTCCCCCCCCCGCGCCGGCCGCCGCCATGTCGAGGCCGAGCGCGGCGCTTCCCGCTACGGGCCGCGCCGAGGCTCAAACATCGCCGCGCCACCACGGCGCGGCCGGATGGAATTATGAAAAAGCCCCAGCAACCAAGCAAGAGCCCCAGCCGAGCCCATAAACACTGGTGCTTAGGCACGGAAGCCGGAAAACTGTGTTTAAATCAGGACTGCAAGGCAGACTGAGCCCTCCCCCTCCTGTGAGCCGGCGTGACTCGTGCGCTTCCTCGGCCTCGGAGTGCGTTTCTCCGCACTCGTTGTTGGAAATGCGCATTTTGAACTGGCTCTCGCAGGCAGGTGAGCAGATAGCGGGAAGGTTCTGGATCATGGTAACCCCGCGCCCTGGCCGAGAGAGGCAAAACAAGAGGAGTTTGGATGACAGTGCTGCTCAGACACTCTTTGAACTGCAGGTGGGCTGGGCTGCTGCGGAGACAAAGCCTTAGTTCGTGTAAGCCACCACAACCAGCACCTCCTGCCCCTAGCCAAGAAGCACTAGGGCAGCCTAAACATCTAACCTTGCCCCTCTGTCGTTCCTGACTCAATTATTCAGATTCAAAAGAACCTCAGATATCCCCCAAATTATTACACCTCTTCAAATATTAGATAACACTGGCCCTGAGGCCTAAAAGTCACACGGCTTAAAAACAACAAACAAAACCAATGAACCCTCCAAAGGAACAAACAAAAGCCCAACAAAACAAAATAATCCACAAGCTAAGAGGTTTTCCTTTCACAAGCACTGCAGCAGAAAACCAATTGCCTAGTGAGGGTCAGGTGCTTCAGATGCTTTACCAGCATTATGACAACACTTAATTGGTACTGTATTGATCCAACCATGATCTTGTTACACTCCTCAAGCAAGCAGGGAAACTTCTTCTTGAATGTTTACTTGGAGGGTAAAATAACCCACCTAAGTTTCTGTGCAAGTTCCTGAAACGGACCCTTTCTAAAGAGACACCTTGCTCTTCTACAGGTTGAAAACAATTGAGGGAAACAGAGAGAGAAGGAAAAATGAGCAGAAAAGCTGCTGCTGATGCATGGCGATATGATTTAAAAGCCTTAGAATGATTACACTTGTAAAGCCAGTCAGGCAGTCTTCCTGAAACAGAATGAGGCAGAAAGGATGAGCAGGAAGCAACACTGAGCACAGCTGTGGAATGCTATTTAGTCATCTTCACTCTCACTTAAGGGATCAGAATGTATCAGGTAGGGTGTGCAGTGCTAGGGACACACTTCAATTCTGCTGAAACCCAGTCTTCCTAGAACTCGTATCTGAGCAGGAGCCTTGAATTTTCAGTTCTTTGGATTTCTTTTCCCACTGTCATCCTTTTCCCAACACCTCCAGTATTCAGAATCACAATGTAGAAATATACAATAATGATATCAAAGGGGCAACATACAATGGGTGCTGTAAAAGTATTTCAGTGAGATAGAAAAGAAATTAATAACATGTAGAGATAGATGAGAGGAAGTGCTTTAGAAAGTGGTCACATCTAAGTGGGCAGGCAAAGCAACATGGTAACAGAATCAACTGGAGGAACTTAAAAAACCCTTCCAAAAAGCAAAGACCACAACTGAGATGTAGAAGCTGAAACTGAAGTACCAAATTTAACATTGTTATGGGTTATAAATTAAACACAAGACAACTATCTCCTTGAAAATAAAGAAAATAGCTTTGCATTGATTTCACTGGATTTCCCAAAGAATTAAAAAAAATGCTTTCAGTTTTTCATTTTTTAATAAATGTGCTTTGTTCACAAAAGTAGTGACATAAAAGACAACAGAGATGCCAACACATGTTTTGTTCCTTTTCTTCTCCAGCACAGTCATAATTTTCAAATATCTCATAACCTAGAAATAATATTCTTGCACCAAAGCCAAATATACAACAACTCCTGATATCACCACTTTATTATTAAGGGAGATGTAAGTATTTATGTAAATCACACTTTCCTCCTCCACCACAATCTAATGTCCCATGTGAAAAAAAACCAATACAAACCAAAGCAAGAAAGGAAAAAAACCAAAAAAAAAACCCAAAAAAAACCCCACAAAACCAAATAACCAATAAACCCACTTGAGACATTTAGAATGATCAGCAGGAAAACCAAGCTGTTACAAATCTCAGGTCCCTAAACCAGTGTTGTCACCGACCTCCCTCCCAAAAAGGATTAAACTTTAAAGCTTAGTATTTAAGCTATTTTGGGGGATAAATCTTGATATGAATTGCATTTTCTTGAGAATGAATCACAAGCCAGTTTACAGTAAACAATGCCAACACGTTTGATGGTGTACTAGTTTCTAAATCGAGTATCAGTTAAAATATTAGGTATACTTTGAAGAATGCATATATTAGCCTCCCATAAACAGCTGAATTTACAGCAGCAATACTTTAACATGAGCACTGCTGGAATCAATGGTTAATTGGGAAGAAAGGCTTTCAATGACAAAAATTTTAGTGAAAATACTGACTTAAAGCCAATTTTGAAGCCATTGTGTATTTCATCAGAGAAGTATGCTCTGTAACAAATATTAGCAAGTGAACTATGATTCCTGTATGTCTAACCTTAATTCTTTTCTTCTTTTTACACATCAGACTATAATTATTTGGTTTGTATAACTCTATCACTCAGATTGAATAACAAATTTGAATTAGGTATTTGGGAATGCTTTAAAGTTAAGAAGAGACACAAAAAGCTTATGTTAAAGAATACAGCACCATAGTCCAGACCACATCTGAGTGCAAACTGGACCAATGTGATTACTCTGTGTAGGAAATACTATAAAAGAAAAACAGGTAGGACAAACTGTGACACATTCAGTGCAAAACTTCAATGGAAGGAGTAAGTTTCATTTTTGTAGCAAGCACTGTAAAATCCACACTACAACTTCAATTTATATAGCAACTTTCATATTATAAATACGTGGCAGTTTAATGTAAGATATTTCATCTTGTAAGATATTTCATGACAATAACCTGTGAAACTGTATTTGGATTTTTTTACCAATTTTCAGAAGTCATAAATAAATCATGATCTGGCACCTAGTTCTAATAATTACCTAGTTCTACTAGGCACTTACATATAGATTTAAGAGCCTAATATCCAAATCTGAAAATTCTGGCCATTATTTTCAAATGGAGGAAAATCTAAGCTAAACTAATAATGAATCCTCTTTTTTTAACCACTGAACAGAATTTATTTTTCCTGCAAAAACTCACCCATTCATTACACAAATTAAAAACTTAATAGATGTAAAAATAGATGTTTAGTCTCTTTACAGTGCAGACCAGTTTTCAGTCACCTATGGAGTTTTTATTTAACTGAACAGAAGTCAGTTGGGTCCCAATAAGCAAACAAAAAGCATGTGTTAACTTCACTTGTGTGGTCTGAATTACATGGCTTTATGCAAATATGTGTATCCTTGAAAAACTTGTACAGTTATGTTCCTTCTTACAAAATCATTTGTAGTCATTGGCTAACTTAGAAGGTCTAAGTTTTCATGAATTCATGAAAAAGTTGTTTCTTTTTAAAATGCATAAATAATTTACTTTAAAACATGAAAAAACCCACCCAGTCCCCCAAAAAACACAGTTAGAAAAAATACAGAACACCATAGTTGGGGAAATACTGATATACACTAGTGCTTGTATACTCATAAAACTGCAAAACATGTTCCTGCTTTGAAGTGAAACATAATTGTCTAGACGTACCATACTCCTGTGGGGGAAAAGCATCTTCAGAAATTGCTATTTATGCAATGAAATTACACAGTATGTAGAACTATGGATGAATATATTCCAGTGTTTTCGTGTCACATCACGAGGGCTGCAATAAACATAAAATCAAATGTGCAAGCATTATTGTTTCTCCAGCCCAGGCTTAACCAGAGTGAAACAAATTTTGGAAGGAAAAAAGTTTTGTTCCATAATTAAGAAAGGACATTTGTAACCAAGTGTCTTAACCTATCTGCACATTTAATTAAAGTGCAAATTATTTCTTCCTACATATACTTTTCAGAAGTCCACCAACTCCAGTGCCTTAACCTCAACCACATTGAGTTAAAATACTGAAACAACATTTAACAAATTAAATAGAATTCACACTTCACAGCACTAAAGAAAAGAATGGTACCTTTCTGGAAAAAAAATAGTGATATAAATCTAAAGAAAGCAACTGCAATTTATGCTATGACATGAGTCACTTGCATAAAACTTGTATTTTTTTCAATTTCATACAAGAATAATTTTTAAAATTCAAAAGTAGAAAAAAATAGCAAACTCTGTAAACCTTTGCATTTTCTTTATGCAAACCATTTTTTCTGTGTTGAGCCCATGTTAGTATAGCAAAATTAGTTAAGCAAGAGTTTTGACTGAAAGGGCATTTCAACAACTACATTAACTTAGAAGCAATATAGGATCTTCTAGCTCATAGAAAGGAATAGAACTAGACTGGCTTTCTCCAGAGTCTGAGTCATAGGGAGCATCAGGAAGCTCCATAAAACCGTAAGCTAGCTGTTCATCTTCTGTGTCTGACCGAACATAGCATGCAGTGCTGGAATACTCCTCATCCTCCATACTGTTGAAATCCTGTGGGATATACAACATCCCTGGGTAGTTCCTGCTAACTAAGTCACTTGTTGTTTGCAGGGAAGTTTTCCTAAATGCCATCAGGTGCATGTGAGAAAATTTGGAATACTTGAAGCGTTTAAAACCCAAGGACTCTATGGCAATTTTCCAGCTTTTCATCATCATAGCCCGGCGATTCTGATGAGATGAATCAGGAGTTATTACAAGCAATAAGCCGTTTAATACGAGAAGTTCATGTGCCTTCTTGCAGCATATCCATCGTTGATAGGGAGATGGAAAGTAAGAAAGAAGGAGCGAGAAAACTACAACATGGAACAGCTCTCCAGGTAGAGAATCAATGGGATTTTTCAGTTGTTTAAGAAAGGCATCTATAGCATCTTGTGCCAGTTGAAGAGGTTGCTGAATTTGAAGATTTAGGAAGTCACATTTGTATACGCTCTGGTGGAGTGACAAAAACAGAAAACCAAACATCAAGGTTAGTTTAAGGAGCAAATACAACCAAAATCCACAGAAAAATAAATCATTCCCTTAAAACTGATTGTTCAGAGTGATGTGCTAACTTTACTTAAGAGTAAACTTTGCTAACTTTACTTCAAGAGTTAACAAGTTAGTGGTCACACATATACAGTTAAAAAAAAATTTAGACTGCAAGTATTTCTGAGTAGAGGAGAAACACAAATTAGTAACGCAGAAATAGTGTTAAAGACAATTCAGGACTAAGGTGTGTTTCAAGTGGAATCTCTAATCAGCTTTAGGAGGAAATGGTGCTAAACTGGAATCTGCTAGTGAACTTTTGATATACAAGTCTTGAACTAATGTTTAAGTCCTCAGAAACACTAAAACAGTTATATCTCAGTGCATCCGCTGACATTTAAGAACACAAACCTACTTATGTGAATAAACTGCACAGGTATTTCACAAAATATTCTGAGTTGGAAGGGACCCTCAAGTATCGAGATATATATTCTAATTTGGATGTACCCTTTCTAATTATTCTAATGGAAGTACCCTTCCAGCCTCTTTTTTTTTTTTTTCTTTTTGGTCTCGGACTATATTTACTCCAAGAGAGGAGCATCTGCTGCACACTCCATTCTCAGCTTTCGTCCTCCTAGCTTCTAATAATGCATGTTTTTCCCTCAGTGTACTTTACCCCAGGACACCAGGAAGTGAGTGCATGCTGCTTAACTAAAAAAAATACTAATCTTTTCTTAGTAAGCAGTTTCCCTCTCTCTCAAAACCCATCAATGGAAATATATTGCCATATTCTACAGTTTGCATTCTCTATATGCGAAACAGAGATTCTAAAAATTTCAAAGACATTTATCCTTTAGTTACATAACTAACATTTTAGTTCCTTTCCTTGTATTTCCACAATTACATCCTTCTTATTCCTCCAAATAAATTGAAGTATTATGCAACTACTTAGTGTATATCCAAAGCATTTCTATATGAAGGTGGATAATATTTTTTTATTAAAGAAAGAACTATTTAACTCTCTGATCAACATTATTTAAGAAACTGGCTTTGTAATAAGCCTCTGTGCTTCAATTTGTTTTAAAGGGTACTTTAGGATTTTACCTAAGAAATCTGCTAAATCAGAAATTTTTACCAGTTTATTTCATTTTCAGCTTTTACACAACTTATCAAAATAATTTTTTCAAGTCAGGAGATGACATTAACTACCATAATAAACCTATGGTTATTATTCCAAAAACATGAAATCAGCTCAGGCAACTTCTAGCCTTAAAATATAAATTTATTTAGAAGGTTGTGGTGCTGAGACAGCTCAAAGAAGAGTCATCTTCAGTACATCGGGTCTCATTAATTCTGTTTTGGAGGTAGGACTAAGCTTATTCTAGCAGATCTGTTTGCTCAAACTGTACTCCCTGTCCCTCCAAGAACACTTGCTAGCCAGGCTTCAAGGTGCCCTGAACAAGCCAAAGCATCCAAGAGAATCAAAGATGTTGGTGAGCCTGAGACAGGCTAAGAATAAGCAAGAATACTTGCTTATTCAGAGTAATATAATATAATAATATACTCAGAATAAGCAAGTGTGTAACCGCATGTACATTAACACTCTGGGAACTCCTACCATGAAACTATGGTACTAACTATGTCAGACAACCAGAAATCAATTATCTTATTGTTCTCTTCTACTGGGAAAGAATCTAAAGAACTGGTTAGTACATAGAAATTGCATATGTTTCTCCATTAAATCCACAGAAGTTACTTTTTCAGGGCTTTTCCCAATAAAGGTTTTGGTCACTATACATTTAAATTGATTTTCATGAGAAGAAATGTAGCTTTCTTAGGAAAGCAGAAAAACAGATTAGTAGATAGAATTAACTAGGCATACACAAAAATTAGTGTTTTGGTTCAACTCGTGTAATGTTAGGTACCTAGGCTGCCCTTATAGTCACTGGAGAATTAGTCAATACACAGTGACCCAATTCACCTCACCATCGAAGAACAGCATGTATTTAGGTTTGACTATTTTTAATAGATCTTCACTGACTGTAATTAGAACCTGAGATGTAGACACTGAGGATCTATGTATCATAGCTGGAAATTCAGTTGCCAGGTATTACCATTTTAAATGCCACAAGGTGCCATTTCAGTGGCATGTGTCTTTTTTACCTCCTGTGTCATGCCCAACAGCCCTGCACAGTCCTACAGCTTCCAAAGTCGTGGAAAGTAATCATGATGCCTGTGTTTCAAATTAGGCAAGACAAAATCTACTCAGTTTGTGTTTTAGATAGAACTGACATTGAATTGCTTTTGAAAGTAATTTATCAGACTCAAATTTTTAAAGAGTATCTTTCAGTATCTCTCAGCATATATGCAAAAATACAAATGAGGTGTTAATGGACTAAACAAGGTAACAACAACAAACTACCAGGCATTTGGCACGTAAATCACACTGCAGCAAATAAGAGAACATTACTTTCCAGTTAACTGTATTACTTCACCTGTACACCTCTTTTCACCTCTCCACTTCTAAAGAGGGTTACCTTAGGCCACAGATTTAAACAGAGCCTGATTTTTAACTGTAAGGCGTCAAGGTGTGTATAATCAAACACTTTTCTGTTTTCTGTCAGAAATGTATTTCTGTGTATGTTTTAAACATTTTTACTCCACTTTATCCTTTTGTGTGGTTGATAAATGCAATTAGTGCTGACAGAAGTTGGGTCAAGAGCAAAAGACAGAAGATATAATTACAGCAGAATTAAGGCATTTGAGAACATTACTGCCTAGAGAAAATAAAGCAATTTACCCCAAATATGCTGATAAACTTGTCCTCTGGATTTTGGAAGCTCAAAAATATTTCTAGCAATAAACAGAAATGCTCCCTTATAGTGCATTTCTGAATACTAAATCTCCCCAGAAAAACTCACCAAATACAGCCACTGATCATTTCTTCCTGTCAGTGAATGCAGCTTCTGAGAGGCTCTCACCTAAGCATAAGCCTACTTAATCATTATTTATACCTTTTAAGATGCAAGGACTCATCTGCAATACCCTTATAAAAGATGGCTACTAAAATTTTCAAGATTTTCAAGATTAATAATGCCATTATAAAGGCATGGCTCTGGGAAAAAAAATCGTATTTTTTAAAGAAAACACAACTAGAACTTTAGAGCCTGTTCATGGGAAAGGATGTAGTGTTTAGTTCCTACTAAACCAGATATTTAAAAAGCATGTAAGTATTAAACATTCTCTTTTACAGTTATTTTGAGGCATTCCACAAATTTGAGGATCAAGTTTATATTAAATACAGCAAACATTACATACCTCAACTGCTGGAACAATGTCTATGCCAACCGTCAGAAATTCTTCAAACTTCAGAAATGGATTAAAGCAGCTACCAACATCAAGTAATCTGATCTTTCCCAAGGAGTGAAGGAACCTAAGAAGTAGCAAGAATTAAGTTTTATTAAATGTAACTTTTAAAGCTGTATTCTGAGTTACAATTTCAGGTAACTAATGCAAAAGATTCTCAGAGAACACCACAGTAGTGACTAATAGAAGTGAATGCCTTACTTCAATTGCTGAGTTACCTAAAGAAGGTGGTCCTTAAGCAGAAGAGTTTTGTTCAGAGCAGGTGTAATAACTATTCACTTGTGCACTTGTAGTAACTAAATTAAATGGCACATTGTGTGTCTACTAGACAGGCTCTCATATAGTTTCAGGTTTCTCGCTTAACTTTTTGTAGTATTTACTGATTTTGAAGTCACACTAGACACCAGAGTTAAAATTTCATGAGTTGAAAAGGGAAACAGAGAAAACTACCTAAATTGCATAATTTACAGGGTTGCAATCTAAAAAAGTTCCATGATGATTTAACACCTTGGAATATCCAAAATCCATTAACAGAGGCAAACAAAGTCACAGCTTTCATAGGGACCTCACAGAGATGAGAATGCTAATAACCTTCCAGAAATAAAATGTTTTTTGCTTCAAGTTTCTGTAGCCAAAATCAATCAGCATCTCCAAAATATAATTTGTTATATTTTCTGGGAAAGGCTCAGCCCTGGAGAGACAGGTAACTGCAAAAAACTTTCAGAAACAGAGGTGCGGGAGTAAAACCAAGCTATGGCTGTACTCACAGAAACAACAAAGCAGAAAGGAAAAAAAAGCCTCTAAGCAGTAGCAAGAGATACGGGCTCTCTGGGCTCCTTCTAGACTTCTGGTAACCTACCAGAAGGAGGATGTTGGAAAAGCAAAAGAAAATGTCTTGTTGCATTTTGAAAAACAATGGCAAGTTTAAGCATTTTGCTTCTACATGGAATAGAAGATATCCAGGGCAAGCTTCTCTCAAAACACCACCGTGACCAAGGCAAACAGTGCAACAATTGCCTTTAAGTTAAAGCTGCAAACATTACCAAGCCTGTAAGTCAATTCAGTATTGAGTGAGTTTTCAGAATGAAGATGAAAACAACAATTTTTCCAGACTTGGAACAGGAATTTGGATACTGTGTAGGCAGATTCTAGTAGCCATAAATCACAAACATAGGCTGAAGTAAAATCAGAGATCTTTTCCCAAATAAGGGTAATCTGAGGTTTCTCAGACCAGTTCATCTCCTTGTCTAGCAAATGGAGACACTAATGGCAGATCCTTCCTCACTCAAACACAAAAATGTATGCCAGTATGAATAATTACATTCTATATGGGAGTCTAATATGGTAACAACAATTCAATGGATACATGGGACCACAGAAAACATAACAAGAAGAAACAGGATGCTACAGTGCAGAGAATACTTCCCATAAAAAAGAGAGAGCCTCTAGAGATCTAAACATGTTCCCTTTAAAATGTTCAATGAAATACTTGTACAGATTAAAATTAAGCAGCATATCCCAGAAGCCTCTAATTTCCAGGACAGCCACGTCACCTGTGGTACAGTGAAAAAAATCACTATGATGTATTCTGTCTTCCTATTTACAAAAGTTACCTTATTTATATATGTTTATATATTACTTGAGAGAGGATTATATGTGGGATGAACAGAATTATTGTCTTTACACCTACCAGAGTAAAACAAAGAGTCACAGGCTTAGTCATACTGATAGACCAACCCACAATCTTGTAGTGTTACATGACCAGAATGGAGTGACAGTCTTTAAACACTGTGCAGGTTCCCCCACATCCCTTGTACCAAGTTTGAGACTTCACTACTAGATCAGTGTAGACATGAAAAAGCATTTCAGGAGGGATCTCTGCTTTGTGTAATACACAATGCATTTTCTTTCTGATAAACTCTGTAATTTCTTCTGTAAGGCATCAAGAAAAAAAAAAAGAATTTTGATTTCTCTGAGCAGAAACTTAGACCAGTTATGCCTTGTTCAAGGTCTGTACAGCTACTAAGAACTTACTGTCGTTTGTAGCTTACTCAGGTAAATATTATAAAACTTGCCTTTGCCAGGTATGTCTTATGAGGTGTGCATATTTTTAAAATTTTGAGAATGAAAATAAAAATCATCAGCACTCACTATACTAACAAATGCTTTAAAAATAATTTATAAATATTCTCTCTTAACTTCTTTCTGTACACATTAGAACAAAAGGGAAGGCTACAAACAACTGGTAGCAAGAAGGCAGGTGATGTTAGCCCTGCAACAGCCACTATTACCTGCAGAAAGCATGAAGACAGATCAAAGAGAGACCAAAGAGATGCAAAGAGAAAACCAGTGCTTTATCCTGACAATGCCTCCCACTGGTAGGCAGCTTTAAAATGAATATGATCATCAAACCTATTGATTTAAACAAACATGAGAGACACAAAAGACACCGGCTCCTAAGGACAGACACGCCTACTAGTAACACATCATTCTTTCCCTAACTCATATTACACCTAGCTTCAAGTAAATGCTGATCACAGCAGACATGCTACAATAAAGGAAAAAAAAACCTCTTTACACAACATAAAAAACACTACTGCAGGAAGTTCTAAGAACTAATCTATAAAGAATATGAAACAGTCATAAGTATAACTTTCAGAGATTCTATGCTTATGCATTCATTATTTCATTATACTTGCAAAATATAATTTTTTTCCATCACACATGGAATACTCACAAACATGACATGCTATTTGGGAAAAAAAAATGGAGGGTGGGACTTCAGAAATAATAAAGTTAGTCTTGGATACCAAAAATAAAATTCTTGCTTGAGTGAAGGTCACCAACAAAATTAAAACTGTTGTTTGGAAAATATCTCAAGGATACTACAAGTTCTGCAGAGCCAGTCATCAGAAAGCTAGCACATTAAAAGTTATGGGTTGTAATTCCAAATTGCTTTTGAAGTGTGTAATTGGAATCAAGAGTTTCTCTGCAATTATTTATGAAGAGAAAGTTTTAAAGCACTCTGATATTTACATTTGGCACTAAGTACTTACATAAGCAATTGACTTTTCAACAGTGCTGAGCAGCCATTAGATTCTAACTTAATTAACATCTCACTTATTTCACCTCAAGGTTTAATATAAATTGCATTGCACACCAATGACATACTAAAGTGAAATTGCTCTAGCACTAAAATGAAGATGACTAAGTTGTCATTCTCAAGCAATTTTTTCATGGCATTCACCAAAATATACTACAACATAAACAGCTCTTGAAAGGCATATATTTATGTGAAAATTCCCTTTCTTAACTAATAAAAATACATCAGACTGATCTAACAAGTTATGGGGGAAAAAACGTCAGGCTAAGTTTTAACACTCAAAAAAGGGAAAAAAAGTCAAAACAAGTAAAACTTACTCTTCTGTCACAGCTTCATGATTTGTCAATCCAAAGTTTGGCAAAGGATCTTCAGTCTTGGGAGTCTGAGGAACATTTAAAGCTGGAGTGGTTTTAGAAGCAAGAAGTGCTCTTTTTTCATCTTTCTCAAGTGCTTTTCTTTTTCCACCATTCTGAAAATATTCTCGGCACACACTGAAAAGACAAAAAGAAAAATTCCCCAGGAAAACGGAATGCTCTTGTTAGTTACTACTACAGCTAAGATACATACCAAAGGGTTAAGTGGTACAAGTGCTGTCAGCTTTTAAACAAATCTGGGTTTTATTTCAACTTTGGTAAATGAGCTTTAAAAAAGATGTGATACACCCAACAACACAAAATCGAGTGGTGGGTTGTTGGGGTATTTTCTGCCTCCAAATTATGCCATAAGTAACAGCTGAATAAATAGATTTAAAATATTTTAATCTGGATAGACTTTTAGAGTAAGACAGCAGAAGTCTTATCAGAACATCACCAGAAGGTAAACTTCAGCTCAGTTCTGCACTATAGTGCAGAGTTACAACTAGCTCCCTGTCAACACAAGGTTTTGAAATATGTGTCTTGCTGGCATATAAACTAGCAGAAAAGAAACCTAATCCAGATTTATGCGCAAACTTACATCCAGCAGATTTTAATTTTAATTGAGTTTGCCCAGGCATTTTTTGTTTTAAGTAACAGATAGTAGCTGTATTATTGTCGAAGACTTATTTTAGCTTTCAGTTTTTCCCCATATTTACTTATTTTTCGTATAGAAACTAGAACAAAGTAATTAATCATACTTGAACAGAAATATTAGCTGGTTTAAAGAAATTAATGTTAAGAAGTTAAATAGCACTTGTGTTCTTCAATCAGTGGTCAGCATTAGTGTATAAGAAGCAAACACTATGTTTGAGAAGAACTGAATTTCATCCCCAAAATGTAATTAGAACTGGGAAAAAAATTGTTGCTGTGAAATTAAAAAGCCGGTTCACCCTGCACAATTCAGTTTAATTAAATTTGCCATCCAAGTATTTGCACGGAAATTTCAACAGAAATAATACTTGTTTGAATAATGTTTTCTGAACAACTCAGAATCATTAATTAATTCTTCTGCTCAAGTAGTAATGAACAACTAAATGAAAGCTGGTGTGGTCAACTTTTATCATGGCAAAAAGCAGTTTCAGATAGCTGTAATCAGTGCTTGAGGATTTCAAGCACCCAGCTTTATTGACTCTTTCCTTCTGCTTTATAATGAGGAAAAGGTGAGCTTGACTCATGTTCCTTAGAATTTTTACTAACCAAAACCTAATACTGAAGATGGCTTTAGGGAGGGTACAGAGAAAAAGCCATCTTCCCTTCAGAGCTGAAGGAATGTCTGGACTTCTCATCAGGGTTTCTACTGCAAAACATATCTCCCCGCCTCCCACACACTGAGGAACAAGTTTATAAATGCTCACTCTCAGAGCTGCTAGCCTGAAAAAAAAAAAAATTGCAAATGCTTCTACAGGTTTAACGAATCCACCTCCCCACCTCCAAAGCAAAGAGAGGGAGTAGTATCAACTGCCCTTGAACACATTAATGATACCTAGAAGAGTAGCCAGGTTTCCCTTGGACTAAAAATATTTCAGGATTGTCATGTGCGCCCAGCTTCAAGTTAAGGAAATAGAGTGTTCAGCATGGGTGAGAACAGCAGGTTTCTCAATGTAAACTATCATAATTTTTTATGAGCATCATTGTATTTTTTTAAACTTCAAGTTGAGAAACTTGTATATAATACATTTTTCCACTTTGATATTTGGTCTCAATTCTAGGGGTTTGAGACATTTTCCTTTTGAGAAACGCAACTAGATCTGTAATCAATCATATGTTTCTTTTGGGCTGTGGCCACCCCAAGCCAGCTTCTGGAAGCAGTATCTTTTATTGCCAGAGGATTCAAAGAACTTGAAAATAGTCAGCAGTTATCATATGACCATTGCTTTAATCAGCTCTAGTGTTCAACAAATGACACTCTTGTCAGAACAAAGTAGTCATAGAATCATAGAATATCCTGAGTTGGAAGGGATCCATCAGGGTCACTGAAGTCCAACTCCTGGACCTGCAGAGAACAGTTTCAGGAGTCACACCATGTACACAAAAGTATTGTTCAAACATTTCTTGAACCCTGTCAGGCTTAGTGCTGTGACCACTTTCCTGAAGAGTCTGTTCCAGTGCCCAAAACATCCTCTGGGTAGAGAACCTTTTTCTAATATTCAGTCTAAACCTCCCTGACAGAACTTCAGGCAATTGCCTCAGGTCCTGTCACTGGGCACCACAGAGATCAGTGTCTGCCCTTCCTCTTCCCCTAACAAGGAAGTTGTAACTGCAATGAGGTCTTACTTCAGCTCCTCTTCTCCAGGCTGAACAGACCAAGACTTTCTATCTTTCTTATATTGTGGCACTCAACACTTCCCCCAGCACTTGAAGCTAGGCTGCCCCATTGCAGAGCAGAGCAGGACAATCCCGTCCCTTGCCTGGCTGGTGATGCTGTGCCTGATGTACCCTAGGACAGGGTTGACCCTCCTGGCTGCCAGGGCACTGCTGACTCACATTCAACTGGCCATTGACCAGGAGCCCCAGGTCCCTTTCCACAGTGCTGCTTTCCAGTATTTAATTCCTCAGTCCATCCATATATCCAGGGCTGCCCCATCCCAGGCACAGAATCTGGCATTTGTCTTTGTTAAAATTCATACAGTTTCTCTGGAGAGCCTGTCTGCCTTCAAGGGAGTTAACAGCTCCTCACAATTTAGTATCATCAGCAAACAATGTGTTTAACAGCAAAAAGTTGACTGTCATATAAATGTAAACATTGAACATTGTCCTTTCCCATTTTAAATGGTTCCCCTCCTGCTGTTTCTGCCACCTTCCTCAGTTCCATTCTCCTTGCAGTGAATTGCTCAACTAATTGCATTCATCAAAAAAACCTGTAAAACAGTGTTGAAGGGACTTGCAAACACTCATTCATTCAATCTTCCAATTAAATAGGATCAGCTTTCCAGTTCTACAGAGATCTGTTATTCTCAAAGATCCTCTAATAGATTACTTAGCCTTCTCTTCTTTTGACTAGACAGCTCCAGTTTCTAGAAAAGAACACCAAGGCTTTTGTGGAAAAAAACAGAAGGTTTTTGATAATTTCTTTATCTTTCTTGGGAGTTGAGCTGCTGTTTGTTATTTTTTAAATGCAGTGACTAAGGTGGTATTTTAGCTGAGAGCAATGCAAAATAAACTCAGAGTAATACTTTATTTATTTTGTGGACAATCTCATTAACACACTTAAGTATGATATTTGCCTCTATTGCAAAAGCATCCCATGACCACTTCAAATTCAGTTTATGGCCTGCTTCAGAATCCAAACAGTTTTTTGAAAGACTGACACAATCAATTATTCCCTGGCCTTTATTTGAAGAGCTGATATTTAAAACAGTAGATAATGTCTAGTACAGTTTTTAACTGCAATAATTTTAATTTTGCTCTCAGAGTGACAGTACCTCTCTCTTTGGTCTCATTTCCAAATTTAATAAATAGACTTTACTCTAGCAGACTGCTAATAAAAATATTAATTAGTTATGGATACAGAGACAAACTCTGACAATCTGAGAATCCATCTCAGTAAATCAAATTTTTAAGATAAGCTTCTCACATCTACTCCCTGCAAATGTTTCCAAACAGTTCTGTACTCACCTGTCATTAATTTCATCAGAACTGTATTTCTTTACTCATTAAACAGTCAAAAGACTTTTTAAAAAATGCAGGTCTAGATAGTGTTTTGTCATGATGGTTAGAAGATTAATTTTTTGCTCTTTAAAAAAACCAAAAAACAGTCAAGTCAACACAAGACTTAACACTGAGACAAAAGCAACAGCAAGAAGCAAACCTGCTGGTCTGGCTTATTCTGTTCTAACTAGAACCAGAACAAGCTGGCATTCATCGTGCATACAAAGGTTCACCAGCCTAAAAATGCCAGCAAAATTTAAAGAGTTACAACAATTATTCAGGGTAAACACTATCTTAACCTGTTTTGCTTAAGTTTTGTGTTGTAGTATAAATGAAAGAGAAAGAGAAGTGTTAATTTGCAAATACCACTTGCCAGTTGCATTCAATTTTCTAAATGTATATAAAGGAAGGAAGAAACAGTTGAGTGTTGCCCAGGCTTTTTACACCACCACTCAGGGGATCATAAACTTCGATCTGAAAGTGGATAGTTTTAATCCCTCCTCCCCCGTCCCTCTCCCCACTTAATAGTTCTGTAATGCTTTCCTGAAACAATAAACAAAATTGGCCTTGTACAATTCAGCATATGGCCACCAGCACAGTCTATCAGGTACTGCTTTCCATCTTGTACAGTTTCTAGAGTCTGGATATATGTTCTTTAAATCAACACTAATGAAGAAGTAAGACAGTAAGTTTTATGTCATGTGGTTTAAGAGTTAATGTCAGAATTTTTCCAGTGTCTTCAACAAAAAGGCTTTTGAAAGAAAAACAAAACTGTTATTCTTGATCCTGAGAAGTATGCACAGCTTCTCTAGTGGTTATGCTATGCTATCTGATTTATTTTATCATTTCCAAGGAGAATACAAGGAAAATTAAGGAAAGAACAAAAACCCAAAGTCTTTTGTACTTTTTTTTTTCTTCCTTTTAACTAATGGAAAAAACACTTCTCAATTTCAGATTGCTGAAAAGATCATCCTTCAAATTAAAACAAAACTCAGTCTCTGCTTTATTCGGGAGGCATACACTGGTGGTTCCAATCTATTTTCAGCACTCCACTCACAAATTAAAAATCATCTAATACCAAACAGCTACCTTCCTGCTGTCATGGTAACATAGTAATAAGCACTGAGCAAAAGCTTTCACATTAAGTCTCATGCCAAGTTCTTTTGCACGCAATTCTGCACCCAGGCACAAGGCGGAGCAACAACAATGGGACCTGCCACCTGTCTGGCACACCTCTTGGCCCTGCGAGAAGGGACAAAAAATTGCAGAACACAAAGTCAATCTGATATGTTCTGGTATTTAGCAATCCAGGCCTCAGTATAATCTGAGAAGTGAAAAGTCCTCTCTCTTTTTCTACTAATGTAAAAACTCCTGATTCCTTGACTTTGCAAACTGAAAAGCTTTGTGCTTTATCTGAAGCCTTATATGAAGACAGAGCATTTTAGTGTCTCTTAGTGGGTGGATTCTCTTCCTAATATGAGCTCAGGCGGCAAAGTCCAAACTAGACATTTACTTCAATGTTTACTTTGAAAATGATCTAAAACAGAAACCAAGTGGGAGCACAAAACCTTCTATATACAAGTAATCACTGTCCACAACATTATCCTGTCCTACAGGATAACAGATAAACTTGCCACAAGCTACTTAGCTGAAATAAAAGTAAGAACACACAGCTCTATTTAAAATGCTTCACATATTAGCAGACAATCAAATTGTAAGAAAATATCAAGCAATGTTCCATGTAATCTGCCCTGGGTCCAGTACAACTATTTTTTTTTCACAGATAACCTGAACTGTGGAACAGCCAGTTTCAGTTCCTTATAAGTGATCTGAGAATGATGCCAAACCAGGGCAGGGTGGGAGGAAGATGTTGCAAGAAATCGCAGTATTAGAATTCAATATGATTCAAGGGAGTGCAGTGTAGTAAAGAGAAATATAAATATCAGCATTTCCACAGAAGTAATGAATAGCAGAAATACAAGTAAACAATTAGCAACTCAGGAAGCCTGTAACACAGAAATAGACAGCAGGGGGTCAAAGGAGCGAAAGTCAGTGCTGTGCCAATTACCAAAAAACAACATGAGCACACAAACAAAAGAACAAAACCAACAAAAAAAGCCAAACAAAATCTGACACCAACAAAATATCAAACCCCCACCAAACAAATCAATAGTATAACTGAGCATCTACTACAACCTGAATAAAATCTATTTGATTTATCCCTGACAAAGCCATTGAAACGCTCTGTCCAGTTTTGGGCTTAGTGTTTTGTAACTGAGACACCTCTCCTGTAATTGCGATATAGATACACAACGCATGTCCCGAAAGGCGTCTATAAAGAAACATTTAACTATGACTTTTTTTCCTAAGCTAAAGGATAAAACATTGGTAAGTAAAGGAATGGTTTTCAAATATTTAAGAGTTTATGCCAAGGAAAAAACCTCAGCTTATTATTACTTGCTCCATTTCCAGAAGCCACAGAAGATCTCAAGCTTCCACCAAGATCAACTGTTTCACAGTCAATTCCCTCTTCTTTGTTTTATGGGCTCAAGAGAATTTAAATTTAGCAATACCACATCAACTGTTCTTTGCTCAGCACTTTGCAACACTCACCTGCAGGACCTATAAACTGGCACACAAGATTACTTTCTAGTTTTCTGAAGTCACTCTCTTCCTAATCACAAGACCATTGCTACACTCTCTTCCCATTTAAAACTCAACAGCATTTTGTTTTATTCTGCTGTACAGATTCTGCAGAATGTCTTAGATGCCAACCGTATGCAGGATGACCAACATCTCTCCTCTTTTTACTATTTATTTTCCTCAGGGACTGAAATAATTTAGCTCCTCCTTTCATGACTTCACAGTTCAGAGAGCCCAACAAAAACTAGGTGTTTATGACTAATAGGAATTTTAGAGTTTCAAACACATTTAAAACAAGTTTCACAGGGGAAAAGTCTGTTACAGGAGATTAAGAATTAAAAATTAAGCACCAGAGATCTGCATGTAGAGATCAAACGCTATTATATGTACAAATCAAACCAAACCTCTGAAAATTAAACTTGAGTTATACTCACTGCATTTATTCAGCTTAGGTTCAGAAGCATGGAAAATTACTTCATAGGTTTATTTGCAAACAGCTTCAGTATTTGAGAAAAAAAAATTGTTTGTTGAAAATACTTCAAAAAAGGATCACCTAATAACGAAACACTTCATAAGCTATTTCCTTAGTAAGCTGGAATGCTAAGAAGGTATTTCGTTAAGAAAGCAATAAATTATTAATATGCTCTAGAACAAATGTTAAATATTGACAAAAAGTAAAAAACAATTAAGCTTTGTATTATAAATAATTGCAAGTAAAAGCGTGCAATTTTGTGTGTCAGATACATTATTTACCTGCAACACCATTCAATTCGGCCTTCCCCTTCACATGTTTTTGCCCAGTGATTATCTGCAAGGTTTTTCATTGCCACAGCATATTCACACAGAGTTTCCTCATCCTCACAGTGCTCACGCCAGATCTTATCAAAGTCTCCCACTAAACAAAACAAAATAAAAAAATTGCACATCAGATACAAAGTCTCTCATTATCTCCATGGCAAAATCCCCATCCAGTCTGGAAGTTCAATAATGCATCAAGAGATTATCTGCACATAACAAAAACAAGTTCTCCTTTCTGTAGTCATAAACACAATATTCCAAGTTTTGGGGCAGGAAGAGGCTGTAGGGTTCTTGAGAAAATAGAAATATCAGTACATGGATTTTGCTCCATTTGTTCTGTGAAATTAAAGTCCCTGGGAAGTTTTGCTTTCAAGTTTCTGTGCATAAGCATTAACACGACAAACATTTTAGAAATGAAAGATTTAAAGGTTTCTACCACCATTCACATCCATGGCAAGTACTGCAGAAGACATTACATGAAAAAGCCATGAAAGTTACACCCACAGTAGAGATTTCTTTGGGTATACTGAAAAAGAAATTCAAACTCTCATTGATTGCTGTCTAATCTAACCAGGCCCAGTAAATTAGCTTCTAGGGATAGTACTGAAGAATCAAACCAACTATGATCAGGAAATCTCAGACAAACTCCTCTGCTGATCTCTAGGGACAGAATTATTTCCATGCTCCTCACCTCGCTGAAATGAAGTCTTGCAGGTTAAGTTCTGGCATTTCAAGTAATTAAACATGATGATTTTTTTTTTCTTTGCTATTAAGTATCCACTTCTCCTCGCCCGCTTTACATAATGTACTGCTAAACAAAAACAAGATCAATGCTAGTCATGGCTAGCCCCGATTCCTACACAGCATGCAAACCCTTGGTGTACCTTACTAAAAAGGTATTTCTGCCCTAAGAAAGATGCTTTCCTGGTATGATATTCACTAATTTCTTTTTTGTCTCTTAATCGCAAATATTTAGAATATATGCCAATCTGCAGAATAAAAAAAAAATATGTACTCATTTTGAACTTAGAAGCTAATACAGCTAAAAATAACTTTTCAAGAACACAGCTATATTTTAAGCTTTAACTTGGACAAACAAAACACTTTTCACAACATGGTTCCATCTTGTAGCATCTTTATATGAGAAGGAAATACTTTCAAAGTATATTAGCCATAAGGTAACAATAAATGTCTGTTAAAGCCTGAAAGTAGCTTACAGTATGACTTGTCCTCACACCAGTAAGAGCTTGCTGGTGTTTCTAACACACTTATGGCAATTTCTTTGATGTACTTCTTTTAATTAGCAGTAAATCAAGGATTTTTTCCAGTGACAACCTTTTTATTTTTCCCTCCTGTGCAAAGCAAGAGCAATCCTCACCTCATTTGTCCTCTGCTTACAGAAAGACTGGCCCTGATGGACAAGTACAGAAGTATACTTTAAAGATTTAAATCAACCATCCAGATTACTCCCTTCTTAGGTTTGGTTTAGAGATGTCATAGCAATTTTCAGAAATAAGCATCTAGTACACTTGTACAATCATCAATGTGAGTCATGTTTAAAATTAGGTGTTTATACTACCTAGTCTGAGATGGCATTTGAGATGGAAGGGAGTGGCCGAAATTTAATGTTATCAAAATGGGAAGCTGTGCAAGAAATTATGTATTCTACTTGCTATTCAACAAGCATATATGAGAAAGTTATTACACTGGACAAAAAAAAAAAAAAAAAAAACAAAAACCTAGGGTATAATACTGAATGACATCCCTCATTATTTTCCAAATGATCCAAGTTCAGAGAGGTATGCTTTATAAGAAATGGTACTAGCAAGGTCACCAGCTGACCACCAGAGCAGAGAAAACACCCAAGTTGCAGGCAAGTGCCCACAGGGGTTTCTGCTACAACCTGTGTGGCACTTTTCCAGAGCTTTCAGGAGAGTCTTCTGTAGAAACAAATGTGCAGAACAGGACATACCCTACTGACAAAAGAGAGCAGAAAATGGCAATAACAGTGACCTACCAGCACATGGGGCAAAACAAACACAACTCCTAGCAATCGAAGCACTAGCAAAGTTTGAAGTGACTCTCAATAGCAAATTAATTCTGGTGCAACTTAGACAAAGTGTCGTAGTTTTTCCAACACAATACTCTAAGTTCTGCTGCATGCCCAGACAGCTGTGAAATGCTTCAATGACTTGCACTTGCTAAAGATTTGTTTGAATACATGGCCGACTGGAAAAGTAAAAAGTAAATGAATGAACACTTACTGAAGGAAAATATCACAAATACAAAATCCGAAGTTTATTACTGTTCTTTTATTTCAATACTTCACCTGGTCTATCCTGAAGCAATTATTCTATTTCCAAATACCCCTTTTCCTAAAAGCTTAAGAAATAAGAGAGATGGGAAGGAATAAATATGCAAAGACCAGATGTTCTTAACTAGTCTAACCTTAGTAACAGCAAGTGGTGATGCCTTCTAAGGCCAAATCCTGCTCTCACAGCAGCTGCTCTGATTTCCTTATGAACAAATCATAGATTTGCACCTGTCCCTGGAAGTCAGATGAGGGATAAAAGCATCCACAGATGAGGGGTCTTAAATTGAGACATATAGCAACAGACCCAGAGCTGACTACAAGCACACTGGGATGTGAACTTTGGGTTACAAAAGAGCTGCCTTTGAGAGTAACAGCTTCTTGGCGCTGAGCTGACAAGAAAATAAAACTGAATTACACAGACCATGAGGAGAGGGATGCGGAACAAAAGTGGAAAATTCATCACAAAGTAATTCTGCCACACATCCTATACTATGTCAATCCTGTGAGCACTTCTGGTTTATTTTCATTTACCAATACAGAGATACAGAAATTGTCTACATGGGACAGATACAGCCCTGCTTTTGTATGAGGAGCACTGAAATAGAAGGAAGAAGGCAGATGAAACAAGGAGAGGACAAACTACCACAAGATCACAACTGACAGAGGGAAGGTAAATATGGAACAACTTCTGGCTGTTCCAAGACTATGAGACAGAAAGAGCTGCTTAAAGGAAAAAAAAAAGTTATTTCCTCATAAAATGTATAATTAAGCTTAAAGTTCATGATGTTCCTGCAGATGGACAAACTACAGGAAGAAAATCCATGACAAACTCCTTATTCAAAGATGAGATTTCTAACACAGGAGTTTCTGGACCACAAAATCACTAAAAGACAGAATGGTAAGCAAACACAGTAATACTCCAGGAGCAGTTTTCACTTATTCTTGTCTAAGCATCTGCTGTTGACCTACTGTCAATACTGATTATGATACAATGCCCATTTCTCTGTTTTTTCATGGATACAAGCTCCAAACTACTGCAGATAATGGCTCATAAGGCACTGGCACCGTCGTGTAGGGCCTTTCAAAGGGTCTAGCATTTAATTTCGTTTGAGCAAGTGGCATGGCAGTGCATTGTTTCGCTGTGGTTTTTCCTCCCCCATACTTTAACATAGTGAGCTTTGAGAAGACACAAACAGACACACCAGATAAAGGAACTTCAAATCCAGAATCACACTCCAAAACTGAGTTGAAAATGCAAACAGTCCTTCCTATCTGTTGAGATTTTGAGATAGTAACTACAACAAGACTTTAAGCATTCTATTTCAAACTGATACCCAGAACACAGAAAAGTTATGCATTAATTTTTTTCAATCACTATATTATAATCCCCTGTGTATTAATTTTTCAAGCAATACATTATAATCCAGGTGCAAATATGGCATTAACTCTATACTCTAGAGTTATGCATTTATTTATGAATCAAGAAATGTTTGCTTATGTAACCAAACATGCAGTAAAATATGCAGGAATGCTTCATGACAAAACTAGTAGTTACTAGAGAAATAAGATACATAAAGTCTTCTATTAAGCAATCAGTAACTGTAAATTAAATAGCAGTTTGTGGTAGGCAAATCTAATAGAATAAAAAGTCTTGAATCTTTGACCACATCCTGAAGTTAATATTTGATTTTGTGTATTAAACTTTTCATACTCATGACCATACCATAACATAAAGCTGAAGGCACTAAACACTTCTACTCTACATTAACAGATTACCTTTTAAGCAATTTAAAACCTCTTTTGAGTGCTGAACCTTCAGAGATCTTTATAGACCTAAAATCTTCATCAAGGAGCCAGATATGCCACAGTCCAGCTGAAAAGTGTGACTGGCAAAACTAGCTCACAATAGGAATTTCACACACCCCTCAAAGCACTGTACCCATACTATTTCAAAATTAATTAATGCTTGTTCTAGTTCATTCAGAATTAGCTAGAAAATAAATAAGTAACCTAGTCTTCACCTTGAAGATTAACTACTCCTTTAAAAAAAAAGTCAAAGCTCACTGTTTCCTAGAATTCTGTCACTGAACAAATGACTGATTGACTTGTTCTTCCTTACACAGATTTTATAGTAACAAAAATCCAATCCTACTTACCTAGAACAGATGAATCCTTCTAAGTAATTTCCACCCACATTAATAATGCCCACAGAATAGCCATGTCATAACCCTGAACTCAACCACACATGTATCAGCAGTTGCTGAATACTGTCACACAGAGAACAGGTCAGGCATGTATAAGTTATTTTTAAATGATCCTAATTACAAGATAATTTTAATTGTGGGTAACAGCAATAGAGACCAAATGTTAGCTGTAGCTTTTAACAACCAAAAATATTTTTAATAGAGAAGAATCATACAAAATTAGTAAGAATTCCCCTAGCTCTGCATTTATTTACAAGTCCTTATCAGAGGTTCCCAGAACAGCATGAGAATATCTGGTCTGCCATTCTTGGTGAGACAAACCTACACCATAATTCTTCTCTCCAGGTAGTCTGGTATTAAGAAAAAAAAATTCAGCTTTCTTCCATCCCATTAAAAAAAAAAATCTTTTATTTTAAAAAGGCATTTACTTGTAGAGTGTTAAAATAACCTGTCATTTAAGGTATGCTTATAAAATAAACAAAAAAAAAAAATTAGGCAATTTTTCTTCAACTTCTGACAGAACAAATCATGTCAACTGGTATTTTAAGAAAACACAACCTTCTGCAATATAAAAGAAATAGAGCTCAGTTCTGCTAAAGGCAGTATGTTTCATTTTGGAATGGGATGAAACCAAAACCAACTGATTTGAATAATTGTTTTATCAAGCAACACAATAGTTATCACATAGAGTTATCTGCACCTACAGGAAGAGATTTGTAATTACTATTTTCCGTAAGTCCACTGGTGCTCTTTGAAAAAACAGTGCAGTCATCTTGACGACCTCAAAACTAACTACAGAATACTTCGTCCATCACCAAACAAGACCTTGCATATCAAAAGTTAACTGGCACTGGCACTCACACTGTGCATTTAAGTCTTCAGGTACATGTAATGCAGGTTTAGATCTTAAGAAACAACTTCCTCCAAAAAAAGAAATTTAAAAATAGTAGTAATAATCAAAAAAAAAAAAAAAAAACCCTAACAAGACCAGAAAGAAAGAAAGAAACAAACAAACAAACCCCATCCACCAAAACAAAACAAGCCCCAAAAAACACAAAGAAAAAAACCTACTTGAGAAAAAGGGTAATTATTTCTGTCTGGGAAATGAAAATTTTCTCAATTCAAGGTAGCTTTAATTGGAAAAACCACAAAAAACAAAACAAAAAAACAAAAACCAAACAAAACCAACAAAAAACAAAACAAAAAAACAAAAACCCCCCAAAAATGCCCCAAACCACCAAAACCCACCCCCAAGTGTTTAAGGGCTTTAAGTCTTCTACATACTGGTAGATAACTTAGTAAAGTAGAAAACCAGATTCAATCCACTCCCTTTTTAACACCTTCACTTAACAACACATTGCCTTCCTGTTTTCTCCTCTACCAGAACTTTGGCTCTGGTAGAAGAGAAAATAACCTCAATATACATAATAACAACAAAAGGCAAAACCAAAACCGCTATGTTAATATTTGCACAATATTAAGACTATCTTAATAAAAATTAATAAATATTGTTCACTGTAAAAAGGAAACCTATCCCCACAAGTAACAAGTGCCCATGACAATGCTGCATAACTTCAGATGACCAGCTGCTAGCCATAGCAATGCCTAGCAAGATTTTTGAGGGCTTTTTTTGTTTGTTCATGGCACTGCACTGCAGAATGAAAAGAACCCATCTCATTCTCAGCCTCTTAAGATCACCTCTCACTTGCTGGAAGCAGTAAACTGGCTTCTATAAACTGCTAAACAGTAGCACTGTCCTCCACTGTTCACTAGGCTAAAACTGAAATCAAATTCCTATTAGTATCTGACAAAATTTCCTCATTAACATTGTCAATTGAGATTTAGCTGTACTAATAATGTATGGATGCTGTGGCAATGATAAGAAAAATTAATTACATGAGGAATATCAGAAAATATTATGACATTCATAATTTTCATTGTATACAAGATAAACTTACTGAACATCTGTCTTACTCAATGCATATTCAGCATTCCTTGCAAATGACACTAGGTATTTTTGGCTTCTCTGTTTTTCAATTTTACATGTCTATATACAGAACATAAGCTTCAACTTGGACAAAGTTCAAGAAGTCAGTTAATATTTTCCTTCTCATGTCTGACTAGTATTTGCTTCACATTTCTTAGGAGTTACCTCAACTTTTTCAGAATAAAATATTTTTTAAAAAATCAAGTGCAAGAATCTAACTTTATCTCAGTATCAGTGTTCCTCCCTCCAACTTACATGGCAAAAATTCATTTGACCAAATGTGGATTTCTACATCTGGCCTCTCAGGTAAACTTCCTAGCCATCTGTTTACGTGAAACAGACTCTGAGGGCCCAACTGACTGATATTTCATCATCTACTGGGGGTCAGCTTAGATCACTCTGAAGAATAATTTGTCTCTGATCTGCTATAAATCTCTGATGGCTGTCACACAAACAGCATGTATGTGATAGTTTAAGCAATTACTGCCCCCAGGTGTTAGACCTACTCTTCTGGAAACTTCATTCCTCTCCTCTTTCCCAAACCTGACTTTCTGGGATGGACTATGTGCTGTACCTTAACACAACCAATACAGACACGAACACGTCAACAGAAACTACTGATTTTGGTAATTTTTCCAATGCAGGATCTGAACTTATGCTGGTGCATAGGTACAGATCTTATTATGCTGACCCTGTAACAGGAACACCATCTTCCCTGACAGGGCAGCAAAGGAGAGGGGAAGGTGTCATAGACCTGTTTGTTCAGTGAGTGCAAGCCCATACTGTAGCCAGTACATTTTCAAATTTACAGGCTAACTAAATGACAGCAGTAATTAAAACCCCCAAAATGCAAATCTTATGTGATTTCTAATGAAAGCCTTGCTGCAAAACTGTGGTGTGCAAACTGTAAGGGCAATCATACCTTAAAGCCCATGTTATAAACAAGAATCGGTTTTCAATTTAATTAAATAAAATTTCGTTTCTATTGCTGGAAAATTCAACAGTTAGTATTACAAAATGTCTTCCTGTTCCAAGAAATTATTGCAAGTGGTAAAACACAAATTAATATCTTGAAAACTTATGTTTTTTTTCTACTGTAAATCAGTCATATTTAACAAAAAGGAGTAACAACTGTTAACTTATCATGTAGAGTTCAATGACAAAGTTTTTCCTGTCCTGTGAAAAATGACACCATTTCAAAATGTTTCCTGTTTCACATTAGGAAGAACTTAAGCTCTCTCACAGTTTTTCATGAAAAACATGAGATGAAGAGACCATGAAACAACTGAGTTCAGAACAACCCTTCGGTCTGAATGTCTAAAACACTTACCTACTTGGGTTACTTCTTATCATCAGGCAGGGTCCTGTACATTTTCCCTGATTTTCTGAAAAACCTTTTAAAAAGTCCCTTTTCTTTGATGTTTCAACAAATATTTCTTGTAAGGAATCAAACTGCCACCTAGAAATGTTTTTGTCAGCTTCTGTGATGTGGTAACTAGTAACAGGACAAACAACATTTCTGTGTGATTCTCTAAGCCTCAGCAGCTTTAGCAGGCATATGTTAGGAGAAATGGACTGTTTTAGTGAACACACAGGAAAACATTTCATAAAATACCTTTACAGATACCTCGGCCATTTTTTCCACTTGCACTTATAATTTTAAGGGAAAAGTAGTCTGGTAAATTATCTTTAAGACTATACAGAAAACCATCTATAACTGAGGGTCATGCTACAGAGAAAACATTTACTTGATAAATACAGCTCGGCATGACTACAAAGGTAATAAACAATTGAGAGAAAAACAAGATGCCTCTATATCAGTGGAAGGGATTTTTATCCCAGTAAAAATGAAACCTATTTAGTCACTACAAGCAATTGGAAGCAAACAAACATACATCACATAGCAGATGTTCAGTAGATCCTCAGGAACCACTAAATCTGCTATTACAGGTCTGTCTGTCAGGTTCCACACACATCAGCCTACATGCAGCATATGAAACATTCATGCATATATGCAGCCCGTACAACACGCTCCAGCCCATGGCTGCAGGTGCCCAAAACATTCATAGAGGAAAGCTCTGTAAAACCTGGGGTCACCTGTGGTACCAAGCAACAGAACCAACAGGAAGCAACTAAATCAAACATTGTTTTTTCCCCATCTCCGTGTAGTAACAGAAATTCAAACATTATGGAAAATCCTAATTTCTGTACTTCCTAAGTGCTTGTGTCAAGCATCCAAAACCACCTTGAAATTTCTGATAAGTGAATAACTCACTACTTGAGAGCAGTTTCAGCTTTTGGATTTTACTGTGGTGTGTAAAATAATTAAGATTAAATTACTCCATTTGAACAGGAAGCAGGAATAAAACTAAAAACCCTAATGAGCCTTATACTAATGAGAGAGACTCCCAAGTGAGTATGTTACATCTCAGAGTTATTCTCACTTAAAGTTTTCTTTATAATGAGAAAGTTTATAGGCTAACCTCAGGAATTATGGTTTTTTTAGGAATTACTATATAACTACTCTTTCTCTATCCCTACCTCAAAGCAGCCCGAAACAACTTCTTAATGGTTAGCTGATTTAGTTGACACATTCACTCAGTGTGGACAAGAACCAATCACTTTAATTTAAAACCTACACTAATTTGCTAAATTTAATTAAATAATTTAAAAGTATCACATAGAATACTACTGCAGGACCCACAGTAGAAAAAAAAATCAGCCTACGGTTTCAAAATACCAAATCTGCCATGGCATTTATGATGACATGCTTCTCTATATTTTCTTATTAACAACAGAGAGAGGGAGAGAAGAGATGGGGGAGAAAAGGAAATAAAGAAGAATAAAAAGGAGGGAAAAAAAGGAGAAAAAAATTAAAATATTCCCACTATAAGTCATACTGGTAATAGCCAAACAATAGAAAAGATAAGTACTAGTCACACAGCACAAAAAACTAAAATTGTTGAAGAAAACAAAAAAATACACTTCAGTACAAACTTAAAGCATTTCAGCTGTGTCATTTAAAAGATGGTAAATGCTTGTCATGAATGGCATGGGGCTTTGATATGACATGAGGCACGTATAAAATTCATGCACCATACTTACAAGCATAAGCGATCCAGTAAGTGCAGAAATTTAAAAAGTAGCCAAGGTTTAGCTTTGATTAATCTCCAGTTTTTCACCAGGAAGAAAAATTAAAATCAAACCCTTTCCATGACATGATGACTAACTTTATTCTAGTAATTCCCTAGTAACTGCAAAAAATTTGCTGCAATGCTTCCCTAGTTAAGAAATATTACTTTTGCACTTCTGACAAATATGTAACTTCTTCAAAAACATGTTGGCTTGCAATTTTGGAGCATATTGTCACTTTTTTACTGGCTCATCTTCAAAAAAGAGGGGAACCATTGCAGAAAATGAAACGAAATTACAACAATGGTGCAATTATAAGCAACTCAGATAATATACTGGCTTGCCTGTTACAATTGCCCATTAAAATACAAACCTTGATAACGTCAGCAAGGCAAGTGAATTAGCAAAGAAATCAGCTTATTAAAATCAAGTCCAAATAAAATCTATCAACACACATCTCAGTGTATCAAGGATGCATCTATTTCCTTTCAACACTTCTAACAGAAGACAGTAACCTAGGATGATATTACAATACAAAGGTCTTTCTTGGACTTATCTACCCTGTACAAAATAATAATATAGCTTTCAGGATAATGAACATGATTTTTCATCTACCAACAAAATTAATATGGGATTCTACTTTGGCTTCTACAGACAAAGCACTGAAGTCCACGCAACAGCAATTCTAGCAGTGTTTGCGTATTTAGACAAATAGCTTCACAGAACTCTAGTGAAACATGAGAGAAGACAGAGTAGAAAAAGAAAAGAGAAAAAAAGACAATAAAAGATTGAGGATAGTACAGAATAATGTTTGTTTCATATTGAGGTGAGAACACTGAATTGTGGAGTCAAGAGGCTTTCCCTGTGTAAAAAGCTGTAAACATATAACCAAGGATGAAGGGCTTTTGCTCTTTGCTTTTCCATATTCAAGTCATAATTCAAACTGTACAGCAAAATTACAGATGATTTACTGATTTTTTTTTATTTCTATTTAGCAAACTGTCAAATTTTGTCAGAATAACATACTTGCCAGTCAGCATCACCAAGTATTAGAAAAAAAAAATTCCAAGAAAAGACCTTTCAGGGATCAAGCACGTCCTGGTATTACAATTTCAGACTGACATTAAAGGCATTTAAGAAGGAGATTCTCAAGGCTGCCTTTAGAAGTAAAGGCAGATGTAGGTAGAAAAGACTCCAAAACTAAAATTCTTAAGCTGAAAGAACCTAACATAGGAAGTACTTACTACTGGCTACTAAACACTAGTAACTTGGAAGGATCACCTACTATTGGATGAGTAGGTAATAGCCAGTTTTTCTTGTTGCATAGATGTGATGAATTGTTTGGTTTTAACTCAATGAAATGGTTTTAACTCTGAGTGAAATGACATATCATGTTGCTACTTTGAGGTGACTAGAAAAATCATTTTAAAGTTTTCACTAACACATGATTTACAAGCCATAGGAAGTAAATGTAAATGCTGTTGGCTTTTTCACTTAAACAGCTACACACAACTTACCCTTGAGCACAAACTTACTTTTTGCTAAGAAATAGGCTGACAAAAACTTCCCCCTTATTCAGGCTCTCATCTAAAAAAAAATCAGTTGCTACAGAGATTGCTCACTTTAAAAAAAAAAGTTAACAAAGCCAATCCTTGTCTATCTTAATCTACAGGTGCTCTGAAATAACACAGAAACATGTATTGCTAAAAGCTGGACTCCTCTGCCAGGATTGGAATGTTTAAATATACTATGTAAAATTTTCCAACGTTTGAGTGAAGGGAGATCTTCCCTTAAGTTTTGCCTCACCAAGGCCAAAATAAACAGCTACTTTTGATCAATATCTAGATAGGTCGGTATTTGTGCCCAAATCCCATGAACTGGCACCAGGGGAGATTTTGGGAGTCCAGAAGGCAGTATGACCTTGTTTCTTTAACAGAAGTGTCATATGCAAACACAGAGGAGAGGCAAGAACTTGTGCCTACAAGAGGAAGAGCTCCCATTTCATGTGTGTGTTCTTCTGGAGGCGAGCTGCAGGCTCACTACAAGAATGGATGGATGAATTTTCTGTGACTTGTGCTAGCATTTCATGGAGGTTTTGAAGCATCCAAATACCACCAATTAAAACCTTGCACAAGGGCATTAATACTGACGACAAAGTAGATTTTTCAAAGACTACGATTAACTACAACAGCTTTACCCCAACCCCTTCAGTTAGGGCTCTTGCTGAACTACCGCGCTACGACTGAAAGACAGTAGGCACAAATAATTCACAAAGACCTGTGCCTTTCCGGATCACCATTCAATCTCGTTTGGCATTCATCATCTCCTTTTCTCACGCTTGCAGATCCACAGTTTGGAAAACACTGCTATACGGCCGAGAAGCCCCCTTTTCAGCCAGGAAGGGGGCTCCGCCGCCAACAGCTCCAGGAAAGCGGCACAACCCCGGCAGACCGGACCGGCTGCCTTCGGCGGGGCTGCGGGCAGCCGAGGGCAGCGGCGACCCCGGTCCCCCGGGCAGGAGCAGGAAGCGAGCGCGGAGCTGCTCCCGGCCGCCCTCCCCCGACACCGGGCCGGCCCGCCGCCCCCCGCCCGCGGGGGACACCCCGATCCGCTGCCGGCGAGGGCAGCGGGGCGGCCCGGGCGGGGCGGCCCCCTCCCCCGCGTTACCTTCCCGGTACTTCTTGCGCAGCCGCCGGTGGACGCTCTTCACCACCCCCGACAGCTTCTCCTGCTCCAGCTTCCGCTCCTGCTCCGGGGGTGGCGGCGGGGCGGCGGCGGCCCCGCCGGGCCGGGGCCGGGGCCGGGGCTGCGGAGCGGCCTCCATGGTGTTCCCGCTGCTCGCCGCGCACCGCCCGGCCCAGGGGGAGGCGCGCGCCGCGCCGGGGCTGCGCCGGGCGGGCATGCGCGCGCCGCCCCCGCCGCGCGGGCAGCCGGGACATGGAGTCCGCGCGCGCGGCCGCCGCTCCGTGGCCGCGCCCCGCCGCTCCCGGCGATCCCGGCGATCCCGGCGATCCCGGTGATCCCGCCGCTCCCGGCGATCCCGGCGATCCCGGTGATCCCGCCGCTCCCGGCGATCCCGGCGATCCCGTCTCCGCGCGGCACCGCGCTGGGGGCGGGTTATTGCCGAGTGAACTTCCCACGGCGCACGGCTGCAGCGGGTCACTCCGCCGTGCTTAGCAAAACAGTGAGGCGGAAAACACAGCGAGTGTCCGGGGCAGTGCGACTTCCCCTGCAGCTCAGGGTGCATCACCCCAGCCGACGGTCTTCCCTGGAAACCCCCGTAAGAGACCCGGCCCGGAGTCCGTCTGGCGGGAGTGGCAAAGCCCCTTCCCCACCTACAGACGACCTTGCGGAAAAAGCCTGAATTCAGAACATCTCGAGCAGACCTGGGCGGCTTGGTGTCCGTGGTGTGGGCGCTTGAAGAACACAAGTTTTGTTCAGCTTTTTTATGTCTCCGTGGAGCTGCTGGGCCCGTCTCTCTGCGCAGCCCGGTTTCTGGCTGGAAACGCGCTGCCTGAGCAGGAGCAACACCTGCAGCCAGCCAAACTGCCCCTTGGCTTTGTCTGCAGCTCTCAGTGCCCGGCCTCAGCCCTTCCCCAACTGAAGTACTTCGGTTCTCTCTGTTAGTAATTGTTGGAAATAGATGGACAAAACCATTCCGTACGAGATCACGGCAGGGAAAATATGCCACGAAACTGCTTGTTTGACGTGGCCAGAAGCCGCTAATTCTTTGAAGATGCTGAAAAACATTAAGGGGGTAGTTGCGGCTGCAGTTAAATCTGTGACGAATCTGACGGTAGGGTTGAGGTTTCATCCTGATGAGAAGTCTGTGGCATATGACTTTGTGCAGGGGGATGTATAACCATCATGATCCTGCTAGAAAAAAAAAAAATTACAGCTAATCATGGAACACAATGGTTTTCTGGTTTTTGGATAAAGTTCTTTTGAAGGTGCAATTATCAAGGCAAAACTCTAAGGTCCAAAGGGAAGGTTTTCATTGTTACTGGCTGTTAAGTCAGCCCTTGTTCACTCACTCTGAATGAGGTACACAAATACTGATCCCCATCACCTGGAAGTGCCCACATAATGCTCAAAGGTCCAACTTTTTCCGTGCTGATATTTTTTAGAGAGTGTTTAAACAACTTCATTGTATTTTGGATCTTTAATCACTATGTGTTATGTATTTTATTGTAAGAGTATTTCCATTTTCTTTTGTTGGGTGGGTTTTTTTTCTCAAAATACAGGAGAATAATGGAAGGAGAATTTAAATTTTTGCTAGTAACATCAGCATTAAGAGAGAAAAATTCAGTGTAGTGACTGAGTTTTTCCTTTAGTTACGTTTTCCTTTAAGTTCTGAAACTGAAATAACTGATCATGTGTTAATGAAGAAAACATACCACTGTGTATTAATTTGACTCGGAAAACATCCAATAATCATCTTCTAGTGTGGATTATTGTATTCCATACTTACCAGCTTAGTTCAGGAAGCTAAATCTGAATCAGAAATAAAACTTTATACTGGGGTTAATTATATCTTTCTGAAATATTTTAATTTCTAGTTTTATATGCAAGTCCACCTAAGAAGGATTAAGATGGTGTAAAAAGAGATTACATCGATAATTACTGGGACAGGGAGCCTACGTGGCTCTTTACATTTTTCCATTGTGTAGGATTTGAGGAAGTTCAGGCTGAGAAGGAAAAGCATGAGCCAGTGTTCTGTGTGTGGCATCGTACTAGGAGAGCACTGAGGGAGGCATCCTGGAAGAGTAGGAGAATCAGAGTGACAGAAGAGAGATGGAGACATTTGGAAGATGCCTGAAAAATACTGCTGTGGCATCAACACTCCCATCATGAGCCTCCAGACTTGGAAGTCTAGGTTGCACAGTCAAAGTATGACTGTGTCTGTGATTTAGAAAATCAGAAATCTAATTGTGGAATTGGAATTCTGGGGTGAAATTATACTTACGTTAAATATAGTCTCTCAGAAAAATAAGTTATTATTTGAATTATGTTATCACTGTTGTTTTTCTCAGAGTTCTCAGAGTTTCTTTCTAAAACTAGTAAAGTGAGTTTAAATACAAAGTAGTTTTAATTTATCACAATGAAGTAACACAGAAGTTTCATTTCAATAATAAGTAGGGAGCATTTATCAGATGTCAAGTCCTTCCAGCCATGAAAGTTAAAGAATATTTGATGAAGAGGCATTTTAGTCATAGGTCACACAGATATTTTCCCTGGAGTATGTGATGGGAGTTGGGTCCTAGTGATAGGCTTCAAATGCAAAATGACTGAAGGAGGTATTAGTGGAGATATTGAAGGAGATATTGGTGGGCAGTGGAGTGGGCAGTTAAAGCAGGATTGGTTCTCTAAGGTCTGATGGAACTGATGTCCAGTGCTCTGTCAGGGTGGAGAAAAAAACATGTGTGATCTATACATTTCTTGAACACATTACAGGAAGACTCAAGGAACAAATTAAGATGAACACAAATGTATTTGTCCCTGAGGCATAAAAATAGAATGAGCAATATGGATGCATGCACTTACTCCAAGGGAATAAAAGCAATAAACTACTCATCTCCTGATAGGGGTGATGGAGTTTCACTCTTTGGGAAAGAACGGTTTTGAGCAGCTGGACTTACTACCTTGAATGTAGAAAATGGATGAATGATCCTCTATGTATTAGTTACTTTCTAAATAAATAAATTAATTTTAAAAGACAATTTAGGGAAAACTACAATAGTTTCTTTTGACATTTTTGAAATATTTTAGTGCCCGTCACTTTTCATGAATACATTGGAATCAAAAGTCTTGGTTCGCAGACTGGGAGGACAAATAATGACAGCAATTTCCAGTGCTTGTGTGGCTGAAACTTTCACAGAGGATGTGGGAAAACCAGTTCACATCTCTACTCTACCTGCAGAGATCTGAACCCACATCTTCACTATGAGATTATATGAAGTGGAAGTGCTCTTCCTTCCTGAGGGAAGGGTGACAGCAGCCTGTATTTTCAGTCTTTCTCCCACTGAAATTGTGGAGGAAAAGTAACATAAAAACTTTGTGAGCTGCGAATCAGCAATGCTTTGCTTCCATCTTTTTCAGTGGCAGTTTTGACAATCAAGTCTTCCCAGACTCTTCATCTCTTCTATCTTAAAGATGCTAATTGTTTGAAAAAGAACCAAAAAAAGGACATTAAAGAGAAGAATCTGTCCAGTGTGATGACATCATCATAAGAGTCTCTAGTGCAATGTAATCTACAAAAATATTACCCAAAGCATCTAATTGTTTTAATGGAACACTGAAGCACGGTTGTGATTTAAAAGGACTAAAATATTCTTTGTTAGATGTAGAAATGGTTTTGCTATATGTATCTGAATGGCAGACAAACAGGCAGCAGTAGAATGTTTGGGTTGAAATTAAGATTTTTCTTCTTCATTAACTGTGGAGTCTTATAAGCCATGAAAATAAGATAATTTGGTTTAAAAAGTGGGAGTCGCATCCCTGAATTTGCACTGATGCAGTTATTTAGAGTTGGTCCATTATTACATTCTCCAGACTACACACTGCAGTAATTTAGTAATTAAAGTTATGTAGTAATTAAAACTGCTACCCCATAACAATAATTTTATAACTACAGATCTTAGATTCCATTTCTGGAGACTGACACCTTTAAAAGTAAGGACACACCAGTAGTCCCTTTACTTAGTACCCTGTGTATTTTAGTGGAAAAAATAGGCATGGTATTGACTTTGGTTTGCATCTGAAGTCCCAATATTTACATAAATAAAGCTTTTTCTTTTGGAAAGATTCTACTGCAGGACAAATTAAAGTTGCTCCTCAAGTAGGTAGAGACACCCAGCTTGTAGAAGGGTTAAAATACTTCCCAAATAGGGGCTCATTAATTAAGTATCTTTAAGATCATGAGAATTAGATACTGATAAAGGATTTTATTTGTTGAAATTGTGTCTTTTACTTGCTAGCTTGTGTTGCAAAATGGTAGGAATAGTTTTAACTGCAGCCAGCATTTCTGATAAACAGTGTATTCTCTACCTCCATTCTGGCCAGCAGGTACTATCTGTGTCTGTCCATGGGAAGGAGCTGTTTCTTTTGACACAGGAGGGAAAAGTTAAGAATTTGTAAGTCCCTTCAGACTATCACTAGTGTAATAGTAAAGTGAGAGTTAAATTTCATGGAACTACTGAAATATTTACGGGAAAGCAGCAAAGCACTTTATACCTAAATTATCCTGGATGTTATGTGCGTGAGTAGAAAGTAAAACAAGCCTTTAATGCTGAGAACAGACAATGCACTTTCTAATGATTGCTGTATTCACTGCAACTTCTTTGCAACCTAAGCATCACAAACATACTTAATACTCTAGTAATAAAGATCATTCAATATAAACATAATTTTTTGAAAATCAATCCTAAATTCCCTTAAAAATCTGTTGGTTTTTAAAACAGATTTTAGTCTGGGAACATTCCCCTGTTATTTGAAATGTATGAATTATTCAGTAACCAGAGTCAATATCATGATAGCTTTAGCAAAGACTACTAGCCACTCTTTCTAGATCAAGTTTCTTCTTAGCTGATTTCTTGCTGCCATGAAGGATTAACTCATAAAATCACTTCGATTTAGCAAGAGATGTCAAAACATCCAGCGGGTCTAACTGGTTTTCTTCCAATGTCACTCAAAATAGTATGTGGTTTTAGCACTGGTTCATGTTTCTGTCAGCTGCTATGTATAAATTTGCTGTATAATCAATTCAGACACAGTAACTTTAAGAAAGTTTGGTACTAGTACAAAAACTATTATGTTTGATTGTTTGTGCATCTGTGAAACCGGATAGTCTTAAAGATGGTCTCAATTTTCAGGATTAAAATTCCAACCTTCCTGTATGAGTCAGGTGTATATAATTTTAGTACCTTTCAACAGCAATATAGCTGTACAGTAGGTAATTTTCAACTTGGGAAATACTGCAGTTTCCTGTAATCTTGTACTGCAGGTATGGTAACCTGACTCATAAACTAAGATGACCTCAAAGTCTGATTGGAGTAATGTATGCTAAAAAAATTACCCAGAGAAAGGCTAAGGTGCATGTGAATTTTTGAGTCAGGAAAATAAATAAATTTGTGCGGAATAATCTATTTCTGTGATGCTGTGTATAGATCAGGGTATGCTGTGTCATTTCACTTTTCTCCTTCTTTCCCCTCCTAAGTCCTCCTAAGGGAGGGCATGGGAGAAGATATCTCAGGTATCTTTAGATATGACCTGGAAAAGAAATACAACTCTAGAATGAATAAAGTGTTCTTGTCTGTTCCAATGATTGCTCAACTCCTTTTAATCTCTCCTGCCTCTTGATGCTGTCATGTGGCTTATTTGCGACTCTACTGAAGTTCAAGTCAATTTTCAGCTAAGCAGATGAGAGAACAACAACAAAGTCTATTCATACAACATCAAACAGAGCTTTATCTTCAGGACACCATATTGCAGGCGGTATGATATACATCAGGAAGAGCAAGGAATGCCAAAGCTCTAGCTTGTCCTGCACATATGGTATTTGGTTTGGTTAAGTCTGGCCTCAGTGACAGTAGTATCTAAGATGTTATCAATAAAATTAAAAGGGCTAGTATTCTCTTCATCATTTTGAAAGAGTCTAAAGAATGGTGGTAGGAAAAATGAAGTCATTAATATTAACGCTGCTTCAGAAATTTTGACTGGAAGTACACATAGGTTTGCAGTAATTTTACCATAAGAGCACCACAGATAACTATTATCTGTTTGAAGAATGGTTTCTTTTTACTTCTCCAGAACATCTTATAAAACAACTGTGACACAAATACCATGAAGTGAGCATCCTCCACACTAGATTTTGTCAAAATTTTATCTCCATTACTATAGCTTAAGAATGATCTGATAGCAGCTGCCCTGAGGTATGAATTATACTACAGACTGCAGAAGAAGAAGGCAGTTCTGAAATGCTTATTTAGAGCTAGTTCGAGTTGTGATAAAATTAAATAACTTTTTCAATTTATTGAGGATACCCTGATACACTGTTATATTTAAAAAGATAGAAGATAGAACAGAAAGGTACTGTAGCAGTTAATGGAGACATACATTTCTTACTGAGGTTCAAAGTGCTCCTGGACATTACCCATCTTATTAATGCCTAGAACAACTTTAGATTGGAAAATACCTCTTATTTCATCAAATCCAACTATTAACGCAGCACTTCCAAGTCCACCACCTAATGATGTCTCTAAGCACTGCATCTACATATTTTTTCAGGTCTTCCAGTGGTAGTACCTCTTAATTTCTTCAGAGTTGTGGTTATCTAGTGAATCCCTTGTCTTTACAGAAAATGTGTTCTGTTTTTCAAAAGAGTCTAAATTTTGCTGGGGATCTGGTATTGAAGTCCTCACATTTGCCATTTCACATGTTGCTTGAAACACATTGCATTTGATACTCTTTGTCAGAAAAGTTTTCAAACCAGTGCAAATGCTTCTTATAAATGTGGATGACTTCATTACAGGGAGATGATATAAAGAATGTTTGAATAATGTCTGTTTTGACTACTCACTTCTCTGCACCGGTCACCAAGAAGAAGACTTCATTTTGGAAGCCATAATGACAACACTCTAGAAAACAGACACAGTTGTAACATGGGAGGTAATGTAAGAAGGTTGTAAGAACCAGAGACAGTACTCCTGCTTGTGGAAACATGACAGGTGAATTTTTGCTGAATGATTCCTTTAAATCCAGGAGAAACGGCTGTCAGCTACCAGGACGTATTCTCAGCAGGAACATAATTTCATATTATAAAGTTAAAGTATTTGCCTCTTTTGGAGCCTAACATGATCAGCAAAATGCAGCCTGTGGCTTATCACACAGCCTGACAGGGACTTGAAGTATTGATGTCCTTGCCTTTTTAGACGGTAGAATGGTCTCCTGGAGGCTTTTATACATAAATAGAAACAGTATTTTCTTAGGAGACATAGAAATCATTATTTTTTTGAAGCAGCAGAAAAAGTAATTGTGGCCAATTTTCTGAAATAACTTGTGAGCTTTCAAGCTCTGTTTGGACTCATGAAGGTGAATTTTACCCATCATTACCTAAAAGGTCCCTGAAACAGAACTAGAAGCATAACCAAAAATCTGTTTTAAAAATAATATTGAAGTCAGTCTTTATATTAACTTATTTTTCTTTTTCTTTATATTCCTGTGTGAACAGGTGGGAAGAAATTTTTGGTTTAAAAATATTGCAGATTGAACATTCCTTTTGTAAAAGGCTACTTTTTTTTTTTTTTTTTTTTTTTTTTACCATTCAGACTGAAATCTAAAGACTAACATATATAGCAGATGATCTGTCTGACCTTATGGTTGTTGGAGGGTTGTCCATGTGAATAATTATTTTTATATAATTAGCTATTTCAAAATAGCTTTTGCCTGTGTGGGACAAATAGAATCCTGTTGGCCTGTGAAGGCTCATTTATGAAAGAAGCATCTCAAATGGGATGGAATGTGAAAGACATTAGATTTTGGTATGGACACCGGTTATATTTAGATCATGATTGGGAGTACTCCTGGGGGCACTCGTATTTTCACCTTGTTCTCAGATCCACCACGAGGCATCCTGTGAATCCTTTTTCACAGTTTTTTTTCAGGCTATCTACAAATATCATTTATTCTATGGTCTTGACGTTCCTTAGGATGCCTACTATTACCTAGGACAAAAATGCATTCTTATTATGGTTTATGCCTGAAGTTTTTCCTTAATTTTAGTATGTAATTTGTGGTGGCCCAGCTGTTACTTCATGAATAAGGAGGAGAAAACTCTGAATGAGAGACAATGTGTCCAGCTGTGAAAAGCAGCTTCTGTAGCCAGCCCAGTGTAACCTGCAGGAGACAGAGCTGTGAGAGAAACAAGACAAATGGTTATTGTACTTCAAATTCATACCTGACTTGTTAGTTTTGCAATAACTGTTTCATGCAGATGGTCACGAATGGGACCTTAGCCAATTTTCTTTTGTTTGCTTCTGGGGATTGAATGGGTCTGCCAACATTAGCAGTTAAGAGCACTACATAAATGTTTCTATGATGTGAATTGCCCTTGCCTGTGAATCTCCTACACTTGATGTTCTTTAAGTAACATTACTTAAGGCCTGTGGAGGATAGGAACTAGACTTCTTTC